>NC_138582.1:96227011-96783297 GCF_964289735.1 Phaethon aethereus
AAAGGAAAGGAAAGGAAAGGAAAGGAAAGGAAAGGAAAGGAAAGGAAAGGAAAGGAAAGGAAAGGAAAGGAAAGGAAAGGAAAGGAAAGGAAAGGAAAGGAAAGGGGGAAAGAAAGAAAAAAACAAACCCACCTAGATTTACGGAGGGAAAAACTAAAACAGACATTGTAAAAACTCCCTCCAGATTTCACTGTTCCCCAAGCCCGGCCTGTCACCACGGCAGGGCGCTTGGAGGGACCCTGGAGGGAAAATCCAACCTCAAAGCACCAAACCCCGTGTTACTTCTGTTCCTCCTTCCCTTCCCACCGCCACCACCCAACCTCGCCCCCCTTTCCCAGCCCCGGGTGACCCCCCAGCCCCGTCGCGTGTGTCCCGCAGCCCCGAAGGAGAGAGGAAAGACCTACGCGCAGATCGTTTGGAGATTCCTCTTGTCGTCCAGGTCCTGCGGGTAGTTGGCCATGTTATCTCCCAGCCGCAGCAAACAGTCCGAGAAGCCCCTAAAGACCGCATCGCACCGCCCCGCCGCTCTCACCGCCTGCACCAGGTACGCTGGGGGGGGGGGCAGGGGCACAGGTCAGCTCTGCCGACTCCCCCCTCCGCCGCCCCACCTCAACCCCTCACTCCTCCCCCCCACCCCCCCGCTAAAGGCGCGCCCCGCCGAGGAGCGCCGGTCTGGGGGCAGGAGGAGCGCGGTGGGGCCGAGCCAGGGTCGCCGTCGGGGCCACGAGTCGGGTGCTTTTCGACCTTTGCCTTTGAAGCACAGGGGTTTTCCGTGCCCGCGGATAACTACGTTGATTTCAGCCCCCACCTCCCTTTTTTTTTTTTATTCTTTTTGAGGGGCGGGTAGGTGAAGTGATGCTGCCTGCTGCTCCCCGGACTTGGGCCTTCGTTAGAAAATCGCCCCTCGCAGCAGCGGGCGCGTTTCCCCGCACAAACACGAGCGGGCACACACGGGGCACGCACACGGCTCCTCGTTGCCCAGCTCGCTCGGAAAACACCGTGCAAGACGCAGCAGGGAAAATAATAATAATAATAATAATAATAATAATAATAATAATAATAATAATAATAATAATAATAATAATAATCATCTTATTAATGTTTTTAAAAATCTCTAGAAAGAGCTGAGATAAAGACACGGAAAGAAGCGTTCCCCAAAGCCACGCGCGCAGCTGCGGCTCCACGGCTGCCTGGGCTCGGGGCAGCGCGGAGGGAAGGGGCTGGGATGAATCCCTCTCCCCCAGACCTCCTGCCTCGGGCACCCGCCCGTCGGGATTGCGCTGGGAAATGGCGCTCGGTTAAATGCGATAGCAACAAACCCAAGAACAAACCGTCTGCAAAAGCGGGAGAGAAAACGAATTACGGCCTGAGACGGCTTCTCCCGGGTGTCCGTGGCTGCCGGGCCAGGCCCCGCGGGGGGACGGGGCGGAACACTGCAGGGACGTGGCAGCCGCACGCCGCGACCCGCGGGGCTCGGGCCACGGCCTGTGCCGCCGCACAGCACCGTGCACACGCCCGCGGCAGCCCACGCCGAGGCCGGCGGGCCGGGAGGGCCCGGGCACGGCGGGGGACACACACGCGCCGATCCCTAACCTAATCCCTAATCCTACCAGCGGGGCGGCCGGGGACACCGTGCGGTCCCCGGGCCCGGGCTGGACCCCGGGCAGCGCAGCTGGGCTGTCTCTGGGGCCAGCGGGGGCGGGAGGGGTTACCCCACACCCCCCTTTCGGAGGAGTCCCCGTCCGCCCACGCCGCCGGGGGGGATGTGTTGGGGTGGGGGTCCCCTCCGCATCCGTCTCCCCATGGCACGGCAGTGGCGGTGAGCGTGCTGCCTCGCCGGGCACCTGCTCCAAGCTAAATGGCTGACTCTGAAAGGGGCTGTTCCAAACCCAGATCCCCCTCTTGCTGTTCGATTCATCGCTAAGGTGACTTGGTGGCCACTCCCCTCTACACACATACCCCCCCCCCCCAACCACCAGCAGGCTCCAGACATTGGCTACGGTAGGAAAAAAAAAAAAAGCCAGGAAAACAGAGAAGAACTGAGGACCATCCCGAGGGGAAAACCGTCTCCTACAAAACCCGCGCCACCCCACCGCGGCAGCCACAGGGGAAAGGGGGAGGGGAAGTCGCCGCGAATTTCTCCAAAAACCTGTCGGGCTGCACTGAAAATACGGGGTCCGAGAGGGAGCCCTGCCCCGGGCCCGGGGAGGGAAGGTGGCAGAGGGTCAGGTTTGAGACCAGCGGTGCTCAGAGCATCCCTCCCCTCCGAGGGGCGGCCTGGTCCGCTGTGCCCGCGCCGCTCCCTCCGCGCAGGGTACCCCGCGGTCCAAAGTCTCCCCAGATCCTACCACCACGACCAAACAACATCAAAAAAAGCGGAGAGACGAGGGTCCTGCCCAGTCAAACCACAGCGGGGTTTCTCTTGAGCTGGGCGGCTTGTGCTTTGCCGCGGCCCCGTCCTTCTCTCCTTCCCGTCCTTCAAAGACAAGAGCCTGCAGCCGTGTGCGGTGCAGCAGGACGGCGGGAGCCATCCCCTCCCCAAACCCGCTCCCCGTCCTCCCAGTCCGCCGGTCCTCTGGGTGCTGCCGCTCTACCTCTCCTGTCTCTGGGCGCCTTCTGCGGGGACTCAATCCCCGGGCCTCCCTCCCCCCCATCACCTCCCAAAATGTCAGGGATTTGGGACAGCTCCCAGCCCCCGCTGCCCAAACAAAAACAAAAAAACAAACCAAAAAAATATTTAGAGCCTCGGTGCTGCTGCGGGAAGCATAGACATTTTGGGAACGAGCCGAACATCCATTTCATACGAGGCGTTACCGGGGACGGGGCAAAGGCAAACGGCCTTTTGCAAACCCCACACCGACAAGCAGAAGCTGATTTCGGGGGAGAGTGTGGCGGGGGGAAGGTTACCCGAAATAGCGAAGGAGGAGCAGAGAGGAGAAAAGCCCTCCCCAAGCTTCAGAGCCGTCCTCTGCCAGGGCACCGCGAAGCGACCGCAATATTTGGGGGTAACTTTCCAAATGACGGCTCGTGCTCTCGCCAGCCCGGGGACGGCGATTCTCAGCCGCTCTAAGCTGCCTTTTGAAATTTCGCCGTGAATAAAATCCTCCCTCGGTTGAATCAAATAAACACAAATGGGAGAAAAGCCGCCTCCTCTAAACGAACAAACAAACGAAAATGCAAGGATTGCAATTAAGGCTAACATCCAAATAACGCCTTCCCCTTTCTTTCTCCGACAGCACAGAAAATGGCTTTCTGAAGAGTTCAGCATCAGTTAAAATAGAATGGTGATACGAATGGAGGGGGCTGCATCCTATATCCACATTTTCCAGAGGTCAACATTTCACCGCAATATTTCTTATTTTTTTCTTGTATCGATGAGGAAATGTTCAAGGCATTTTGCCTCCTTCTTTCCTCCTTGTTCTCCTCCCTCTTTCTTTTTTTTTTTTCTCTTCTTTCTTTTGGTACCCACAAAATGCTGCAGAGATTGTCTGGAGAGGAGGGTGACCGAGCAAAAGGATCTCTAAATAGCAATACCGAGCTTTTTTTTTTTTTTTTTTTTTTTTAAATTGTAACAGAATTCCTTTGCAGGCAAATATTTTCAAAGGACTCTTCACACCTGGCAATCTGGATAATAAAAGACCCGCTTTAATCGCCCTTTCCTGGATGCCCAGTTTTGGATCACGCTCGGGAATATACACATTCAATATATAATCTTTAAAATTTGCCTGTACGGGATCAAAACGGTCATTAACTTGGAGATTGTTTAATGTCTGTAACTCAAAAAAAAAAAAATTCAGCAAAGAAATGCTGAATAAAACGAACCTGAGAGCAAACCGACAAAAAGAACCAGTGAAAACCCCAAGACACTAAACAAAACCCGCAACGAGAACACAAAAACACATACCGGCGTGGAGGGAAACCTGTTCTATTTTAAGTAACTTAGCACATATATACATTTTTCGGACCCGCTGTTTTTTTGACAGCGGTTCTGCGAGCACAAAATATAGCGATCGGGCCGTGGGACTTCATGATGTTTTAATAATTTTTATTTTTTTAATCTCGGAATTCGTGTGGATTTTTTTCTTTAAGTTAGTGATGGGTTTTGTTGGTTTTTAAGCTACTCTGCAAATGGGAAAGCCTCCAAGTTCCCAAAAGGAGCGTTTCCCTTCTCCCCCTGATTTTCTGCAAAAAAAAAAAAACCCACCCAACTTTGCAGCTAGATCTCTCGCAAGCCATTTTGTGCAGGTTCTTATTTCTGTCCCTCGGAGGAGAAAAAGAGGGGATTTCTTAGCACTGGAGTCCCCAAATTATCGGTGAAAGGAAGGCAGCTGATATCCGAAAAGCAAATACAAATGCAGTCGTTCGTGGGGACGGAGAGAACATTGTGGGGGGGAGAAGAATAAGAGGGAGCGGGGAAAAATAGCCAAGTATGAATGAGCATGCACTGATTTAGGAAAACAAACACCAAAAGTGATTTAAGAGGAATCGGTTCCCTTTCCTGCGGACCCCCCAGCGTGAAGAAGCGCGAAGGTATCACCGGGAAGGAGGCAAAGGGAGCGGGGGTCCCCCCCCGCCCCAAACCGCAGCCGTCGGGGCAGCTTATTTCCACCCTCCGGTTCTGCATGCACCAGCCGGGCTGGGGTGCACGCAGCTCGGTACCGAATTCGGCAGTCCACTTACCTATCTGTACAGCAAGGATCAGAGAAATGTATCTGCCGTTCAACTTAAGTCCCATCCTACATTTAGTAAAACCATTTGCGGCTGCAGATCTTTAAATAGTTACTTTGGAGAACGTGGGGGAAAGCTGAAAAATAGGCATTGCCAACAAGTTCCGAGCAGCGGAGGACTTTGCAGACGAGGGGAGGGGGGGGGAGACAAGAGGAGAAGGAGAGAAAGAGGGAGGCAGAGGGAGAGGGCGAGGAGGACTAGCTGGGAATGGATCGCTCCATTAGGAGGGGGCGGAGGAAGTACAGCCTCACGCCCACCACCGGCCCTGACGTGGGGGGATGACACGGACCGTGTGTGGTTTTTTTTTTTTTCTTTTTTTTCTCCCCTTCTTCTTCTTTGAAAAAAAAAAATGTGCACTTTGGAAGAGAAACGCCATTTATAGGCATCACAGGCTGGATTTATCCGCTCTCCCCGTGTCCCCCCGCCCCATTAATCGCCGAGAAACTCCCCCCACTTCGGGGGGCGGCGGGGCGGAGGGGGGGGCGGCAGCCGGGACCGTCCCCCCGGGGCGGGAGGAACGCGGAGGCGTGGGGGGACGCGCACACACGCACACGCGCACACACACACACACACGCAGACGGAGGAGCCGCCCCCCCCGGGGGTGGGGATAGCACGGCAGAATCCCCCCGACCGCCCCCGAGCCGCCCCGTCGGGGCTGGCCGGTCCGGCCCCCGCGCTGCGGAGCGGGGAGGAGAAAAGGGAGGTGCGGGGGTCCCCTCCCCCTGCCCGCCACTCCCCCACCATGACGTCACCCCCCCAGGCTGAGGTGGGGGGGTAGTAGTGGGAAACTGGTCTCTCCCGGCCCTGCTGCCTGTGTTCAATCCCGGTGCCAGCACGCCTGTCATGGGATTGCAGAGGGTGGGTTGGGGAAAGGGGTCACGCGTGGGCCGGGTCTGGGGAGCTGCAGTGGGGTTGGCCTGAGGCTGGGGGCCACTGCACAGACCTCAGGTGTGGCAGGGCTGGGTGGTGGGGATGGCACCGGCCGAGGGTACGTGGAGCCCTGCCCAGGACAGGGCTTGGTGTGGGGTGGTCCTGCAGCCTGACACTCTCCCCGGACCCTCCTCAAGGCCATCCCTGCCTGGAGAGCAGTGTAAGAGGCACTTAAAGGTGCCAGCATGGGTACCTCCTGGTGCAAAGTAACCAACCAAAACCCCATCCTACAGCCTTCCCCCTGGGCTCTTCCACTGCAAAATTATTCCCCGCCAGCCCAGCCCTGACCTTCACCTGTAGCATCTCCAGGATCCAAAGGGGCACTGGTAGGAGGGAGAACTACTCTTGACCTTCGCTCCTCCTAGTCCCAGGTCCCCCTGTCTTGGCAGTCCCACTGTGCTAGCAGTGCTGCGGCACCCTGCATCAGCTGTGCTACCAGTTGGTCCCTCTCTTTTGCAAATCACCCATGACAATCCTCAGACCTCAATGACAGGGACAACAGCTTCCAGCTGGGTCCCCGTCATTCCCGTGGGCTTCCAATGCCTGAAGCCCACCAGGCAAGGACAGGGATTTCACGGGGTTAAATGAATCAGTGCAACTGTAAGTAAGGAAACTGGAGAGCAACACGAAAAACTTCCTTGTGGAGAGCTCCGTTCACAAAATAGTGCTGGTGAACGCCATCCTCCTTAGGTCTACCGAACGTGTGCAGAGGCAGCCTGCTCACGCATCCTCTTTAAGCCGTCATGAAACCCCAGCCTCTGTTTCTTCAACTGGAAAGCAGGAATAACGTTGGGCAGCCGCGCTACCAGTCACCTGGGGCCTGCAGATGAAAAACTCCTCTGCACTTTCCTGCTGTTCCTTTTTGTTCCACCTTTTCTTCCTATTTATAGATCTCCACTATGGATGGTGAGCTGGATTAGAAGGACAGAGCTGGCTGAAAACTAACCTGAGGAATTAAAAAAAAAAAAAGGTTCATTTTCAGCCAGCTCCCAGAGCCAGCTCAGCATGTGGACACATGGTAGGGAACGCAGTGCAAAGCATGGGCCGTGGGTGCCACGGCCCCTGGCAGCTTGCCCTTCCGTTCACTCAGCCGTGAAGCTGCAGCCCAGACTAGAGTTGTCTTTTACGCACTCCTGAAGACATTGGTGGCAGCAAGGAGGCTAAGGCTAAGCTTTGGACTGTGCACCATGTTCCCTTTCAGAGTGAAAGGTTTTGAGTTTAAACTGGAGCTAAGGCAAAACACTTTTACCCAGCTCCTTGCTGCTGTGGTAATGTGTCCTTTTGTGATGCAGCAGAGAGACTGAAGTGGATATCAAAATGTGGAGCCCTGTCCTTTCCCCGGGAGGGATAGGTTATATAGCCCAAAAGTTCTTTTATGTCTCACAGTCAGTGCATTATCAGCATAAAAAAGGAAGAGGATGAAAGGAGTGTGGGTTGAGGTACATGGATATAAACACTGAACCTACCAGCTCTTGGCAACTTGGCCACTTGTGGCTGCGTTTGCTGTTAAAAAGGACAAGGCACCCTTGCAGGAGCACCGGGCTGTGGAGGCTGCAGCAAGAGGAATTTCTCATTTTGCTCCTCTGCCCTATTGATAACTGTATTGGTTTCTTTATACATTCATACCTGCTACGGTTTTGTCTGCTACTTTTTTTTTCTAAGGACAGACAAGCTATAGCTTCAGGTTAAAGGTTGGTCTGGCTCCAAGAGGCTTGTGTGGAATATGATTTTGACATTACGCTATGTAAAATTGCTTTGGAATGAACTTCAGGGCAGTTTCCAATGCACATTCAGAAAGAGTTTAATATCTGGCTTTTGGTATGTCCATCACCTCCAAAATGACTGGAACCTCTGGCAATCTGGCCACAAATCTCATTAAGAACAGGCATTTTGGGGGGATTTCTGGCCAAACAACAACAGAATCTAACAGTTAGAGGCATCAATTACAGAGGCAAAAAGGGCCTGGCCAAATTCCTCTGAATGTTCTTGACTGTTGGGGCAGTCCAGCTCTGTCTGAAATTCAAGCCCGGCTCCAGCCTTACCACCTTCCCTGCCCCAGGAAGGGGCCCGTCGCGCTATAGATTCTGAGCAAAAGCCAGCGGTTTCAGCCCATCTCAAATAGCAGCACTCTCAGCCCTGCTGGGAGCCGGGGAGCAGGATGAAGTGGGGACAGTTGTTTATCAAACTATCCTCTTTTTTTATTTTTTCCCAACATGGTATTAGAAACTGCTTGAATATCAGCCTGTCTCTAAGAGACATCCGTGTATTTTTTTAGAAGAGGCGCTTCTGACAGTGTCTTGCTGAGTCCCTGTTAGGACAATTTGCTCATCAGCACGATTTTGCCCGTGTTTTTAAGAAAAAGGGCTCTGTCCTCACGTCAGCCTCATGCTCTTCTTGTTAGGGTTGGTGGCGGTGTCATCCCGTGGCCGCGTGTGATCGCTGCTGCCGTGGCGGGGGCAGACGGAGGGAGCCCACGACTGCCGGCCAGATATAGCTCTGCCAGAGAGCGTGGGCTGCGCCGCGCGCCGGAGTGGCCGGGTAAGTATTTGGGTGGGCAGCCCCGCGCTGCCACTGCCGGGCGGAGAGCTGCGTGCTGCGCAGCTGATTTAAAGCGAGCTCAGCTCCATCTAAACCATCTACCACAGGGGGACCCACCGCGTTTAAGAGATGAGTTTCCCGTTTAGCTTTCGACTGACTGTCATGGCTGAACCTCAAAAGAGGCAGCCGGCTCGAGGTAGCGGGGAGAGCTGCTTTCCCTGGCAAAGCTGGCTGCATCCCTGCATTTTTTCCCTTCATCCCTTTTTTTTTTTAAATGCAAAATATCTCTTCAAACTGCTTACACCGTGGGCTCCTGGGTTCATGGTTGCAGGCAAGTAATAGGGATAAATATGAATCTTTGGTGCCGTTAGTCAGAGACTGATTTATTCTAAGCATCAGCTTAGGTTGGAGGGGAGTGTCCGGTGATCACTGTGATATTTAAAAGTCCCTCCTATGGGTGTGTGAGAAATGTATTCGCTCTTAGCTCATCCTGCAGTAACATCGCCTCTACCAGGAGGTGACTGTTTGCTTTTGCTCTCCCTCACCATCAGCCTGAGATCCAGCCCTAGTGAAGCTGAGGTGAAGCAGGAGCCAGTGACTTGTGTCTCCGTACCCTCCCATCTCACAGGTACCCCGGGAAGGGGGGACAGACTGACAACCTTACAGTCCTCCAGAGGTGGCTGTCCTTCCTTGTGCTGTGGCTCCCAGCCCTCAGCAGCTACTTTCACTAGAGGAAGGTGGCCAGCCAGAAAAACACATGCAAGTATCAAACCTAGCTGATAAATGAATAGCTGTTCACAGTACCATCCTCCAAGATTTTATTTAAGTAGAAAAATAATGAGAACACACTGAAAATGTGACAGGTAGGATTAAAGAAATACCTTTTGCTAATGGCCAGACTTCTAAAGCTTTTCTGGGTGGCCTTGTTCATTAGACATCTGGCTTCATTACTGGCTGGATGTGTCTGACTTTAGCTAAGCAGAAAAAATGGAAGTTATGATCCCGAGACCAGAATTTGCCCCACATCTGCCTAGAAATCAGTGCTAAAATAGTGCTTGATGTTCACCATGATAATCATTGTCATTTGATGCCTCTGAAAATATATTTCTGAAAATATAAACTGTTGCTGTGGTTCCAAATACAGAACTGGGAAAGAAAGAAAGTATATGGCTGGGTGGATGTGAAAGGGATGTGATTGCTTGATACTGAATCTTAAAAAAAATGGAAAATGCTGGGTAAGGTATTTGTAACCTATTTGACTCAGAAAGCAGTGATCTGATATAAACTTAGAAAGTGATTAGAATAATGAAATCTTCAGTCTCAGCTGCAGGGATTTTCAAAGGGGAAAACCAGAATGCCAGACTTCACTAGGTTCATTTGAAAAGCTCAGCCTCTCCATTTGTTCTTCAATAACTCTCTCTTTTAAAAAGCAGTCTTAAAAAAACGAGATGTCACTTGACCATGATCATCTCGTGCCAAGCAATCCAGTAAGGAAAACACTTTCTATTACAGAAACCATAGTGTTTACATTTAACTGCACTCCTCAGAGATATATTTTTAGGATGGTGCCTGTGTGTGCCCGCAAAATTCTGCATCTTATTAGGGTGACCTCTTTATATCGGGTTGTGGCACTGGCATGGCTGCTGAGCCCAGGCAAGCGGAGGGGAGGTATGCGAGCCTGTGCTGCTCTAGCCAGATGGAGTTCACACCCACTACAATTATGTTTGCAACACATGATTTGCTTAAGGTGCCTGTGGATGTTTCAAAGAGTAGGATGGTTTCAGTAAAGCAGTCTCAGAAGAAAGCGGTATCAATCCTTAGCATATTTACCACTGAAATTTTCCTTCAAGAAACATAAACCTAAGGCCAGTCTGTACACTTCTCATCACAGGCTGGAGGGAAGTATATAGACCTAGAAAACGATGGTGAAAAGGCTGATGTCGGTGGATTTCTTAGCATCCAGGTTTGCTATTGTCATAGAATACAGAACCATAGAACAGCCCAGGTTGGAAGTGACCTCCAGAGATCACCTGGTCCAACCTTTCATGGGAAAGGGAGCCTAGATGAGATTATCTAGCACCCTGTCCAGTCACGTCTTGAAAACCTCCAGTGCTGGGGACTCCAGCACATTCCTGGGGAGGTTGTTCCAGTGATTGCTTCATTATGGTGAAATCCACACCACGTAAGGACTTGGAAGGTTTGTGATGAGCTGCATGTTTCATGCCAGAGCTGTTGATCACCCTCTGATATCCTTAGTAAACACCTTGGTCCAGATATCAGTCATCCTGAGTGCTTGAGAATAACCTTGGTGCACTCCCATGTTATTAAGATAATTTCAGTTTCTCTGGTTGCAAAAGCCAGCAACCAAGTTCTTGGTTCAGAACCAAGCTCCTAGTCAGGAATAACAACGCCATTGCCAGAGTACAAACTGGCTGCACAAAACCTTTATCCTCAGTATGTATCAATAACTAGTCCTAAAAGTTGCTGGCATTGTGAAAGTTTCCTGCTTCCATGGACATCGGCACCGCAACTTCTATTGCTCCAAGTGAGATGGGGCGTTCCTCAGTGGGGTGATACTCTGATTCACATGTTTCTTCCATTGATTTATAGAGTATCTACTGCCACAGCCTCTAGTGACCTTCAGTTACAGTAGGACTTCAAAAACTGAAATACCGCTGAGTTTTCTTTATAACAGTCAATATGGTTCATTCTAGAAAAAAACATAAAGATGTATTTAAAGAACCAGCCGTATCAGATTTCCAGCTATCATGGGAAGATACTGCTTCTACACTTCAAATTTTAATTCATCAGTCCTTAGCCATGAAAACCAAAATTTCAGGGGAACTTGGGGATTTAAGGAGCAGGAAAACGATGTGTTTGTTAATTAATTAATTGTGAGCTGATGAGAACATTTTCAGGACAGATGTTCTGCCAGTCACACATGCATTGCAAGAACTTGGAGTGAGATCTCACTTTCCTAGGAAGGATGAAATCTGGGAGGAAGAATGTATACAAAGGTGACAAGGGCTCTGTGATGAGGAAAAGCAGGATGGATCTGTACATGCACATACAATCTGATTTGCAGAGATGCTGAGGACATGCAAATTCTTCATCCCTCTCCATCTCTGCTATTAGCTTTAGGAACATATTTATGACACTGGAAACTGGGAAAGGTCAGAGATAAGTCCTGTGAATGTGAGTAGAAAGCTGCTCCTTGATGTGAACTGTGAACCAGTTTCATAGAGGCATGACTTGAGCAGAAGTATACATTCATTAAAAACCATCCTTCCTCAGAACCTGCATTTGGGCCACGTTTGTTTTGTGCGTGCCACGACTGGCATAATTCACTCAAATATCATTGTCATGTGTCAGCTGCAATGCAGGTGATTGCAGCTGGAAAGGTCAAGAGCAGTTCCACGGCCACTGTTCGTGGGTGCATGGAGCAACTAAACAGCCGGCAGACTCCTTGAGGACTTGTCTTGCTCCTCAGCATGATCTAGCAGTGCAATAAAGAAGCTGGAAAGTGATGTGGATAGCTGTGGATGAAGACGTTTCATGCATCACTTATCCATTGCCATTAGCTAACACACATCCAGGATGTAAAACCACCTCTGTGAGTGTCAAAGGCCTTTGCCTAGTAACATTAAGGAGTTACGTCTCTCTCTCGTGTTGTTCTTTGCCTGTGCCACCCCTGATCATTCTTGCCTTCGGGTTTTGTAATGAACTGTTTGGTCTGCTAGGCCCTAGTCATTTGGGACTGAACCCCAAGGGCCTTGGACAAGCCCCCTCCACACGGGGAGCCGGCAGTAGCCATTGAAGGGAGACTGGAAAGTGTCAGGCTGTTGTAGTTTGTCTGTCCTGTCACTAGAGTGAGACATGCTCACAAGCATCCTGGGCTCCTCTTTTGGGAGGTGCTGAACAGGCCTGTGGGGTGCTGGTGCTGGTGCTGGCGCTGAGAGGCACCATGCACCATGCTAGACCTCGGCATCCTCAGCAGGCTGAGCCTCGGGATCGGAAACTCTCCAGGTTACCCCATTCTACTGCAAACACTTTTTTTTGTTGTTGTTTTACGATTGCCACACAACAGCTAAAGTGGTCAAGGGGGTGGGAGAGACCTTAAAAATCTTTTGTCATGACCTCTTGATAGTGACTACTAACCCCTGATTATGGGTGTCTGATCTGATCCGGAGTCCATCAGAGTCCACCAGCATCTTTCTGTTGACTTCCAAAAGACTTTGAGTCAGACTATCACACTGCTTATCCTGAGAGAGACCAAGCAGCAAGATATGTATTGCAGATATTTCTTGGCGAGGCAGTAAGGAGAGAGAACTTTTTACTGAAGGGTAAAAAGACAGCAGTAGTTCTGACATCTAAATAAAATGACTCACTGAGGAAACTGCCCTCTCTCCCCCTCTGTGACATGCCCACCTGAAGACCCATGATTTATGACAATGTGTTTCAGAGGGTCCCATAAGGATGGTGTTTTTTTCCCATTCTTTCTTTTTCTCAGAGCAAAGTATGATGCCCTGCCAGTAAGTGGCTTGTGCAGGTCCAGACGGAGAAAAGCAAGCTGCTAAAAGGTAGTGATTGCAGCACTGATCTCTCAGAGGCTCTGCAGTGTGAGGAGGTGGTTCTGAATCACAATGAACTTAATTGAACAAGAAATGGCATTGATTTTTCCTTTTCAGCCCTCCCCATTGCTCACAGCAACAGTGCACTGAACCCTCTGCACATGCCAAGTAGCAGAATTGCACAGCACAGGAGAATGAACATTTTTTATTTTTGTCCTATAATTAGCATGTATTTATTTTTAAATAGGGTAAAAAACAAAGCTCTCTAGGCTTTGAATTGTCATCAGGGAAAAACATTGCCTGTGCAGCATGAGTTTCAGGAGCATAAGGAAGCAGGTTATGTGAGAAACTGCAGCTTACTTTATACTCCCCTGGCCAGGAAATAACATTGTTCTTGAATTTATCTGATTGTTGAAAGAACTAGAACGATGCAATTGCCAAGCTGCTCAAGAGCTCCTAAAAGGTCTTTTTTTTTTTTTTTTTTTTTTTTTAACCTTAGACAGATAAAGGTGTACAAGCTGCCTCCAATCTGCAGGGAAACAAGGAGGAAAAGCATTCCATACTCCAATTATTGAATCATTACTGGTTTTTGCCATGTTAGGCAGGCATGTTAACACATAACTGAACACACGTTTGAACAGCTAGCCATTTCCTATACAACCTGTTAAATATATCGGTGAATATACCCGGGTGTTTACTCTTACTTGGAACTGATGAGGGGTGTGTGTATTTGCCAGTGTCTCTCCCCTTACTTCCCCCAAAACATTGAAAGAATAAATTATGAAGGTATATGGGAAATTCTCTAGTAAATTCATGCTAGCAGTCTTAGTGCCCAGATCCCAGCTCTGGTATCATTACTGGGTTCCCTGCAATGCACAGCTTGTTTTGTTCTTGAGGGGAATTCTACAGCTGGGGTTGCCAGGCTGAGCAGGGGAGGGACGGATGGCTAAGGGAAATTTAGGTGTATGGCACTAGCTAGAGCAGTGCACACCACATACCGCGGTGAGATCAGCTTCTACCCTTAATAAACATCTATCCCCAGCAGCAGGTACTGGATACCAGCTCTATTTGATCTCGTGTTGGAAACGGGAGGGGATGACGAGCGGAGTTAGCGCCCGTAGCTCGGCTGGCGGGCGGTGATGTCGTACTGCACGCTAGGCTGGCGGCATGCGTCGTGAGCCGCACCTTGGAGCGAGGGGAGGGCAAAGCCGCCCTCCCAGCCGAAAGCCCTGGTGGTGTGGAGAGCGTGACCCCTCACAGGGAGCTGCCAGGGCTCCCCGGGGAAGGGAGCACAGCCACCGCGCCCCCACCATGCTGTCGATCCCGGCTACCAGACCAGCGTTTTGGGGCTGTGACCAGCTTTAATGTTTGGGGCTGATCTCAAGAACTGGCCCGCGGCAGAGCCAGTGTGATGCATTTCTCTCGCCTGCCTCCTGCCATTTGATATTTTCACTGCTTTCTGAGGAGCGATTAAATGGATAGTGAGCGTGTAGCGGCTTTCATGGAAGTCCTGTCATTGACTTCAATAAGAGCAGGATCAGACTCTTCTAGAATTGATGTAATTCATGAAAGCGCTGAATGTTGTACAAGAACTAAAGCAGTGCGTCGTGTGGCGATATGATACATACGAGGAAGTTATTGGCATCCAAGCAGTCTTGTCTAATGGGGAAAAATGCATCCAAGAATTGCTGTTGCGGGAAGCAGGGGTTGAGCTGGGTGGCCCAAGAAACAAAACTCAAGCAAACAGCAATATTTTGGGTTAGCATGCCTGTGACCTGGTTGGGCAAACCTTCCGCACTCCTCTCCGGCTAACTTTGCAAACTCACATCTGAGCTCAGCAGGGAAGGCTGTGGATTTCACCTCTGCCAAGTCTGCACCAGAATGAAGAGAAGCTGGTTTTGACATTGGAAGGGAACATGTAATATTTCTGCACTTCTGATAAAGGGAAGCCTCTAAGCAGCTGAGTAGGTTGAAGAAGCCAGACAAGACCAGAAGTACCAGGGCAATACTCGCAAACTATTGGGAAGAACTGGGTGGGACTGGGCTTTGTTCTGTGAAAGCAAGAGCAGAGCAATTTGCCACAGCTCATAGCAGTGGTTGTGGCTCGCTGTATCTTTTGCCAACAAGACCTTCAGGCCAGCAGGTGAAGGCCATCTGCAGACCCTCCAGCCCAGTCCCACAGCTAATGCACTTGTCCCCCAACGATGAAGCTGCCGAGAGATTGGAAGTTGGACGTGAACACCCGGGGAATGTCTTGCATCAGTCAGCACTGAGTGTGTTAGAGGACAGACCTGCACTTTGCATCTCAAAATTAAGACAGCTGTTCACCTACTACAGCTGCATTGGTTTTGGATTCTGCTGTTCTTCAAAAGAAGGTCTCGAAACAGGAAAAAAGGATCAGGAAAAACAATAGGAAGTCTAGAAGTCTGATAGTCTATAAATACAATACAGTGAGGCTATGAGATTAAAACCAAAAATATTTCATATATTAAGAAGCCTCCAGTGATTCCACTGTGAAGATTATGCCTAGCTTTACATGCTAAGCCACGTTTTTCTGGCTTTCTGAAAAAAAGCTGCTTTCTCCTTGCAATTTTTCAATTATTTTCTCTAGCCAGTGGAGGATTTTTGTGTGTGTAAAGTCTGAGGTTAGTCTGGCAAGGAATCTTAGAGATATGAGCCTGAAAATTGAGGTTAGGTTTTCCTGTTGGTACAGGATTTTCAGATTTTTTTCCAATATTTTTTTAAAGCATCCTATCTCAAAACTCAAGGTGTGGAAGCCTTTACTGTGATTATTTAGCTTTATTCCCTGAAAAATTATTCTCCTAGAAATATTTTAACAGGGGTATTGTTTAACTCGAAGAATTCTGCAGTGTAATTTTTTTAATACATCCCTCTGCTTTTAATCTGCTTCATGTCAGCAACCATCTATGCTCTTATTTGAACAAAAAGTCTACCTACCTGTGAAGGTGTTTGTGCCTTTACAAGCAAAGCAGGCTGGGAAACCCTCTTCTGTCTATACTAGAACTTTATGAATGAAAAGAAAACCTTAGGCAAATTAGGGAAAGCTGGGCAACAGCTTAAAACCTCCTAGAAGATCCGTATTTGTTTCTTTCTCTTACTACTTTCCATAGTTTATTGCTAGCTGAACAGGTTGCTAGATGTGCTTGTACGGCTACTGCTGGTCGACGCAGTGGCGCAGGTAGCCATCGACGGCTGGGAGCCTCGGTGGCACGTGCCTGGTTAAGGGGTGTCCCCCGCACCAGGAGCCTGTCAGGTGAGAGGCGCAGGGGAGATACTGGGGTTCCCAGTGTTGCTGGTGGTGGGACGACGCCAGCCAGCTGGGGCTGCTGGGGCTGTTATCACCAGCTTGCCCTGAGGTCCTGTGTCAGATGCAGCCAGGTCCCCCCGCCCCATGAAGGGACCACAGAGGAAATGTCATTGTCTCCTCTCTGTGGATGACTAAGGAAACTCTCCCTCCCCTCAAGCCTGTGAGGAACATGAGACATGTCTTGGTGCTTCTGGGACATGGCTGAGAAGGGGAATTGACCTTCCCTGCTCCTTTGGGCAGTCAAATTCATGTGCATGCTGGAGTTCCTAGTTCACGATAAGATTTAATGATATAATTTATACAATAAATTATATAGTTTATCTATTACTTATCTAAATAACTTAATTATAAATTTTATTTATTGCCGTACGTGTTGCTAGAAGCCTTTGATGCAGACACAGTGCTGGGCTGGAGTCAGCTTGGCACTATTAGCCCCAGCACCACCTTATGGCTTGTTTCACCTCAGTGCCTGCCCAGGTGGCCACACTCCTCACAGCTCCGCTGTGACTCAGGGACTCAGGTCTGGTACTGTAATATTTGGGCTCAAGAACTGTAAGTAGTAGGATGTTTGCAGGTCCTATGCAGGCAAAGAAGTCCCAGATAAAATGAAATCCTAGCTGGCCTTTCCTTCTCAGTGTTCAGCTATTGTCTAACCAGACTATTGTCTAAAGGTTACCAACAGATTATTTCAGACTCTTTTTGGGGGTTGGATTTTTTCTTTTTTCTTTTTCTTTTTTTTTTTTTTGTGAGGATCTTGGAAAAAGAGAGTTTCTTTAGATTTGTCACTTATGTGATAACTCATCACCCAACTGATATACAGCAAACCACACCAGTATCACCAGAGTACTAAATTACTTTATTTCTCATTGCTTACTCTGGTAGGTAGGAAAGAGCTCTAATCTATCATCTTTCTCAAATCCTAGTCCATGTTCTGCTCACTGGGGACTCCTCTGGCTCTGCAACTGGCCTACATTTAACCTTGTATTTCTTGCTCTTGCAGCACCTGGGCTTTAAAAAACAGATGTCCCTGGATATTACCCTCATTCTTTCTGTTACCTGCTTCATCCCAGATTTCAGCCTGTTAGAGGAATGGCTGATGGAGCCAGCTGTTTCTCTCATGTGATCCAACAGATATCCACTGTGGAAATACATCTTGTTTTTCTTTGAATACTAAGAATCCACCACCAGGAAATAATGTTTCTATTTTTCTGCTCTGTGGTTTTTGTTACCCCCACCCCTGCTCAGAAATTGACTTTAAAATAATGTCTTTTGCTTAGTTATGCCCCTTTCTTTTCTGCGCTTTTCTTCTAACACTTATGGTATTGTCTTCCTTTCCTCTTCCTATTTTCTTATTGGTTCTGTTCACAAACATGTATGTCATCAAAATGCACTTTACAAAGCCTTGCCAGCCACACCATATGGCTTTTCACTGGCCACAGCGTGTGCAGTCCAGGTGATGGTCCAGGTTGTTTCAGCCATCTCTCTCCAAGATGGAGCTTAAACTCCACATCTGCTAAACCCAGTGTGACTTTCAGGCCAAGAGACTTCAATCTCACATAGAATCATAGAATAGTTTGGGTCGGAAGGGACCTTTAAAGGGCATCTAGTCCAATCCCCTTGCAAGGAGCAGGGACATCTTCAACTAGAGCAGGTTGCTCAGAGCCCCGTCCAACCTGACCTTGAATGTTCCCAGGGATGGGGCATCTACCACCTCTCTGGGCAACCTGTGCCAATGTTTCACCACCTTCACTGTGAAAAATTTCTTCCTCAGATCTGGTAAAAATCTACCTTCTTTTAGTTTAAAATCATTACCCCTTGTCCTATCACAACAGGCCCAGCTAAAACATCTGTCCCCATCTTTCTTATAGGCCCCCTTTAAGTACTGGAAGGCTGCAGTAAGGTCTCCCTGGAGCCTTCTCTTCTCCTGAACAACCCCAGCTCTCTCAGCTTTTCCTCACAGGAGTGGTGTTCCATCCCTCTGATCATTTTTGTGGCCCTCCTCTGGACCCACTCCAGCAGGTCCATGTCTTTCCTGTGCTGAGGGCTCCAGAGTTGGATGCAGGGCTCCAGAGTTGGATGCAGGACTCCAGGGGGGTCTCCCCAGAGCAGGGCAGAGGTGCAGAATCCCCTCCCTCCACCTGCTGGACACGTTGCTTTGGATGCAGCCCAGGATACAGTTGGCCTTCTGGGCTGCGAGTGCACGTTGCCAGCTCATGTCCAGCTTTTCATCCACCAGTACCCCCAAGTCCTTCTCGGCAGGGCTGCTCTCAATCCCTTCACCCCCCAGCCTGTACTGATACTGGGGGTTGCCCTGACCCAGGTGCAGGGCCCTGTACTTGGCCTTGTTGAACCTCATGATGTTCACATGGGCCCATTCCTCAAGCTTGTCTAGGTCCCTCTGGATCGCATCCTGTCCCTCAGGTGTGTCAACCGCACCTCTCATCTTGGTGTCATTTGCAAACTTGCCAAGGGTGCACCCAATCCCACTGCCTATGTCATTTGATGAAGATATTAAAGAGTACTGGTCCCAATATGGACACCTGAGGGACACCACTCTTCACTGATCTTCATCTAGACATTGAGTCATTGAGCACTACCCTCTGGATGTGACCATCCAACCAATTTCTCATCCACCAAACAGTCCACGCACCAAATCCATATCTCTCTGATTTAGAGAAAAGGATGTTGTGGGGGACCATGTCAAAGGCCTTACAGAAGTCCAGATAGATGACATGTGTATCTCGTCCCTTGTCCACTGATGTAGTCATTCCATCATAGGAGGCCACTAGGTTGATCAGGCAGGACTTGCCCTCAGTGAAGCCATGCTGGCTCTCTCGAAACAACTCCGTGTCCTCTATGTGCCTTAGCATAGCTTCTAAGAGGATCTGTTCCATGATCTCCCCAGGCACAGAGGTGAGGCTGACAGGTCGGTGTAAAAATGGGTGCAATGTTTCGCTTTTTCTGGTCACCAGGGACTTCACCTGACTGCCAGGACTTTTCAAATATCATGGAGAGTGTCTTGGCAACTACATCAGCCAGTTCCCTCAGGACTCTGGCATACATCAGTCATAGCAGCATTTTTTAAATTAGTAGGGTTGAAAATTGTGACTGTATTTATGATTTATTCATTGTTTTTTAACACTTAGGGGTTTTTAAGGAACAATCTTCAGCTTCAGTCACTGTATCACTCTTCCTTATGGCAGCAGCTGCTGCCTATCAGAGGTCCCTCATGTCCTTTCACGTATGGGCTGACTGGACCAGAGCAGGGCATCTGCTACCATTCACAGGGATCCATGTGGGATCTCTCTTCATCCTGGACTCCATTTGATTAAAAGCTCCCCTGATAGCTATTCTAACAGGATTTGTTTTCCCGCCATAGATCTGGAAGCATCACACAGAAAGGTCAGTAGCGCGAGCAGCAGAATGTTCACTTCATTATAGGAAAGGTCAAACAATTAACGTAATGAGCTCCACAAAGTGTATAACGGTGAAGATACCTTAGATGCACAAACTTAGAAGACAGCTGTGGAACAAACCCCAGAAACAGTTTCACAAACTTAAGAAAATTCTGAGGCAATGATGGCACTTGCAACAAGAGGCAAAAAACCCCCCAACAAACCCAAAATAAACATCTCTCCTGTGTATCCTGTTCCAGGTCCTTGACTGTAGAGGACTGCTAGGCACAGAACTATTAGTATTATTAGCTTGAAACTGCACCCTGAGAAAGTGACTGAACTTGGAAAGCTGGAGAGAAGAATTCCACTGAGGAGCCTTAGAGCTGGCGGGAGACATAAAACTGTTCATTATTCTTCAGGTCTGGGGAAAATTAGGCAGAAGTAAAGAATTTATTTTGAAATACATTCTGGGTATTTCAGACACTAAGTGAAGTTTGCACCAGGTGAATTGTTAACATACTGATTTTTCTTAAAGGGAAGAAAATTGTGTAAAGTCATGGCACACAGGGGGTGCATTTTTTTTTTAAAGTGAGAACTAAATTAGTGCAATCTAAATTAGTCTGATAAATATAGGAGAAAACTAGTCTGGACTTTTGTAACTGGGAGCCGTACCACTCTACAATGCAGTAGACAACACATATGCCACCTCTCAGGAGCTGTGATTAAGGACTTGGGTAGTGGCTCATTCCTGCCCCAGAGCTGAGCCCACCAGGAGCTCAGAGAGTTAGGAAGGAAATGCTCTTCCTTGATCCTGGTTTTCCAACAAGCTGCTTTAATCCTTTGAGTTGAGAATTGTTCTAACTCTGTCTCTAATTTCTTCAGGATATCTGGATGGCCTCAGGGGACAGAAAAGTAATATTTGCTGGGAAGATCATAACAGAAGAGCTACTCCAGGCTACATTTTGCCTTTTGATGCATATGTGTTGATGATGAAGGAGTGTCTTGGGCTAAAGAAGGAATCAGGTTTACATCTCAGGTAAAGGTTTGGGTTTACTGCTACAAGATTAAAAAATCAGCTTTGATTCAGGGTTTTATGGCAAGTGATTGTTGGCTTGCTTTTGTAGTAGCAGCCACCATTAAAGAACTTTTCAGCTTCCTATTAAAAACACAAAAAGGAAGGGCCAAGTCGTTAAAGCACTTGAAATATAAGGCAGTAAATTTTATTGTATCAACATCTTTTTTCCTGCTCCCTTATCAATCAGAGCAAAAATGTTTAATTTTGTTATATTGTTGATGATTTTAGGGGTGGCCTTGTGCTGTCCTTGGGGGAGAGGAACAGTTGGGAATGCTTCCTGACCTATAGAAGTGACTCACCGTTCTGATTACTCATTGTCGTGGTTTAGCCCCAGGCGGCAACTGAGCACCAGGCAGCCGCTCGCTCACTCCCCCCGGGTTGGACGGGGGAGAGAATCGGAAGAGTGAAAGTGAGAAAATTCATGGGTTGAGATAAAGACAGTTTAATAGGTAAAGTAAAAGCTGCGCACACAAGCAAAGCAAAACAAGGAATTAATTCACCGCTTCCCATTGTTCAGCCACCTCCAGGGAAGCAGGGCTCCCTCACATGTAACGTTACTTGGGGAGACAAAATGCCGTAACGCCAAACGTCCCCCTTCCTTCTTCTCCCCCCAGATGTCTATGCTGAGCATGATGTCATACGGTATGGAATATCCCTTTGGTCAACTGGGGTCAGCTGTCCCAGCTGTGTCCCCTCCCAACTTCTTGTGCACCCCCAGCCCATTCGCTGGCGGGGAGGTGTAAGAAGCAGAAAAGGCCTTGACTCTGTGTGAGCACTGCTCAGCAATAACTGAAACATCCCTGTATTATCAGCACGTTTTCAGCACAAATCCAAAATATAGACCCATACTAGCTACTGTGAAGAAAATTAACTCTACCCCAGCCAAAACTAGCACACTCCTTTAAAGAGACAACATGCAAATCACATACGAAGTGAGAAAAAAACCAGAGTAAATCCCATCACGGAAGACACTGTCTTCAGCACTGATTTTTTTGTAACAGCTTGTGTGGAGAAACACAGATCCATAACAGCTGCTCCAGGACCTGGCAAGCTGCTAACTATGTTGCACTGCTCTGGGTATTACTTTTAGGACTTTTTTGTTTCACACATGATAAAAGATGACTTTGTCGTCGTTGGTTATTAGCTAACAAGCACAAACAGCAATAGATGAAAGAAGAGGAATAAGACAGTGAATGAAAATGATGTAGGAGGGAGAGAGTGGCTGCAGGAATCATTGAGCCATATTCTAGCTGCTGCTGCAGGTGGTACTGCCAACCTGAGGTAGTCATGTCTTGATGACTGCTGGATGATGCAACCAGGGTGGTGATGTTTGCTTCTTGGAGAAGGTCACGTTGTACTTTTCAGTGGCCTTGAAATAAATAATGCTTCTCCAAGACGTGTTGCAGCTTCATCCCATTAATGTAACTGATCCATAGGTTCAGACTCTCTGACTCATGTCAATCACTGACATTGGCAAGCCCAGGAGGGTTTTGTCCGATCTGTGGTGTTTTTAAAAGTCCACTTTACACTGGTGTATTTTATCTCCACTGATTTTTTTTAAAAACGCAGTCATGTATCAGACTCAATTTAACTTTCAATACTTTGAGAACTGTGATCTTCATAAGTGTGTACCCAGGTACAAAGAGGTCCACTGAGGACAGCGTTAGACATGGGCATACATTAAGGTCCAGACTAAAACCAAAGACACAACATTTTAAGTTGAGTTATGCCTCCACAGCCTCCACTCTTCAACAATTAAGTTCTTTTCTGCAGGTAATCTTGATGTCTGCAGTAATGTTAGTCCTCCATGACCTGAAGATTCACCCAATTTGTGTCCAACCAGTCAGTGTTGCTCTTTCCTGAAGCTGGGTTCTCATCCACCTTCTTTGTGTTTTATGGTGATAGGGAGATTAACAAGTTTGCCCTTGAACACAGCAATATGATGAGTAACCCAGAGAGAGACCATAGGCAGCTCCATGGCAAGCTTTCCACTGTAAGTTTTGCCACAAAAAAGCTTTGGATGACTTCCATGCAAAAATGATTGCCACCTCTGTATGTGCTGCTGCCTTGAGTCTGTGTGTAAGCTCATGCAGCTGGACCAACAGGACATCATCAGAGTCTAAATTTGCAGCTACAAGTTAGCTGCTTCACCTCACATTGACAAGGCCAATTGGCTATTCTAGCCATGGGTCCAGTAGGTGTCATGGTGGCGCTTTGCAACTGCAGCTTGGCTACTATCTCGTCCTCAGCTCCCTCAGGGGCTACAAAACAACCTTCATAACATTTTTCAATCACTGTTTTATTAGGTATGAACACAGGACAGGAAGACCTAGGGGAGCTGCAAGTCCCCTTACACACCTCAGGGAATTTCTGAAGGAATTACAAAACTTACAATTCCTTCATATAATTTTATAATAAATTAAAGTTTTGAAGGAAACATTCTCTTAAGCAGCTATATAAAGTCAGTTTCCATGAAGATTCCCATCTGGGAACTAGCCTCCTTGTTCATCCTACAGAAAATAATTTTCCAGTGTTTCAAATTTTCAAGGGGTCTTGAGAAGGTGAGGAGCAATTTTGCTTGTACACAAGCTGTGGGAGAGCATTTGCATTTCTCTTCACACCAGTGTGTTTCTGTCTCCAGTTGGGACCCATCAGAGTCCCTCCTCTTGGCTGCTGCCCTGCTGTCCTCTGTGCACAAGCAGGAAGACATCCATTTTCACTCATTTCTCCAGTCCAAATGATTTTGTAATCTGATAAAAAAGGCCATTATGGGGACTGAAAAACCATAAAAAGTGGCAAGTCTTGTCCCTTCCTGACTTTCCTGTCATTACCTTTCACTCAAGCTGCCAGAAAGCAGCATCTGCTTCCCTGATTTCCCTGCCTTTTCCTCTGCGTGCCGAAGGAGAATCCTCATCCTCATTACCAGCCATGTTTTTTCTCCTGCTTTGCACCTGCACCTTGTTTCCCCCAATTATTTTCTTCACTTTAGTTTACAAGTCTTAATTTAGGAAGGAGAAGAGCAAATGTAATTCTTCCCATGCACAGTTATTGTCCTCCTTACCAATCTACTGAAATGCCGTAATAACTGGCTCACGTCCTTCCTTATTCCTTTCTTTTCTCTTTGACTCCCCTCAGATTCACTCCTTTTCCCAGCCTTTGCTTTTTCACCTCTCCTCTCACCCCTCCTTAAGGCTTGTCGCATCTGCTTTGTGGTGAGCGATGGGATGACCAGCCCTGTTGTGTGGTGCAAGAAGGGCTTGAGCCAGAGGCCCTGCTCAGCACTGGGAGCTCGGGGTGCCACAGCCAGCAGCTGGGGTTGCCGGCCAGCCCCAGGCAGTGATTGGCATCACAGCCGGTGTCCCCTTTGGGAGCAACTTCTTTGTATCCCAGAAGAAGCTGACTGGTGACAGCTCAGAGGCTTGGCAGTGGTGATGGTGGGGCAGAGCCCAGTGCAAATCACCTGCTCTATTACTAATTTCTAAAACTTGGAGGAAAGGAACATCACAGAGATTGCCTTTGGATCACTTAGCATATGCTGTAAATTCTGGGTGAATCCCAAGCAAGCTCGAATGTCTCTAACCCCTCACTCCCTGTGGCTCTTCACAACACCCTGTGACACACAGCTATGGTGTGACAGTGGTCCATTCCCTGTGTCAGCTTGTCCAGGCCCTAATAACTGAGATCAAACTGGCTCAGAGCCCAAGGCAAATGTTTCCTTCAACATACACCAGTGCAATTTAATACAGATAAGCTGCCTGTGAAATACATAACTTTGAAGAATTTGCCATTTCTAACTCAAAATTTCCCTTCAGTTGATGAGAAGAGCTAGTGTCAGGCAGGGCCCACTGTGATTAACGTTGCTGTTTGAGGAACAGACAGGCACTAGCTTTCAACACGAGTGGAGGTGGTGGGGTTTGACCTGCGGCTTCTATTGAGCACTCAGATTCATCTCCACAGTCTTTGGCCTCTAAGTAGACAACAGCATGATGCAGCTGTAATTTAGCCCTGGCGAGCATTGAATGCAAATGTGCCTTCCTATCAATTAAGCAGGAAGAAACATTCATTTGGCTGCAAATATCCTGACTGTTAAAGGAGGCAGTTTAATTATTGAATCTTGGTGAAATTCAGCTTCATTGAGAAATGAAGTCTAGGACTCTTCCCATGGGGGTGACTGCACTTCTGTTCCCTCAAGAACTGTAGTAATTTCTTTCTGTGGTCCTCATGGTTGGTTAAAAATCAATTTTCTTTATCTGAATTCTATCTACATAAAATTCTGCCGTGCGATAACTGCAGCAACCCCTTTGAGCCCAAATGGCTACCTGTGTTGACTCTTAGGTGAACTTTACCTCATAAGTGTTGTGTCATTATTTAATGTGATCAAAAACTATTATAATGGGTCTATATAATTAATTAAACTGATTACCTTTTTTCATAAGGAAAACAGCCATACATAATAGAGGGGTGTTCTCGTCTTAATCTTCCATCTTATTTCTATACAAATTCAACCTCCAACATGTAGAACTTTTTCTCATTTAGTAGAAATAGGATAAAGCAATTTAACATGATCTAGATATTCTCCAGGACAGGTAATTAAGGGCTTTGTCTGTTTGTCTCTCTAGCTTTCCTAATCCGCCAAATACACTTGTATTGCTGCTTTGGGTCTAAAAGCTGGGGGATATGCTGTAGTACAAGGTCTGTGCTAGACTGTGTTCCTTTCAGACGAAGCCACGCCGAATTGTCTCATGTGCAAATATTTGGGATTTTGTCACTTAACATGAAGAAATAACAGAGGTGGAACTATTTATTAAGAAACAATATTCACGTGGTTTTTGTTATTCACCCCACCTGCTGCCCCAAATGGCTCAAATCCAAATGTTTTGACACCAAAATCCTGATATCAACCTGTGATTGTAGAGTTAGCATCTTTTTTAGCTGTTGAGGAACAGTATGTTGCCAGTTCCTCACATGCTGTAAACTGGCACATCCTTATTAAAGCCCGTTGTGCTCTGTTGACTTCATGCTAAATTAATAGATGGTCCATTGTATTGTGAGTCTTTATCCAGTTCTCATTAAAATCAAAGAATACTCTTGCCAGCTTCCTAGAGAGTTACATCAGACTCTGGGAAACAATGGACAGAGCTGTAATTTGTGTGATTTTTTTTAATATCATACCCAAGGAAGGTATTTATGCAAATGTCCTTGGCTCAAATCCAACAGGCAGAGCTGGTGACTTCAAATGACCTTCATTCCCCAACCTCGAGGGTCCCAGATCCAATGCAAATAACTCTATAAAATATTTAAATTTCAGGTCTGAGACCACTAATACTAAACTGAACTCCTCAGCTCCATATGCCAACCAGCCGACTAGAGGGAAAAATTTAATGAAGTTCCTGATATCTGATAGGATAAGAAAAAATCTTAAAGTTTAAAATTTGTCCTTTCTTCCTATCAACAAGGCACAACGGATGAAAGAAACGTGCTACATGATTCTAGTTCAGTGAGAAAAGAAGTGTGAAAATGAGTCATCTGGTACAAAGCACCAGAATTCAATAAATCAAGCAATTTTCTTTTTTTTTTTTTTCCCCAGGCAAACTGCCTTTTATCTGATAAGGTCTGCACGACAGCTGTGTATTTCCAAGAGTGCCGCTCTCTAGAGGCAAGAGAGCATAAGAATACCAGTTACTCGTGGGCGACCTACTTCTCCTGCGTATTAGCTCGCATGCTCTTTTTATCAGAGATTCTATCTCAGCAAACCAGGGGAATGACAGGAAGTGCACATTCTTATAAAGCTGTTCTCCTCCGAGACTGACCCCCGGACTCTAACTCAAGTCCTTGGATTGCTCACTTACAGATTTACAGTGCCCTCAATCAGTCCTACAAATAAAAACAAGGAACAAGGACTGTTGTTAATAAGAGGCTCTGAATTAGAAACCTTGTGATTTGCTGCTGGCACGGACAGACCGGCACAACCTTGTCAGCCCTGCTAATAAACTTCAGTCACAGTGCTGACCTGCTGACGGGCTCCACAAGCTGGTGATACCTTGCAGCTTTTGAGCAAAGATGGTTTCGCATGTCAATCTGGAAGGCTTCTTTATGATATTGTTTTCAGGTTAATGTTTTTATTAGGGAGCCAGAGTGAAAACAAAACGTGAAGAAGAGGGGAGGGTTGTGACATCAGTATTTTCAAATGCTTCTCCCTCCCTCCTGCCCCTTAACCTGTGCTGAGCCAGCATTCAGTGATGGAGCCTTGCAATACCACTCGTCCCCCAGCGAAAAGTCAAGGAACACAGCACAGCAGTGCTGGATATCGAACAAAACACAGTTCATGAAGGGGATCCCAACCCCAGGAACCTGTTGTCTCAATAGAGGATGAGGGATAATGCATGGCTGTCGGTAGGCAGGGAACAGTGAACTAAGTGACTACGGGGTCAACGTAACCATCTCAGCACAGGGCTGCCCACTGACACCACCCTGCCTGCATCCTCACCCCTCATGACCTCACCCTTCTGCTGTCTGCATCCACATTGCACATCACAAGATACACCTGCAGAGGGAGGCCCCTGTCCTATGCTACACCCCATCTGGAAAGCTTCCTCTGGTACCCGGCCTGGATGCTGTCCCTCAGCACGCCCACTGCTACCACTGCATTAATGTGCGGCATCTGGATGGTGTCTGCTTGGTGTTAGGTGACTGACACCTACTGTGCCTTGACAGCTTCGTGCATGCATCATGCAGACCCCCACCTGAGAGGTGTGAGGGGGCACCAATGAAGCAGGTGGGAATCAGAGTCAAACCAAGCAGCAGGGACTGTTCTTCCTGCAGCAGTGACTAGACCTCGGGGACTCTGCCAAAGGAAGCTGAAGCTGCTTATGGTTCACATGAGATCATGAAAGATTGAGGTAACCATTTAATAAGTGTTGGAGGTTACTAAATATACATAGAAACCATCTCCACCTCAGAAAGGCCGTGAGCAAAATATAGTTTAATCCTGGGGAAGTGTCATTATAAAATACCATATACATTTGCCCTGGCCATATGTATTCCTTAGGCATCAGTAGGTCACTGCTGGAGGTAGGATGTGGGGGCATCTAGACCTTTGTTACCACCTGCTACAGCATCCTGATGTTCAGTAATGAGCACCTTGTATCTGTAGGACCATGTGTCCTAACAATGGCCCACTGATGTCTGGATGTGAAAGGTTGCCTTCAGAGATTCTTGTGGTCTCTCCACTTTGGGATGTAAGTATCTGTATTCATGTCCTCTTTTGGGTGCAAGGGCAGGTGAACTTTGTAGATATCTGCAAAGCCATGCACTGGCTGGTCAAGGCACAAGTTGTGGCTGTTGAAGATATATGGAGTGACACTACAGCATGCAGGAGGTATGACATACCCTGTTGTGCTGGGACCACCAGTGGGTCACACTGTTCTCTCCAATGGTGATCACCATTCCATCACTCAATGGGACACCACTGATGGGTGCAGGCTATTTAGGTACACACCTTGGCCATAATGGCCATGCACATGGTATTCTTGGTGTGTCTCACTGCTGCTTACCTTGATGGTTGGCATGATGCTAGGTTGGAGGAGGCCAATAGTACTCCTGAGGCCATCCAGATCTTTCACCCAATCTGTGCCAAGGTAGCAGGGAGCCTGACAACCCAAGCTGAAGAAGCCAGCAGGCCCTTGCTCTTGGTGCATGTGATTCCCACAAGGGACAAGCAGCACATGATGCTATCTGTGCATACACTGGCAGAGTTCTCTGTCTCCGTAACCACCTATATCACTCTGCACCATGACTAGTAACACCTATGCCACTGCTTACCCCTGAGATGTCTCTCTCTCTCTTTCCATCACTTCCAACTCAATCCCTTCTAATAGTTTTCCCTTCTCTTCCCCCTCTCTTTTTCACATGACAGACTCTTCTGTCCCTGCCCCAACAAAATGGATTTGGATGGATTCCCTAACCCCCCTCACTGAAATCCTCCCTCTATGAGAGAAATGTTAATTCTCTTTCAGACTCTTCATCATCTGAAGCAGGATGAGTAGCTCCATGCTGTGAGGACCAGCTGCCCTCCCCTCCCTCAAATTCCCTCACAAAAGGCTCCATGGTACCTACCCTGGAGGACACACATGACAGTTTGCCAGGATCTGGATGTGTTTCCCTGCCACATAAAGGTCCATGTCAAGAGGGACAGAATCTGCTTGAATCACCCAAATATAATGAAATGTGATCTGACCTTCTACCTCAAGCTAGTGTAATCAGGTCACAGCTGAGCTTTTGGCTTAGTCAAGGTTGAGTGTGGTGAGAGGAGGGACTCGCCCAGCACCAGTACAGCAGAATATAAATTCTTGCCTCACATACCTCCCAGATTTGAAGGCCTGCTCAGCAGTCCTAGTTAATGTGCTTTTCTACTTTCTACCATCTTCTGCATGTCGTCTGGAGACAGGTGCGAGTTGTAGCAGTCTTCACAGTTTAGCTCAAGTAGCAGCCTTGTAAATCTCGTGTCCATCTGTCAGTCACAGCCTGACTGCTGTATAGTGCCTCAGGGTCCCTTGATCGTGCAACAGTCCAATTACACTCGGACAATAGGCCTTTATGCTACACAACATTGGTCGTGCCCAGCACATAGATGATGTTGTTCAATGGATTGTTTGTTGGACTGGACATAGCTGGACATTCACACAGCTATGAAGCATGTTTTGGAAAATACAGTGGTGCTGGAACTTACGTGAAGCATGTGACAAAATCTTCTCCCTTGAATTATCATAGAACTCCAAACAAATGAAACTTGTTTGTCATCAAAGCCTGCATGGATGCCATGATGAGGGGAGCGGTGAGATATTTCTAAATATCTCTGCACTTGCTGGAGGGAGAAGGTCCCTCTGGCAGTTGCAGGCCACAAAGGAAATGTTAACTGCAGCTTTCTTGTCAGCACTCTCATTGCGCCAAAGTTAGGGGATCACACATCACCTCGCCTTTAGAAAGTTGTTGCTGTTGTCTAACTGGGATGTCCAAAGACCCCTCTCCCCAGTCAACACTTGCAAATATAGGTTTGGTTGTCTTTGTGTAGATACTCCAGCATAAGGATGACCAGGAAACTGGTCAGTTTAGCTCCTTCACATGGTCACCATCACTGGTGGGTAGCTGATTAGACAATTGCTTGAATTTCTGTGTATGTATTTATACAGATGCTTCTGGAAACCTAGTTACTTTTACATGTAATTTGCTTTCTTGGATCTTTGTCCAAGCCTTCCTTGCTTTGCTCCAAGCTCATGCCATGGGAGGAGTGCTTGCGGGGTCATCCCATGCTTCAGTGTAGAAGTCCTTAAAATGGACCCACCATGCCTACACGTCCTCCAGTCTGTGGGTAGCTGGTAGATGGGTGCCCTTCTTCCACCACACCATCAATTCAGGTGGTGGTGAAGTATCCTTTTCATTAAAGGCAATGCTGTAGTTTCAATCCTCGTGTGACCATTTAGGCTTTGTGTCAGAGAGTGCCTCCCTTCCCTCACTCCCCCAGAGCTTGAAAACTGTCCTGTGCAGGAGACTTGTGACTCGCTACGGCTGACCAGCATGGCCAGACCAGGCCCTGACCAAGAGCAGCAGCAAGGCTCTCGTGTCTGTTTAAAACAGTGAAACAAGGAATGGTGGCTTGGGACGCTCGTCTGGCATTTGCCAGCTGAGGATATAGCCCTGCAAATTTTCACAGGTGTAGCAAGACAGGCTGTTGTGCAGCCAATAGAATGAGGAAGGCTGAAAATAAATATTTACCTGGCAGTATCCCTTTAAACACATGACTCATCATCACAAGTGCATTTCTGATTCTCTTTCCATTCATGTCTCAAGGACCAATATCTCAGGTCATGAAAATTTTAGGCAGTTGCTTTTCTGCCTGGTGTTACAAACTCTGTCTGCTGGGTGTGGGTAGTACAGGTGACTTTGTTATGAATGAACAATGCTCTGCTGAGGAAGTCCGTGCACTTTCTCCAGCTCCTCACCAGAACATAGGAGGCTGTGTGTGGGTCTGACAGGGGGCTGGACTTCAACATCTGAGATGGAGCAGTGATGGAGGAACTGCTGCTTCACATGCTTATCAACCATAGCCTCAGAAAGCAAAATAACCTGGATTTCAGGGCTCTGTTTTAGAGAGAAAATCCTTTGAGTCAAGGTGCAGGTCTAGTTATAATCGAGGTCTCATCCCACCTTATTGCATTGATTATTGTAACTATGTCCTTTCAGGACTTTTTCAAGCTACACTATATCCAATTATAGCTGTTTTAAATACCTTTGTACTGTACATCATGTGCTGCTGGAGAAAGGAGGTAGTAGATGTATTTTATTTAGCTTCCTGTTCTTACAGTAAGGCTTTTTATGGATAACAAAGTTGGAATTATTAATATTCTTTCTTTTACCAATGGCTATATCTGAAGCTGTCTTTCTGAGCTCCATGCAAAAAATACACTTATATCTGTTTCTGCAGTGCAGAGTGACCAGTTTTAAAAAGGGGTGAGGAATAGGTCCTCTGTACTCTTGGCCCATTCTTTCATGGTAGGTTTTATATACTGAATTTTCATGCACTTCATTTACAATAGATGAAATTGTGGCATCATTGAAGCCCAAAGCAGCAGTGAAGTTGACTTCAGTGGGAACAGGATTTCTCCTTGAGTATCTCCTTATGTTGATCACTACTGCTTAGAGGAGCTAAACCTTCTGGGCTCCCTATGCAAGGGAGCAGCTTTCCTAGGAGAGTGACTCTAGATTTCTCTCCTCCTTCCTTTTTTTCCTCCTCCACGGGTTTACGTTTTTTTTGTTTGTTTGCTTGTTCAATTGCTTTGGGTTTTTTCTTGCCTAAACTTGAAGTCAAGCTTCACCTAGGTTTTGATTTGCCAGGCTATGCATTCCCCTTTCCTCTGTGCAGAGAGTAAGCGCAATACTGATGTGTGGCTTACTTCCACCACCTTTAATGGATTTAAACAATGTATTAGCCTTCTTTTGATTCCTTTGTGGGAAATGATCTCAGACTGGGAGAATCTCCACAAAAGCCATTCTTAGATGAAAGTCACACTGTTTCCAGTTCTTGAAACTGCTTTCCATCCCAAAGGATCCTTTCCCCTTCCCCTTCCCCTTCCCCTTCCCCTTCCCTCCCGTTTCCCATTCAGCAGGCAAATAGCAGAGTCATTATTGGAGATGTCAAATTTTCTTCCTAGAAGGCCTTGTTTCTTCAATATACACCTGGTATGATGAACCTGTTGGCATGAACATGGTTACTTCATACGCACACATCACCAAGTGCTCTCATGCTTTGCTGAACCAGTATCAGCTGTAGTTTTACAACTGAAGTATCAAGTGTCCCTATGAGACGTAGTTTTTCCCGTAGAGCTTTTCCTCCAGAGTTTTTCCTCCAGCTAGAGCACCAGCAAGCTAATTCTGGGTGCTGCAGATCTCTCTCCCCTGCTCTGATCTGTCATCTGTCCTTCCTAGATTGAGACCCTCTGCCCCTTCTGCCCTGATCCTGCCAGCCTCAGGCAGCTCTGCCAGCTCTCTGGATTGGGCCCATTGGTGGTGAATGCCCGCAGCTTCCCGGCTGCTGAGCAGCTGACTTGCCAGGCAGGGCTCCCACCAAGGCACAGGTGGAGGTATTGATGGTTCCCGCTGGGCAGAGAGAGAAGAGGAAAAGCAGGCTTGTACTGTTTGGCAACCTGTTGGGTCAAGCCCGTCAGTTTAAAAAGGAAAAGAAAGGGAAAAGGATTATTATCCATTCTTGTTTCCTACTTCTCCCTCTGTGCTTTCAAATAGTGATGGTCAAAACTGAATGCCAATGTTTCCTGTGCGTGTTACCAAGTGTCACCAGGGAAAGGAATCCCAGGTGAGAGTCTGCAGATGTCCCATGCACCCTGCTGGTCTCACTGCTCAACTTTCAGCGGTGCTGGCCCACCATGGCTACTTTACATAATGAATTCCCTAACCACCCCAGGCCTCAAATCGCATTTGGGAGCATCAGACTCATGGTCTGCATTGTTATGAGTTAATGTCTTCTGGTCTCTGAGTCACTGCTGATGAGTATTTGGATATTTGGACCCTCATCACCTTGTACGCATGAACATTTTCCAGCAATGTTAATGACCTTCACAACCAATCGTTGTTGACTACAGCATACCCACAGCCAAGCAGAGCAAACCAAGTGGGCGCAAAGTAGCAAACATCCCGATAGCCAAATTCTGACCTGCTGACCATAACACTTCTTGAGTCAAATACTTCAAAATTACCCGTACCTTTGCTTTGTCCTTTGTCAAAATACTAATTCCTAGTCAAAAGTAGAAAAACAAAAAGCCCTACAAAGTCCAAAAACTATTTCTGTAATATGTCTGAAAAATACTGACTTGCGTTAGGACTTCCTACGTAGCATGAATATAAATTTTCAATAATTCAGGAGGGGATATATGATGCTAAAATGTTCTAAATCCCCTCAATATGCATTTTTTTAAAAAAGTGACCAGAATCGTGATAGATTTTTATGTTTGTGCTCATGCAGACCTACTAGTCTCTATAGTTGCTCTTCTTATAGTAGCAGGCACTGAGATCCTGTATGTAAATTATGTTGCAGACTCATTAGTGTTACTGCTGCTTGGTTGCTAGCTGAGACACCAGCTCTGATTTAGGATATTTTGACACTTAGCAACAAACTAAGCTTTAGTGAGCAGGTGGCTGAGCCAAAATAGTAGCAGAGTTCTCAGTTAGCTGAAATAATAACAAGGAATTACTGGTCAGAATATGCTTGCTTTCTTGATTTATTAAAACAGCCTAGGAAAAACTCATTTGTGAAGGATTCACTCCCACGAGACACCTGCTTCAAAACCACCGTGGTGCAGGTGCGTTACTTTGCATGCATGGGAACAGTTCCCACTCATGGAGTGTCCAACCAGCAGACCTATTCACCTCTCGTGGCCAAAGCAATCAACAGTGTGTGTGTCTTGCCTACCCAGAAGAACTTTAACAGCTTTCTAGGCTCTCCCAGCAGCTTCTTGTACCTGCAACTCAAAATCCCCCCACCTTTCCAGATCCACATTGCTCTGCTCTCTGCCTGAAGAAATGGAAGATGTCTCAGTTGGCCTGTAGGACAGTCTCTCCCAGCTCTGGTGTGGCATTTCCCTTTCTCTCACCTCACGCAGGCTGTACAGAGGGGCTGAGGACATCCACCTTTCTTTTGAGGGTGTCAGTGATACCTTGGACCAAGGACCTCCTCTCACTGGTTTCCAGCCTGGCTGTCAAAGTTGACCATCACCTGCCCAGCTCCACACACAAAACAACTTTGCAAGCAATGAAGACAGCATGAAGCTGTCACTCTGCAGTGCAATGCCCACAGCCTTTCCCTTTCCGAGAGGGAAGGAGACCACTGCTGCTGACAGCAAGATCCTCTCAATGTGTCAGAGAGCCAGATTAAAACAAAAGAAAATTATTTGTGCTCTCTTCACAAATCTGAGGAGAGCCCACTCCAGACAATGCATGCTTGGTTGTACGCTCGGGTCACTCTTTATTCTTCCATGCTCCATGTTTGTGGTCTAATGCAGGGATATGAAACCCAGGGCTGAAGGTCAGACACAGCCTGAAAATTCATCTCCCACAGCCTGTGGCCACTCAATTTTTTTAGGCATGAACATTGGCTTGCCCAAAGCCCTGCGCTCCTGGAGTGACCAGCCAGCAGTGGTTGAAAGACCAGCAGGACTCTTGGCAAGAAGGCAGGTCCTACCCTGACCTCAAGGCTGGAGGAACGCATTCAGGAGGTCCGAGCATCTGGCTGCTCATCACAGCTCTATGATTTCATTGCAAGTCCATGAGCAAGCCTCTTCCAGATCTCTTGTGTTCTGCAAAATGGGGCTAGAAATAGAAATTTTTCTCATGTGTGAGACTTGCCATCTGTTTGGGAACCTTGCTGGCAGGTTCACCAGCTAAAAGTTAAGTGTTAAAGGCTTTGTATGGGAAGATGAGAAGGTGTACGTGTGGCGGCGGGGGGCAGGTTGGGGTGGTAGCCTTCCCAGGACTCATGCAGCAGTTGTGCCAGCAGTGCAGGGGACTCAGGGAACAGCCTTCGTAGAGACCACTGCAGGTATTTCCAGCATTCTGAGTGGGACATGAGGCTCCACACTCAGGCCTGTAGGCCAGTGAATGGCAGTTACCTGGTAGCAGGCATCCATTTTTTTTGTCACTTTATTGGGCGCATCCAACCCGAACTACTTTAGAGGGGCAAAACTTATTTCCAGAAGGCGGAGGAACATTCTCTGGAAAAACAAGCTTTCTTGCAGCATCTTAGTTTGAACTTGCAAAAATCGCTGGTCACTTTTGAAAACCCTGACAGTTTACATTTACAGATCACTATGTATAAAGAACTGAGTTTTATTAACATTTCAGAAGAAATCAATGAAGATATTGCAGAGAATTATGATCCCAATGAGGAAATAAGCTGCAGGATAAGAGGAATGGTTAATAAGCAAGGAGCTTTTTCCAGAAAAATATCATTGCCATTATTAGGAAAAGTGATATATATAACTCAGGACATGAGTGAATTGTCTGGCTTAGGGGAGAAAGTAAAGGAGAATTGTTTTCTAAAAAGTTATTTTTAAGATTTAAGCAGGTCTTTAGAACACAGGCAAGCATTCTGCATATTACATTCACTAGCACAGGGAATCCAGCAAATGAGAACCAAACGCAAAGGGCTCCATCCCAGATGATAATTCTCATGCAAGGGGTATGTAAGTGTACCCCTGGGGACACATGGAGAGATTGGACAGGGACCTCTGTGACAATTGCACTGCAGAGAAAGAGGAGGAATGATCAGCAAAGCCCGTGGTATAGACTGGAGTTAACAGACTAAATTTAGCCCTGCAGTAAGTGCTCAGATCATGATATTAATTCTGTAGGCACCTAGCCTGATTATTGCCGTATGTTAAATTAGATTAATTCTTAACAGTAGCTTTAGAATAATCTTTTACACGTTCATGAAGAGACATAAAAAATGAAAGCTGCTTTCTTAACAGTTTGAGACATCCAAAAGGGCCAGGGCTCAACACCGTTGGACATCTGAGTGTTTCAGAGATGCCTGAAAATGAGTGTGTATATATGTGTGTGTAATCCATGTGTGTGGAGGCCTTGAGGGCATTCTGGTAGATGGTGTCCAAACATTTAATCAGAATGACTTGAAAGACTGCCTAAGATAAAATGAATGCAGGGAAACAGTTTTGGCAATGTACAGGTGGCAAGTGAGAAGCATTGACACTTGGGCTTCTGGTGGTCTTGCCCTCACATCTCAGTGTCTGATTTCTGAGCTGTTTCAGAACTCAATAATGTACTGAAGGCTACTGAGTCAAACAGAGCCAGGCTCAGAGCTCAAAGGTATTACAAATCTTCCTGTCAAACCTCCAGACGACCAGGCTAACATTCAAGCTACAGGATATATAATGTACTTTACCACAAAGTTGATCCATTTTCACGTCAACAGTCTGAATATGTGTTAATATTTCAAAGATCAGTAGGTCAGTTTAAAGGGAAAACAATTGGTAATGCTTTAGAATCGATATCGACTGAAGTGACTGACTCAAAAGCAGTAGAAAACCATCAAGGCTGTAGCAATAGAATGAAACAAGCTTTTATGGAGAAACAGCTGTCGCTAATTTTGAATGAAAGGCATCAAAACATCTCTGGAAGCCTAGTGGCACTGTATTTTCTAGGGTGCCAAAAAAATTGTATCACTGTGTTGCTCCATATCACTCTGAGCCACTCTGGACCAGCCTTCAGCGTAGTGAGACACTTAAGGCAACTTAGAAATCTGTTGGTAGAGGAAACAGGTGAAAAGTATTTCCAAGACTGACACAGTAGTAAAAATTTTGGTCTCTGATGAAAAAAGAAAACCTGTCTGGAGTATGGAGCTGTTGTTTCAGTGTGCTTGTCACACAGCAATGCTCAGTTGATGAACACTTCTCAAGAGAAATTTCTGAGTCAAAGATGACACAGCAGTGTTGAGTTCAATGTTTGCACTAGTATCAAATTAAATTTGTCAAAGACTCAGGATACAAGCATCAAACCCGAGCTAATTAAAAGTAGATCTCTCTGTTGCAATCAAATACTACCTCTTAGTCAATAAAGAGCACAAAGCCAAACCAAGACCTGATGTAAGCTAGTCCAACTCTGACACAACAGCTGCTTTTGGTATTTTACCTGTCTTTGCAACACAAAAAACCATAGTTAATATTGGTTCTTTTAAAAGCTGGCACATTATCAATGATCTTGTATCTGTTCTGGTAAGACACATCTCTTCCTGAGGGGGGGCCATGTTCTTTCATTGAAGTCAGTGGGAACCAAGTACTTTGTACTCAGTACCTTTAAAAGGCAGCTCTGTATCTCTCTGCAAATCAACCCTCACCAAAAGCAACCATCTGGGGCATTTGTTGCTGGAGATGTTACATATAGGATAAATTTAACTCCTCTACCTACTTCTACATTTTATACAGGATTTATAACAATCTAGTGCAGTACTACCGTGACTCTCAGACTTTTTAAAATCCACAGCCCATGTAAGTCTTTGGGAAAAATCACACAGCTTTTCATTTGAAGCCAAGTAAGAATTAGCCAATGTTTTAAAAGTCTGTTTATTCTTATTATTTCTCCCCATTTTTTGTTTCCCTGCAAGTGTGAAGTTTTCGTAAAAAAAACTAGCAGTGGTTTTCCTGAGGATCATTTTCTGAAGTCTGTGGCTCAGCATTGGTCCTTGGCTCCAGGCAATGCTTGCAAGCAGTATGAGCCCTTTCCAGCTGTAAATCCAGGACACAAAATAGAGAACTAACTTGCACAAGGATGCCCAAAAATCATCTGTAGAGCTAATTTATCCTGAATCACCTTACAACTCTGCCTGGTTGGCCTCATTGCCTCCCTTGGCAAATGACTTATTAGCAGAAATGTTTCCCCCTTTCTCTGGCTTCAGCAGTGGGTTCAGTTCTTTCATACCATATGGAACTATGGTCCTTGTTCAGATTCTCTGTTTTTATTCCTATTCATTCCCTTCATTTTACTGTAAATTTTTGGAAATCCCCTAAAGTCAGTATATGTGACAACAAGAGAAGCAACAGCCAGACTTTGAAGAAGATTTACCAGCTCTTCTTTGTGTTGTTGTCTATCCTTTCTGGTGTGCCCCAGGAAGACTAGTGCTGCTCCTGGAACTGAATTCATTACCCCATGTCCTTTGCCAGAGGCCTAGTAGGGTGGATTGCAAGAGTGAATGGATCTACTGTAACCCAGCCAGACATCAACAATATCCCTCAAAATTCATGAAGCAGAAGAAATAAACAAGGAAGAGGAGAGACACTGTTGTCTCTTAATTATTTGGTGTTCTCACATTTCTTATTTTCAACGGACAGAGAGGGAAGTGCAAAGTCCAATCTCTCTCTCTTCCCCCATCGATCACTGTGATGGGTCTTTATGACCAAGCAATGTTGCGGGGAGTAGATTTTTGGATCTCTGCTGCTACAGATACTTGCCAAACTAATCTCAGCTACATCAACCTTCAAATCCAGGCTTCAACTCCATCACCCTGGATTTGTGTTGCACCAAAACCCCAAGCTGGTAGGCTTGCTGTGAGGCTGAAGGACTAACAGCCTCTGGACTGTCACACAGGCACATCCAGACTGTTCAAGTCCAGCAGCCTTGTTGGTGACAACTTTCCCTAGGGAAGCTCACCAGGCTGGGAATTGCCTGAAAGCCCTGATCTTATGGGAAGATAAAAACGTTCAACCATCCAGATATGTAACAACAATTAACATAATAAATCATTAAAATAAAAAAATATAAGAACTGGGCAACAAAGTCTTTGTAAAATTAGTTGTTGCAGTGGCCCATGGTTTCACCCACTACTGTCCCACTGAAAGCAGCGTGGGATACTCCCACTCTCAAGCTGCTAGTGCAGACAGCCTGCCCCAAGTGTGTGTTGCTGCAGATGTTTAGGGCTGAAAGGGAGGATCCCACCACCGGCACAATGTCCACAGATAATATGCGCCTTGGCCAGGATTTTTACCTTCTGCCCTTCAGCTCTATGACACCCTCTCTTTTGGTTTTTTGTGGACACTGTAACATGTCTGAAGTTTCTGCCTTAAATTCAGTAAGGCCAAGGAAGGAGAGAGGGAAGCTCAGCAAGGGCTGGGGAAAGGGGCCAAGACACACCACAAGCCCCAGTTCGCCCTTCTTCTCCTCCCCACCTATTCAAGAGCTCCTCAGAAAGCAGGGTTACTCTTTCTTCATGGGTTTTCTGTTGTGCACCATGACTGCATTTTCCTGATAAACCCCATGATGCAGAATGCTGAGAAGCCAGAAGTTACCTCCAAAATCAGGATGATCAATTAAACAGCTGATTTTTGAGAAGAGCTGGACTTCCTGCTGCATTTTATGGATTCAGCGTGTGACCCTCATTAACTTCTCCCGCAGCAATGAGTACGCTGCCTCTGCAAATGGGAGCCTTGTGTCTGCAATCGATCATCCAGAGCTGCAAACACCTAATCACTCATCCCAGGTGGACCCACCAGCTCATCACCAGAGCATAGTGCCAGTGAGGACATACAGCCTAAACAGTCATGACCCTCATCTTGTTCTTCTGCTAATCCCTTCCCTTATCCGCTACATTTCCCCCTACTCCTGCAGGAGATGAGATTGGGATCCAGGAGGCAGAGATTGCACTCACTTCACAGTCCTCCTTCCTGCCCCACCGCCCACCCATCCTGGCCAAGGGAGGGACTATTCCTTTGTGAAAAAAGTGTGCAATTGGTATATACAATTGTGATGACTGCTCCGCAAAGGGGCTGACTTAGGATCAGACAGGCACTCTGTTTCTAAGCACTTGGCTTTGTGACCTCTTAATGTCTGCTACGTAGACCCAGCAAAAGTAGAGGAAGACAAGTACCTAGGGCGGGCAAATTCCCCAGACTCTCTTTACGTGTTTGGACCTGTCAGGTTAGAGCTGCCAGCTGTGCATAAAAGAGACAGAATCAGGGGGTGCATAACTGCTAAAATTTTGGAAAGATTGCAGCTTTAGCCTGCAGCTGAATGGGCAGCATGAAGCCCACCATCCCTATTATTTTAGCTCATGGTTTGTTCTTAAGCACCCCCTTTTTTAGGGACAAGTTTTGTGCAAAAGGTAAGACCTATAGGCTGAACAAAAAAAGCAAAGCAAGAGCATTCCATGGGTTTTGCTGCTCTGCTGTTATATTGTCACTGTTATGACATTGGTTCTGCACAAAGTAGAAGAAACCTGAAATAAAATGAAACAGCATTCACTTGTCCCCATAAAAGTTACCTAGAGAAAACTGTTCTTTAAAGATTTGCATCTAGTTTAGGATGACAAGAAGTTGCATCTTCTGAAATGGGTGAAATAGGATTCCTGCATTTGTCCTAAATATGCATGGCTGGCAACTTGGATGCCTGAGTTGAAACTTCCCAAAGCATAGCTCACTTCTGGCTGCAATGAACCTAAGCCAGCCCTTCCCAGGAGAGCAAAATATCTCTGTAGAGGAGTCTGGGCAGCTCCAATGACTGTAGAGCCATTGAAGCTAATCTCCATGCCAATCTCCAGAAATATGAATCTAATAAATTCCTGATATCAGAGGTTTTGTCCTGGCAGCTGCTTAGTACTTCTCTTCCTCGGAGAGCTCCAGCTCTGACCAGGGAGAAGAATGATAGTGCCAGGGTGGATAACTTCCTAGGCATTTTCAGAAGACTCGAAGGAAAGACAGAGTTTCTCAACATTCTGAGTCCAAACCCATAATGTCATCTGTATACAGCATTTTGAAGAAAGAATGGACTGAATGGGGCAGAAGGCAATAGAGATGTTCTTGCTACACAAGGAGGAGTGTAAGCCATAAAGTCCCTTCCCTGCTCCACGGAGAGAGGTATTCAACCACTGTTTGAGCAGTGACATAAGGGGCCAAGACCCACTTGGTGACTGGAATTACAGATGTCAGAAAGAAAACTGCATAACCACTTCGCCTGTTGGCATATCTGTGTTGTTCCTGATACAGCCTCTTCTGCTCCTCTCTCTCATTATTGCCCCTAGTTACCTTGTTTGTTCTCTGGCAATCAATGTGTAATACTTTAAAATCACATGCAGGCATTTTCAGCGTTCTGTGCCCTATAGGATGTAACAGCCAAACTGCTGAATATAAGAAAAACACGGGTCAACAACTAGCCTACAACACAAACTGTTTTCTTGGGACTTCAAAAATTGACTGGTCATGGAGGGATCTGGTTGGGACTATAGGTTAGCATATGGCTACAGTCAGAAACGGATTACTGACAAAAAGGCAGTGAGAAGGGTGTCCGTCCTTTGCGAAGCGTTGAGGTCATGCTTCTCTAAGAATAGCCGTGAAATGTGGGAGGAATTGCAGGCACTAGCGCCCAGGACAGCCCCCAGCACGCACAGCCCACCGCGCAGCCGCAGCACGGGGTGCGGGATACTGGAGTGGCCTCAGGGACGAGGGAAACTGGGGATGGTGGGAGCTGTGGAGAGTGTGGTGATGGGGAGAGAAGCAGCTGGTGTCTTTTTGTCTGCACTAGTAAGGAGTCGAAGTACTGCAAAGATGAATGTGCCGTCTTTTACCTGTTCCATTCGCTCAGTGGGGTTTTAGAAGCCTAGATAAGGGAAGGCTGAACAAACTAAATCCTGTTTCCCAGAAAAACTGATGTCTTACAAAAACGTCCTGACGTTACACAGCTTCACTAGAAAGACAGCAATAAGACACTTAATGTTTATTTTACTTTCTTACATACCTGACCTCCCACAGTCTGAAGTCTGCTTGTTTTTTTAACTTTTCCTCAAAATGATGGCTTTTCCCATTTGCCTATCCTCACACCTTCAGTTGTAACCACAGTTGGATGCAAGTTAATTTGCAGTTTGATGATGACACTTCCCCAGTGCTTAGTGTTGTGTCTCTGAACACAAAGGCATTTTTTTTCTTCGGCACCAGTAATGCTGATCAGGCCAACAGAGCTTTGGGAATAGGATTTATTAGTTAAAAGCTCTTCCTGAGCTAACTGATTGGAGCACAAAGTATTATTTTGTAATGCAAAAACTGTGGCTACCTTACTTAACCAGTAGAAAGGCAGAAAATAATTCACTAGCATGTTGCAGTGGGGTTTATAATGGCCCTGTGCAAAGCTTATCTTAATACATGAAAATGTCTTCCTATAAACTAAACTGTTTAGGCAGCAGAGGCTTTGGAACATCATCTTTATAACAGTCCCTAAATTAGCTCGAGTTGTTTGTTTTATAAAGGACAACAAACCCAACAAACTTTTAAGCAAACATCAGGGTAAACTTTTACAGCTGCAAAGGGGATTTGGAGCCAGTGTACCTCACTAATGATGTACATTGCATTTGGTTAAAAGGAGACAAGTTCCCAAAAGAAGCATCTTAGCACAATCACGAGCACAGATACAGCTAGATTAGTGTAAAGATACTTTCAATGATCAAACTGGATTAGAGTGTGCCACCGTAGAGGGCACCAGGAATTCCTGCTGACAAGGAACCAGACCTGTGGGAGACTAGAGATTTTTTTTCTTTGACGTTGAGCTATTAAGAGTTCATATCATTACTTCTGAAGGTGCATTTTGACTGTTGCTTACAGTGTACAGTCTATTTGTGGAGTGAGCAGTAGTGGTGTCAGTACTTTTGTACCAGTGCATCTAGACAGGGAAATATCAAATGCTTCAATGCCCTCAGACTCTACTGCCCAGGCAGATCTTTGCCATACAGCTGTCACAGGTGCTGAGCTCTTGACCGTCCCTCACATATTCTGGTGAGGAAGATGTTTTTGAAACAGCAGCTTGCAGCGCTTTGGTTTGCATCAGAGTGGTCCCGGAGCACACATTTTTTCAGCTCAGTTTTGTCTGATGGAGGGGATTGAAGAGCGCGCCAAAGGCTCTTCAAGTGCTTGTAGCCATTCAGACCAGAGAGGGGCAAGTCCAATACGAACCCTCCAAAATACAGGGTAGCTATTGGGTACTTGACACCAGTTGCTTCACTCTACAGATCTGCTCCTGTTAAACTTACTAATGCAAATATAGCTGAAGAATACTGAAATTGAGTTACAGCTCACTAGATTTACGCCTTACTCCATGAGGTTTTGGCTGTTCAGTTGTCTGAAGGTCACAGCAGCATTTCACTATTTATTATGCAGGCTATTTCCAAACTGAGGAATTTTGTAATCAGATAAAACAAACTGAAGGGCACCACACAGTCACTGTGATACCAAGACAGATTTACTTTGAAGAAAAGCAGAATGCAGATAACATTTAAGAGCATTTCAGGGTACTATGAATCTACACGGTGATGAAAAATCAGCTGGTTTTCAAATGTTAATGTCCTATCATCAGTAAACTGTTGTAGAAAGCTGATCCACGGTCTTTTCAAGGGCAGTGACACTGGTGGTTGCATGAGACAACAGGGCATTTCATGAAATACTCCATGCAAAAGAATAAGATGTGTTCAACCTTGGCTGTACAGAGCTTGCAACCAGGGCAGGTTTTGAATCTACTTGTTTCAGTCACAGTTGGGTCCAGGTTTAACCCAATGAACCTGGATCCCAACAGACCCACATTCTCCCTACACAGGTAGACCATTCACTCATTAGCAGTGTCCTTTCAAAATACAGATGCTTAAAACAGCTATCTTGTTTTTAAATGGTACTTAATATGACATGATATTGGGAGAAGTTGAGAAACAAGAACAATCACAGGTGTGAAACAGTTTCCATGACAAAAGTGACTAAGGTAGGACTCCTGAGTTTGGAAAATAAATAATTTGGGGAAAATACAGTACAGAAGTCTATGAAATTATAGGCCACATGCTGGAGAGAGAAGTTTTCCCTGGCTTTTCCAGTACCAACGATATATGGTGTCAAAGGAGGTCAGTAGGAGAATGAGGTTCAAAGTAAATATGAGATGGTTCTTCATATGTGTTGGTAGCACAGCTGGGGAACTCCTTTCCCAAATATGTGGTAGATGCTAAAAGCTAACGAAGTTGCAAAAGTTCACAAAAGAAAAAGCCACAAAAGCTACCAAACAGAGAGAACACATTGCATTTGTGCCCAAAAAGGAGGCTACTGTAGCATAAGCAAAACACCTGCATCTGCAATGCCACTTATTGCTATGACAGTTTTCACTAGATCAGCCATTTCCTATTTCTCATGATCAGGGGTGTTATGATCTATTTGTATCGCTCAAATTCACAGGACAACGTACTCTTAAACTTTATTTTATGAACACATTAGGAAAGAAAGCAAACACTTCAAGCAAGGGCTAAATCTCCTTTGTACAGACTAGTCTAACATGTGAATTGACTGCTTCATCACTTATGATGTTTCTAACTCACAAGTTCCCTAATTTATAACTAGCAACTCCTGCACCTATGAGCAAAATAGTTACCTAGCCAACACTGAGAGTGCTCATTCTTCCTCCTCCATCACCTTGTGGGTGTTCCCTGTGTCACACCTGGAGGCACAAAAACCTCAGCCATCTGGCTGCTGTTGGATTGGCTTCAAAAGATTTTTGGGTAAGATGGTGTATTTATACCTGCCAGCTTGGAAGTTTGATCTACACCATTTCCATAAGTTAGTAGATTCTGAAGAAACTGTCATAGGATCAACATGCAAGGATTACGGCTGCAGGAGACAGCAAGCTGCGGGTGATAAGGGATGCATAATGACCTCTAGCCCTCCCTGTCCATAGTATCCTGCCTACATGTTGCTCTCACTTTGACCTAATGGCACTGCTCCCAGCATACACCAGACCCTAGCATGAGCTGTGTATTTGCCAAAACCTGAGCAGAAGTTGAGTGAGCAGTTTTGAGGGGTCCCTTTTATTCCCAAACGAATACTGCAGAGGCCAGATAAACAGAGCCACGTTTGGGCTGAGCTACAGGTGACCTAAAGAAAATGCCAAGTCCCACCTGGATCTCCTCATAGTGCACACTCGGTGACTGCCCGGAGGCCTGCCTTCTGCCACCACTGCCAGTCTCTCCTGTTGACCCCCTGCATTAGGCAAAACAGCTTTGGGACCTTTCCCTCTTACGGCTTTCTCTCCCCTGCCCCACTTCCCCCCCCCCCCCCCACTTCTTTGCTTTGTATCATTTTGGCCATGTTTTCCCCTCTTTAGCATGCAGTCCTTGTTTTCTTTCTTCAATATTCAACTCATCTTTTTCAACTTTGCCTTTAAGCACTGAGTAAATCCCTCTCACCTGCATGTCAAAACCTCTTAGCTTCTGTCAGGCACTGTCTTCCATGACAGGTGCTACTCCAATGTACATATCACACCCCTACTCAGTACCAGCTATCATGCCAGCGCCAAAACACAGGACAATCCCTCTCCTTCCTTCAACACCCACAGTATACTTTGACTTTCCTCTTTCCTAATGGGGCTATTAATTTTGGTTTGAACAAGCTCAGACACTTTTCCCACCTCCTCTGATCTGGTCATCTTCCTCCGTTACACCATCACTCAAATTCAGAAGCTAGCACCAGCAGCTTCCTCCTCCTCCAGGGAAACATGGACAAATATAAAAGCAATATGCTGCGGAAAGAGCAGTATTTAAGTCCCCAGCAGGAGAAAAGGGTGGGGGGCAGGGAGTGTCACCTATTTGGCAGAGCATTTATTGATTAGTTTCAGTTCAAATGAATTACCACTGGCAGCACCAGTCATTAGAAAAGCCAATGCTCAGTCACATTCTCCGATTCTGGTCTACAAATAAGATGCTGCCTTTGCTTGTGAAAGGTCACAGCTTGGTGATAAGCTAGCAGCACAGGCACCAGGACTTGTCAAGCTCTTTCTGTGCTTTGTTTAGCTATAAAAGCAATTATCTAATGACCTGATGTCTACTTTGTTTTGGCTTTTGCTTTGCTTTATCCAGTTGCATGGTGAAATGTTTACTGTTACATGTACTTTTTGTAACTAATAGACAGAAATAGCCTGGTAGTACAAATAGCAGGTAGTTATTCTGTGTAGAATGAACTCTTTATGACCCCAAATTTTATTATGCAAAATAAAATGCAGCATAAAGGATCAGTAGCATGGGGTGATAACAGGGGCCCTGGCAGTACAGGTGTAGGATGATGCTGGAGGCCCCAGGCTACAAATAACTCACCAGTGGTTAATTGCTGGTCATCAAAGGCTGCAACCTTAGCAGGTGGGTAAGACAGATTTTAGATGTAACAAAGCAGAACAAACAGTGAGTACCCAACACATGTAAAATGCACCACATATTGGTGCAAAGCAAATTTGGACCTACTGTGGAGTTGTGAACCAACGAAGAAAGAACAAGATGTAGAGCGTATTAGTAAGCATGTAAAAATGACTTCTGGTGGATCATATGGTGAGAGGGAAGAAAGTTTCAGCTGCGCTTATCCCAGCAAAGAGGAAGAGAAACTCTCCCCAATAGTGTTAGATCCTGCTTGGTGAAGGATCTGGGACACTGATGACTTGCTGTTGCACATGGTCCCACCCCAGCCTGAAGACATCAGAGAGGCAGTGTAGTGGTGCATATAAGAGCAGAGAAAGGGGAGTATGCTAGAAAGCTTATGTGTATCAGTTTTACCGGGTATATCTGGACTTTGTTAGTATCATTGTAAGAAAAATACAATAATATAATTTCATCACCTAACTCTCTCAGCTAGTAATAATTCTTTGACTAGACTATTTTTAATAACAATATGTTCTTCCTAGGTTTGTGTGTGAGCTGTGTTTCCTTTTGCCTATAACAAGATTTTGAATCTGACAAATTGATGGGAATTGAAGCAACCTGCTCCGTAGCTTAGATGCAAGAAGGTGGTAACAAATGAGGTAACAAATGCTTTCAGGAGTGCACGGACTTTTGTTTGTATTTGGCTTCTCTGAGCTGCTGGAGTGTGGGATCTGTGGAGGCAGGGGTTTGGTTTTGGACTTCTCCTCAGTCTACTTCCGAGATGTGATGGTTTGGTTGAGGACACAAGTTCACCCCACTCAAAAGAGACTCTCAGCTGGAGAGTTTGAGTGTCTCCAAGTCTTTTGAGGTTCAAAGATCCTCCAGACCCAGGGTTGACAATCTGACATTATTGTTTGATTATTTCCTATGCATACATATAGTGCTATCACAGCACTCACTCCTTCAGTCTGATTTTACCCATGATTCATGCGACAGCCCATCCACAGGGTGGGTGAAATCCTAGAGGCCATCCTCATTTTGTCCTTAGGTTTTGTGAGCAATTCCGTATAAAGCGAGTGGGCTGGTGATGTCCAGGTCTGTTGACATCGCTGGCCGCTATTCCCAGTCATCACTGAACTTCTCTTTACTTCAGTATACCCCTCTGTAAACTATCAATAAAAATACTTCCTGTCTCCTGGTGAACGTTGTTCAGCTTAGCGACTGTTAGTAAAATGCCTTGAAATATTTAGTCGAGAGGCACACTTTAGAAATGGCATGTAAGTAAGGTTTCATTAGGAGTGTACCAGCCACTTAATGTCTCTGACATGTTAACACAATTTCCAGGGGAATCTAGGAATTCTCTTTGCTGGCACTGTGATGTGCTCTGGAAATCGTCACCTTTTCCAATGCATTAGGTAGTCAGTTGTTAAAACAGAAAGAAAAACAAAGGCAAATAATTAAACTGAGCCTGAGAATGGTTGTTTCGGTTTTTTTTAAAATAAATATAGGGTTTTATTGGCATGGCTCAGAAACAAATTTTTTAACTTTTACAGTTAAGATGCAGCAAGTGGTGTCTATAGTGCTACTATGTAGAAGAAGTGATTGATCAAAATACAGAACACAAGACACAAGTGCAATCAGACATGCTTTATTTCAAATTCTTATTACACTGTGGTTATAAAATGTCTGGAATAGAAAGCAGGTTTATATGCAAGAGCAAAAAATGGATAATTTTGTTAGATGATGTAGAGTCTGGTAGGACTGCTTAATTACTTAACAGAGATTGTCACCTTGCATTTACAACACACTGTTCAGTTCCTTGTACCACAGAGGACTTATTTGAGAGACTCTGACATTGCAGAGTTTGTAATGTGATCACACAAACTGTACAAAATGAGTGTGTGCCCATGCCTGAAGTGAAAGCCCCCAAAAGTCTGGTGTTCCTGGATCTGGGAGTACTCATTGAGCATATGATGTGGTGCGAATCTTTGCTTTGTTCCTCATCCTTTAGCAAAAGAGCAGCCTGTAGTTCTCCCCTCCCAGGACTTGCTTATTTTTAACAGCTGGTCACAGGTTTTGGAGGAGGTAATGTGTGTTGCAAGAAGAGGAGCAGAAGGCAAGTCATCCCCCTTGCTTTCTCACTAATGAGACCACAAAATGACACTCATGCACAGCACAATGAAGCCCCAGTGTTTAATGAGCATGAGGTTCCTTTCAACTCCTTTGGAAGCTCAGTTAGCTCACCTGTGCTGTTAGTATGGGACAGGCTCTTACACACTGTGGCCAGTGGAGAGGACTTGACGCAGCTTGTGGCATGTGCCCCTTTGCCTCGTGGAAAAAGATCCTGAGAAGGATTTCAGGGAAGGTGAGAAATGAACACCCCCCTGCTGCTGCCCTAGCACACTAGGGTACATGGCTTAGGATGGAGTGGTACCCTGCATGGAAGACTAATGGAAACCACAGATTCAGAGCAGGCTCTGGGCCAGAAGGTCCTCAGGAGAGAGGCGATGCCTTGGGAGGCCCCACTGCATCTCACAGAGATATATGCTGCGAGAAAGCCAGGAAGCAGACCCAGCTTGTGGAGTTTCTGACTTTCAAGATACATCTTTATTCTTGAGTTTCTGTGCCGCTGTCTTCCTGGGGTTGCTCATCTAACATGACTTCATTATGCAGTAGCCGCGATTCCCAGGAACCTTTCAGGCATGGTTTAGTCTAGACTCATCCCCAGGTGGCAGCTCCAGTGTGGGATATTTGCTAGGCTTGTGGGGATGGCAGAAGACCCTCAGGCTGCCCCCTCCACTCCTCTCTCCTTCATCCCATTTACTGGCTGGCAGAGCCCTGCTCTGGGGCAGGGAACCCCCTGACACATGCACACACACACACGTGGGAAATGGGGCTACAGGGTGGGTTCAGGAGTGAGGAAAAGGCAGAAAAGGATGAAGAGAGACCACACCATATGCAAGAGACGTGACCACGGAATGCAAGTTTGGTGTGATGAACCCTGGGCAGGGGCAGGAAAACCTCTGGATTTTCATCAAGCGAAGGAGAAGAACAGTGTATCAACAGCGTACGGGGTGGGATGAGGGCATGAAATACAGGAGTGAGCATGTGTGGGTGCCTGCACGCATGAGAGAGTAAGAGAAAAAGCATAGGGAAGCAGCAAGAGGAAACAAGGAACTGGGAATATTCTGGAGATAACACATCCTGAGAGATGCTTCCAGCAAAGCAAGCTCTCCATGAACTGGAAAATTATAACATTGTAAGACAAAGCAACCTCTTTAGCTAGAAATACCTGTTGTTATTGCAGCCTGAATGATCTACCGTAAGGTTGTGTAATTCAGTCTAAGAATTTATAACACTGGGTTCTTTTTTTTTTACCTTTTCAGTGAAATATCAGGCCTTGATTAAAACTAAAGTTCAGAGTACTCTGGTGAATGGAGCTTTTCAGATTCCCTTGCAGCACTAATGCAAAAGATCATAAACACAAGTGAACTATAGGAATAATATGGCCTAGAATTGCCTTTAATTACATGTATCTATGCTTTTTTAACTTCTCCCCAGTGTTACTGATTACTTTTCTCTATGGAATTTTATTCAGCACAAGGATGACCAAATTAACAATTTGGTAGATTTCTACCTCTTCCTCCCCCCTTGCCCCCCAACATGGTATTTTGAAATATAGCTATATGAGAGATAAAGGCTGCACCTTTGTTCACGGTTTCTGAATCTGAACGTTCAGCTCACCATACACATGCCTCAAAGCATCACAATTCAGGCTTGCAATCAGCTTTCGTAACCCCGGTCGTTTTGGGATGCATTTTATTTCCCAGATCAAGGTAGAGTTCATTGGGATTTGCCTGTAGGGAAAAAGGAAAGTAACAATATTGTGATCAGTTAGCCAGTGCTCTCAACCTGACACACAATTGGAGAAACTGAAGGTGGACAATATAAGACATTGCAAATTTTTTATGTTTCAGTCACTCATAAGTGTCCTACAAATGACTCCCTCCATCTTCTATTCCTTGCAGAACTGACTCTGTCAAAGCCTTTTCTAGCCTTTCCTCCAGGCTAATTTTAAATTTCCCAAATGAATCTATTTGTCTCTGCCTCCTGTCACTTCTTCTCAGAATCATTTTTAGAATGATCTTCTTTATAGCTAACATACGTATGTTCTACTTTATAATTTCATTTTACCTGTTTATTATAGCCTATAGCCTGTTGGTGATTCCTTAAATGGTTAAATAAGTCCTGGTTACAAACTGTCCAGGGTTTTCCCGTGCAAACCCAACACAGTACTGATGAGATGCTGAGCCCCTCGCCAGCTCCTACCCTGTACCACCCTGCCATGGCTTTAACATCAGCAAATCTCCTCACTGGCCACTTCAATGACTTCGTGTCCATACAAATAAGTCAAAGCATTCTCATGAGTCCTGCTATTAGCAGTTACTCTTTTACATTATGTATGACTCCTGATAACTCATACTATAAAGCTACTATATTCCACACTGCTCTTGATTTTCAATTTTTGCTGCAATTAAGATGCATGGAGAGCCTCAATTATTTAGTTTCTGTGTTTTCTGAGTGCTTTCACTGCCTTCTGTGTGCAGATTTTGAAGGCTGATAGATTGATTGATTGATTGATTGATTGATTATGTTTGGGGGATGTCAGGATACAGCTGCTCCAAAGGAACCAATGGAGAAGATAGTGTAGTGAGGAGCTATCTGTAAAAATGTTCTTTTCCTCACATTAAGGAAGAGGGTTATGAATTTAGCCAATGTTCTCATCTCACATGGCTATGGTATTCTGCAAACCACTGAATAAGGTGAGGGTGAAGTAAGCCTAAACTTCAGACACCGTTTCAAATTCTCATCTGGTAGGATTTGGCTCTCAGATGCCATGTCCTGTATCAGGGTCAGGACAGAAATGACTGCCCAGGCTTAGCACAAGTTGCCACAAGACAAGAAATCTTAATTAGCTTGAAATGAGCTAGCCTGGAATCCTCCCACCTGCATGTTTGTTTCAGTGCAAGTCTGCCCCTGCTAAAATGAGAGGTATTCTAGCTTCTCAGAGGTTAGCTAAGGTATCTCCACAGGCCACTGCATTGCATTTTGCCTATACAGTCACAGGTACCCTGGGGCATGTACGCAGTTTTAGAAAAGAAAAATCAGGGGAAGGTCATATTTTTTGGTGTGAGCATGTGCAGACTGCTTCCAGCAAGTGTTTTCCTTATTTTTGTCTTTGCTTTTAATGAGAGATATTCCGTTCCCCTCAGCTGGCCTGCCTACTCTGCCAAATGCCCACTAAAATGGTAGCATGATAAAGCAATGACTTCAATTGCTGCACAAGGTTAAATACCTTTTTAAAATTAGAGTTTATGGGAATGATCTGCAAGGGATTATCTGTATGGAAAGTGAAGAAGATTTTATACAAGTCTGTTGTGCAGCAAGGTTCAGTATACTTTCCTGAGCACTTGGGGGCCAGATTCTCTAAGGATGAAGGTTTCCAGACCACATCGTCAGAGTGCCCCAGTGAGAGAGGATAGCACTAGCATCTCTGATTTATAGTGCTATGATCTCCACATATATATATATATATATATATTTCTATATGTCTGTGTGTGCAGGAAGACAACAGCTGTGCTGGGAAACCAAACCCCCCTTTTCCTGTTTCTCTGCTGTCCTACTTCCAAAACAACTTGCTTCTCTCTACAAATGCTAATACGAGCTGAGCTTTGACATGTAGAAACACCCAAAGTGACTTACCTGCTAGTGTGAATGCACGCTTGGCTAAAATCCTTTTAACACTGTCTGGATAATTCTCAGTTTTCACGCAAAGACTATGCCCCATGTAGGAATTGCTGCTGCCAAAGGCTTTCCTGTAAGTCATGCTCCTCATCTGTCTGAGGCTAACAGCTAAATATCTATGTCTATATCTACATCTATATCTATATCTATATAAAATCTTTATGAATGTTCAAGACTGAAGCCCCCAAGCCACTTCATGCCCAGAATAACGTTGTATCAGCTGGATCACACATACCTGTTTTGTGGAGTGACCCAAGTGATACAGAAAGCTACCTTAAAAATACAGAGAGGTCAGAAGTCTCATCCCCACAAAGAACTGTGAAAGCCACATCCCATATGTGATAGTCCCTGATGGACAGGGAAGGAGTGGAAGTGTGGGGAAAGCCTAGAATAGGTTTAATTCTCCTTGCAAATGGAGTAAAGCCACCCTAATCTGATTTTCTTGGGAGAGAATTCAGTGATGAATGATTCTGCGTAATATGCTGAGCCATCACCACACCAGAGCCATTTATCACTCTGAATGTATGGAGGCAAATGTGATTATTATTTAAATAAACTACAACTGCCCCCTGCTCTGTCCTCTGTGTGTATAACCTGCAGCCTTCATTCATCTCGGAGAAGTTAAATCTTAAAATGACTAAGCTGATCCATTTCCATTTTAAATGATGCCAAGGGCACTACTGAAAAGGGGAAAACACGGTGACTTGAAGGAAAATGACGTCTGTTCCGTGAGTCATTTTTCTCCCTAACTCCTGTGCCTTTGATGCACCTGACAGCTTCTGCATCCTTGAAGGTGAGAACAGCCCACAGCAGCTTTTCGGTTGAGAACGATGCCGAACGAGAGGGGAGGCTGGCACGGCTGGGCAGTGATGAGGGCTGCTGCTGCAACTTGTGTAACCCATGTGGACTGTGCTGAGTCATGTTCAGCAGCGCCTGTGACATACCACGTGCACAAAGCAAGCACGGTATGATGCCCTTTCACAGTCATTTTTTCTATCCAGCTCCACTCTGGAGACCGGTTTTGATCTTTTTATCCCTGGCCCAGATGCGATCCAGCTCAGACCTCCCCTACTGGCTGCAGATAATGCCGACAATTTATGCAGCTGCTGAAGCACAGGCAATATTTCAAACTCCTTTTGCACACACCTGGGGACCATCAGCTCAGGTAATGATAGATAACATTGCTTTGGCTGCCCAAGACTAAGAAATGGCTGCAAAATTTTCCAAGGATCCCGGTTATATATCCTGGAACTGGCTAATGCTGAGCTTATAACACTGAACTCAAATGAAAAGAGGGTTTAGGAAACAACTTGCTTAGCGTACGGGTACCACTGTGTCAGCACGAAGTGCAACCCTGAGTATAATGAAGGTGGCTGAAGGACTTTCCTCTTTCTCAGGCTTGGGAGCACCCTGCTCCCTCCTCGCATCGTGCCAGGGCCACCCTGTGCAGTGGTGCTACTGGGGGAAGCTGCGTGCCGCTGCGGCCATCCCAGCAGGCTCTGCTAAAGCCAAGACACACATTTCATGTCTTGACATAAGCTTGCAAAGATCATCTGAGGTATCTGAATGTCTTGTATAATCATGATTAACATGAGTGGAGAAAAGCCCTTTTTGAAAAACAGCACAGGACTTGATTAGCACATACTGAGCGAGTGCCAGTAAACACTTCATGTGTAGGATAAATTTGTCTTTCTGTGATAGCGGCTCGTAGGTGCTATTGTCAAGTGCTAAGAATAATATAATACAGTGAAAAAGTAAACTCAGGCTGCATTAGCAACTACCCACAACCTCTACCCCTTCCTCCAACCCTGGTATTGAACAGATGAAACGCTCTCACAGTCTCTCTGTACAGCGTCTCTGGACAGCCCGACTTCTTCTTATTATTGAGACCTATAGCTCCCCTGTGTATTGAATTTTAAAGTAAGGAGAGAGTGTCTGAACTGAATTACTCAGTGCAGCATTAGTTAAGTGTCTCTTGTGAGTTTCCTCCTGTGAGCAAGCAGGGCATGAACTCTCAGCTAGTTGTGCCTTCTTGCCTACCTGAACTCCTTTTTCATCGTTCTCAGCACGCCGGGTCCCTCGAGGCGGAGTGTGACATTCTCCAGGGTTTGTTTCAGAGGATTGGTGAATTCCACAGTCACAGACATTTCTTTGCCAGCTACTGTCTCACCTTGGGTCTGTAACACAAGGAAAGGACAACGCTCCACAAGCTGATAATAAAAACATGTCCCACAGTAAAATCTTGCAAGGAAGGAGAGGAGGGGGAATGGAGGCACACAGCAAAGCAGCATGAGGCAGAGAAAGCCTAGTCAGAAGAACACTGTTGGGTGGGCCCATAGGTACCACTGCAGATTTTTCTACCCATTGCAATTTTCCCTCAAGCCACGTGGCAGGTCAAGAGGAAGACCCTCATGTCCATAGAAAAACCAGAAATCTGCATGCACAGTCCTGGAGGTGAGTTTCCAACTGAGGGTGAGTCCAGCTAGGTGGGGCCTCTCTCTCAGATTATTCTCCTCTCCCCAGGCTTTCCACCAGCACTGAAGCGCATGGCCTGCTCCGGACATAAGCTCCAGAAGAGAAGGGATGGTCCTATTACCCTAAAGTAGAAACACTGAGTCATGTTGCTTGCACCCCTCAAAGGTGTTGTGCCTATCTTCCCCCTGCCTTGCAACCCCCTCTTATGCTCTGAAAGTTTTCTAGCCCTGCGCATGAGCTCTACGTAGACTTGAGAGCCAGTTGTCCTCCAAAACCCTTACATAGCATAAAAGCAATACATTTTGTACTGGAAAATATTAAACTGCGAGACTAACGAACAGTGATCACGTTAACTTCCATGTGTATTACAGGAGACAGCTGACGGGATCTGTCTGTCCCTTCAGGTCACTGCCAGTAGGACAGCTGCCTGGAAAACACCTCCAAATGAACGTGGTTTTAAACAAATACATCTGTGAGGATTTTTGGGTTTTCCGCCTAGAAACACAACATTTCTCACAGAATATAAAAGGTTCTGGCAAGGGTTTTCAATTTTTGGCTGGAAGATCCCAGCTGGTCCATGGACTACTTCAAAGGGCCTTGAAAAAGGTAACTAAGAAAAACAAGTATCTTGCCAACAAATTTAAAGTGCTCTGCTGGGGTCTGCAGCCCTACTGCAAATTTTTAAGGAGTGTGACAGTTGCAAAAAACTGGAAAGACTCTTGTCTAAGGGATCACTCTGCACCAAATACTAATATATTGACTGGAGTAAAGGATGAGATACTCACAGCTAACCTCTCAACAGCATTTAGCCACCTGAATTTTCAAGAAGACATCAGTGGCATTTTCAGAAATCCTAGCCCAATTAGAGGTCTTATGTCCTCCTTATTTCAATTACCCATTTAAGATTACAGTTAGATGGGAGGACTCAAAATCATCCTGAACTCCCATACATGTAGCTGAGACCGTGATATGTATTTGCTGAGCTTATTTTTGTAACCTAGTCTCAAGCTAAATCAGAGTATGGTGTAATTTCCTCAACTGTTAATTCTGACAATCTCTTTAGACCGACAGAGAAAGATCAAAGGTGTATCTGAAGACATGAGGGGAAATAACATTTTTTCATTCTTGTCTCTTACTCTCATATTAAGAACTCCAGTCTGCCAGTCACATTCAATGAAGGAATAAGACAAGAAAACTAGGGAGATAAGCTTCCTCAGATTTCTTTAAAAAGGCAATAAAGCAAAGTTTCCTATATAAATACATAGGTATATACACATGCACACACACTTAAAAAAATCCAGCTATTAAAATTTCAGCCTATTTTTAAACATCACAAAGAAGCAGAGAAGAGACAAACTCAGTTTTACTAGAAAACATGGTTATTGGATAACAACCTATCCTATATACTAATCATCCTTTCTTCATAACAGCAGGGAGAATAAACTATTTTGAAACTGAAATTGGGGATGCTGTATAAGAAGTTTTGTATAAATTTTTAATTGAAAAGACTCTACTTTTAAAATCTGGTTATTGAAGACAGGTATTTGAAGTGGAGTTTATCTGCCTTGTTTACCTCCTCTCTAGAATGCTCAGTAAAAGAAAAAACTTTGGTTTCAAAATACCAATAATCTGATAAGATCATCGTGATGTTTCTGCAGACCATGAAATGGAGTGGATTTTTTTTGCAAACATCAATGTAGTTTTGATCTATATTTTTTAAAAAGGTTTTTCTGCAGAAGGCTGTAGTTACTACATAAATTATTATATGGAAACTGGAACACTGGTTCAAGTAAATAGGCGAGGCAAAAAAGGTCTATAAACTTAGATTTCTTTCAGGGTCCTGAATTTGAGCACACTGCATTCATGTTTATATAAAGCTTCCTGAACAGGTGTTCTGATTTTTTTTTTAGTATTAGGAAAAAAGTCGATCCAAATGACATCATTCAAAACAGATGAAGGCTCAGCGCTTTTGAAAATGAGGCAATTTATTTGGATGCCCAGTTATGAATTGAGAACTCTAGATCTCAGCTCTGCCTTTGCCATACAACGTAGGGTCCTTGTTCTATTACAAACCTTACACTTTTACATTTTCATAGGTACCGTGTCACCACATGCAGAAATGCTTGAACTTTCAGGGAACTCCACTGACAGTTACGTTCAGAGTGGCAGCAAAGCACCGAAATCCTGAAAGCATTGTCCCAAATCGATGCTGCCCATCCAAGTTTGGAGAAACTTTCCATAACATGTGCAAGAGCTTTCCAAATTCACCTCAACAGCAGTGCCCTTCATTCTTCAGCAAGAAGCCTCTGTGCTGTGTTGCTTTAAATATAATAGACTTCTGGAGTGACTTGAGTGAGTAATCTCTCTTACCCTTTGAGTTTCTCCAGCTTTACCAGATCTTTTCCCCTCCTTCCTCCACTGAGATCACTTCAGCTCTCTACTACCGGTGATACTGTCAGCCTCAGATTTTAATGTAGGGATACTCAGTACAATATATAACATACCTATGCAGCCTCCAACCAGCCACTGCTTTTTAAGGTCCATGCTAGACTGAAAGTCTAATGTCCACGTACATGTGTACACCCCCCAATCCCAGAAGTCAATGTGACAGCCTTGTAGAGAACAGCCTGCATGCAGCATGGTGGTTGCTCCCCTCCAGCACAGCCCTGAGCTACCTTGATCCGCAGGGCAGGAATTTCCAGGACTGTCGCCTTCTGCGTGGCCAGAATCTTCCCCGTTTCATTGATCCGAGCCGTCACAAAGAAATGAAAGGAGGCTTGGTCCAGCAGGTCACCCAGGTACTCGCTTGATTTGATCACAACATCAAAAGTGCTGGCTGAGGGGAGAAACAGGAAAGAAAAGAGGCATTTGAAGCAATCAAATGGCTAATTGTTCCTCCCGTCATGGCCAGTGGCAGTTACACAAGTGCCTTGGAAAAAAGGTGGCCCACCACCAAAGAATGACTTTGAATTTTTTGCCCAAACTATCTTCATTTTTCTTTACCTCACCATTCCCTCTCTGATCTTGCCCTCTTTCCATTTAGGCTGTGAGGTCACTGGGGCACGGGCTGGGTTTATGCATAACCTCTGCCCAGTGCCCAGTGCCCCACGTCACTGTTGAAGGTTTCTAGGCACTACCACAAAATAAGTGAGAAGCAAGACTGTCGATAAATAGCTACTGGGCACAAAGGTCCAAACCAGCTTTTGAGTGTTGTCCTTGTAAACGTTTGCTCTTTCACTTTACTCCTGTTCTTTCTCTGCCTCTCTTCCTGGCAGATGGATGCCACCAGGGATGCCACCAGAACAGCTACTGGGGGATGTGAGCCCATGCAGGGTACCTGGGAGACCACCTGCTCTGCAGGATGTGTCTGGATATCTTCCTTTGTCCTACACTGGACTTATCCACAGAATTTAGCAAGAAGGTCCTCCTGTCACCAGCATGCCCTCCAGAGAGCTTTCACGTGATCCCTGATGATAATTATTGGAAGGAACAAGTCCCCCTGGGCTAAATGATTGAGATGCAGGGAATCATTAATTTTAACCATATTGAACTGCAATTCCCAGGCCAACAATAGTGTGAGAATGTGATGCAGAGAAGCAGACCTGCTAACTAAGTGACCAGGCAGAATATATAGATCTGGAGCTCTTGTCTCTATAAACATTCATTATAACCCTAGTAAACATATCAAGATCTCCCATCTGTTAACTGCAGTTATTGCTGTTATCCATTTTTTGTGCTCTATATGTGACATACGCTGTACACACTGAGACAAGTGAACTCAATTGGGTAAATGACATTCACCCCTTTTCACTCTTTTGATCCACTCACATCAAAACCAGTTCCCTGATTTGGTTTCAAAGCTATTCCCTTGGTGACCACCTGACCTGGATTTTCCAGGCCAGTCTTAAATTTACTTGATGTGATCCCCCTCCCTCTCGTCCTCTCCCTCTGTAACTCTTGCAAAAGAATTTCCCATAGTGCCTCAAACTGTAAATTATTTTTCAAGGTGTTTCCCATCTGTGCAAAACAAACAAGCAAATAAATTAGTTACAATCGAAGAGAAATTTTCTTTACAGTGGAGGGAAAGACAAACTTTTCTGTTTAAATTTAATCACCACAGGAAAAAAAAGAATAATAGACTTCCATTTCCTTAGCAGTGGCCGTGCTGTAAGTTCCCAGTGCCACTTACTGTACCTGGGAAAGCCAAGGGAAACACAACACTGAGCTGCCTTACAGCCTTTCAAAAAAATAGAGAAAACTAAATATAACCAAGTAGATGCAAGAGCACTTTTGAAGGCACTGGAAGGTTTAAGTTGTTCAAATCCTCAAAGATGTTTTCAACCCACACAATTCCTTTAATCATTATTCTGAAAATCATGCATTCGCTTCCTGTTTGAAGACTTAGTTTGCTTAATTCTTTCAGCAGCATGAGCTGGAAGAATGCCTTTGGCACGTTTTTATTATATTGTAATTTTTTGTTACTTCCAGATACATATATTTACACTCCTTGCCATGAACAAAGCCTACAAATTCTGCCTGAGTACCTCCTGAGAAGGTATCCTCCTATCACACCCTTGACAGAGTATTCTCATAGAGTTGCAAATGATCACATTGCCTCCCTTCACACTGCCCATCTGCTCAGACACCCTTCCTGATTGCACGTGTACTCCTTTCCCAGGCAAAGGCAAAAGAATTCATGCTCGGGTTTGATGTGTCACCTTCAGAGATGGCATAACTTGTGAGGGTTTTTTGTCCTGTTGTGGGACAACGTGCTCCACAAGTCGATGACTGTAGCTCATCTATAAGCTAATTTCCACCTTGAAAGGTGGTAATACCTTAAAACATGTCTCCTTGGCCGGAGGCGGTAATGGGGACATACTTTCGGTACACGTGCAAAAAAATCCATGTTCTGTTCTCTCAAGTGCCTCTCTCTAGTCCGTGTTCACTGACCATCAGTCAATTCAGAGTTTCCAGCACAGTTTCAAGAAGCTTTTTACAAATTAGTTACTTAGAAAGAATGAATTATGAGGCTCAGTGATGCTTAAACTTCATCTATCCATTTAATTTCTTGCACAGAGGAGAGAGATGAGCCTCAATGCACTGCAGAAGCTGTGTTTTAGGTAATAATACCTTACACAGACCTTTGATGCAAAAGCAGATGTAAGCCTGGAACCAAGCACAGAGCACAGCCAGAAGGTGTAGCAGGCATTGGCACGTCTCCTACAAGATGACTGAATTTTCCCTCGTCAAAGAAGTGGCACAGAATTTAGACTGAGCAGTTGAAATTGAAATTTTTTACTGTACCTATCCAAATCTCCCAAAGTTTTGCAGTATTTCAGATCAAGTATTTAGTAACTGATGCAAGCCAATATAAAACCCCACACTGTGTTTTGATAAGCTGTATGGAATAACCCAATGCAACCCAGAGTCAGGCCATTTCCAGACCCCTTGCAAATGGGTCAGGGAGTTAGAAAGAATCAGCAAGCAGCTGTCAGGGCTTTGTTATAGACTGGAGATGATAGAATTTTTATTAACCTTCACCTGTAGATGCCTGTAAATGGACTCTGACTTTACGGAGATTAATCAGCTCCAAATCAAAACATGAAGTTTTTGATGATGCTCAAAGTGGAGGATTTTTTTTCGCAGCACAGCAGGAACTGTGATTCCACAGAGGCTTCTCACTGAGACAAAACTCATCCTCTTTGAGGCAAGAGGGCTCACAGTGTCTCCTGAGCTGGGATGAGGTAGACAAGACATGAGAAAGCTCAGAGGTCAGCCAGGGTTGTAGCGATCCAGCACCAGACCCAGATCAGAAGGCCCATCCTTTGGCCTCCTGAAGTCCTGCCAGTCCTGCTGCACTCAGCTGAGATTACTTTTGCCCAGTAGCAGTGTCAAGAAGGCAAAATCATTGGTCCTGACTTTCTCAGTAGGGAACTCAAGTAGAAGATCCTCTAACTTAGCCTCCATAAGAGTGCATTCTCATCACTTTTGCTGAGCTGGAGGCACTGACCCAAGAGCAGAGGCCTGTCAAAAGAACAAGTAATTGGCAGTCACTTCTTGCTGAGGAAGCCAGGGATCTACAACCAGCCTGCTGCATAGTGCTTTAGAGTACAGCAGGTCCTCAACGCTTGCTGAATGTTTTCTGAATGGGGCTGCCATGGCTGACAGGAAATAAATTGGTTATGTTCAAACTAAAAAAGGAAAACACCCCTCTTCCCTGCTTTGAGCAGTGCAAAATCCTGCCCTCAGCCATGTGAGCTAGGCTGCCAGGAACTGCTTTTCTCATGAGAAGCGGGAGGCAGGATCTCCCCACCGCAGTCCAGAGGGCACTAGGAAAAGCTGCATCTGTAAAGATAACTCACCTTTGGGGTGCCTGCCCAGCTGACAAATGCCCCTGCTTTATAGTGGCACATTCTAGTTACAGATCAACTTTTTAGATCACTGTAAATATAAAATCCTGAACCACCCAATCCTCCAAAGCCAGAAGTGCACTTGGACCTACTCAGAGCTTGTCTGCTTCTTTCAAGTAAGACAAGATAGTCACCTTTTTGTCCCTGTAAATGACACCCTGGGGAACCAGAACTTTTCCTTCACTTGGTGAGATACTGCTAGGAGACTAAAGGTATGAAAAATGATACCTTGCATCTTAATACCTGCACTCCTTTGTTTTCTTTTGTACTAAATAAGAAAAATTAACAGTTCCCAGACATGCCCCTTGGTGTAAGAGAGCATTATGCAGGGAGCAACAGCCTGAAGAAAACAGCCTCAGCACTAAACAACACTGGTAACAGGAACAGAGTTGGAAGTGGACCCTCCTGATACCCAATAGAGTATCCTGCCCCTAGCTACTAGAATTGGCTCTACCCATGGATAGAGACATTGCTGACAGTTAACGACACAGAGAAAAAAAGCTAGCAAGATTGTAAACAACTATGCAAATCTTACGTGAAAAGGGTTCCAGTTTTGCACTGAAAGAGTGTTTCTTGAATTCATTTTTTGTGACTCCTGTATAAAACACTATGTTGCCTGAAAGGTATGTAGTAACAGTGTAGGAGTTGCGACTTTTGTTCCTGAAAGTTATAGAGACTTTAAAGTCACTGCCAAGGACTGCTTTTTGCACTTGAAAGTCCATGTCAACATCTGTCTGCGGCTGATACATGGTATCTTGGGTAGTTTGCTTTTTAACGCCATACATCACCGCAGTCTCAAGAGCCAGTCTCTCCTCCGCTGAGCCTAGAAATGAATGAAAATCAAATTTAGAAGAGAAACAGGTACTGCATTAGCCCACCCACCTATCACAAGGGTGCATCTTCCATAGACTGTGGTAGCTGAAATGAATGGATCAGGACAGTGAACCTTCCTGTGGTGAAGTTAGTATTAGAACTTCACAACTTACAAGTGAGCTGGTCTTAGAGATTCAAGCCATATCAGATAAATTAACCTAGCTTAATTGATATTAATGGAACTACACTGATTTACTCTGTGCAAACATCTGGCCTGAGTAAGAAATGCCTAAACAGCTGCGCAGAAAGCCTTGAATTGTTTGGAATGCTTTGAGTTACTCCATGACTACCCACTGTTTTCACTACAGCTTACTCAGTCCAAAGCACTTCTGAGTAGCAATGTCTGTGCTACTCAAGGCATCTGCAGTATTTCTGGGATGGAGTTACAAATAAAGAGTTCTAGAGGGCACCTTGGCAGCTTTTCATGCAGCTCCCTCAGTGCCAGAGGTCTGTGAATCCACCATCCAAGATCTGATGGAGGTAAATCTGCATTGGTATGGTCCCACCCCATTTCAGGTTACCTTCTTGGAACTTGTACTCCTCAGTAATCTCCATCATTCCATCACTCCCAACTTCCTTGGTCACAATCAACTGCCCAACATGGGTTGTGTCAATGTTCTCTATCACTTGGGTTCCATTTTTATCCCTTCTTGAGTAAACAATATCACTATTCACCTATAAAATTAAATGAAAAAGGATTGAGATACATAGAAGTAGAGAGAGGAAGGGAAGACAGCCTATCTCCCCTCACAACAATATGTTGACTTGAAGTCCTACTCGCATTGAAGTCCCATGTTTAAAATTAATCATATGCTACAATAACAACTAGATTAATTTTACTATTTGCAGCTCCAGAACAACAGACAGTGTAAACCTGAGTAGGCAACAGGGATACCGTTTGGACCTGGGGAGCATGATTACACATTCCTTGCACCAAAAAGCTTTAGACCATAGAGAGGGGACAGCTTCATAGATAAAATATCTTTATTGTCTTCTGTCCTAAGCTATATACAATTCAATTAGAGAGACACCTGCTCTACAGCTGCTGCAATTCTGGGCACACCAGCTCTGGTGGTGCAAGAGGTTAAAACTCCAGACCAGTTCCTCTCGCTCCTCACAGAGATATTTCCCTCTCAAATCTGCCAGTCAAACCACCCATGTGAGCTCTCCTTGACCCACTGCAGCCAGAATGCACATAGTGAGCAAAGACCTCTTTAAAATCGCTGCATCCATTTTGACAAGGGAGGGAGCCTTAACATAAGCAGCTTTGCTGACAAGCCTGAGGAGGAGGTAACAGCTAACGAGGGATGAAGATGAGCAGCTAGAGCATAGCTGGAATCTGGGAAGAATAAATGACCACAGCCTGAAGTTTCTTTGGTGCCAGAGCAGTTTTTTTCTGCTTCACACGTCAGTGAGCAGAGATTAGAGAAATCTTTGTCATTCATTAGAATCACACCACACCTACTGGCCTGCAAGTCAAAATATGATTATGATATTTTTCTTTGATGTGGAGTATATGTGAAGTAACTTCTCAGACCATAAATTGTAGTGGAGCCCTATCTTCTGTCTCACCTATGATCCCACTGATAATCACTCAGTGCACTAAAAATTTTCATGTATGTACCTCAGCATAGACAAAAGGAGCATCAAATTGGAAGCAAACATGACCATGTTTAATGGCTTGAACTGAGGCTGGGCCACACCTGTACATACCTGTGGGGAGACAATAGTTAAAGTGAGAGATTACATTGATTAAAAAACATGTCAAAAAGTTATGCTTTCTGAAAGGAAAAGAATTCCTGGGGTTTAGTGAACCCTTCTAATAGTTTACGGAAACTCCTGACCAAGTGAAAAGCTTAATTTCTGTTGCCAGCCCTATAAACAACACAGAACCAAGTCTGAAACAACCTGATTGTTCGGTGCCTTAATGGCACCACAAAGTCCACTGTAAGTCTCAAGTGCTTCAAATGCAGTTAAGGCTGGTTTTGCTTAAAGCAGATAATTTTGGGAGGGCTGTCTTATACCACAGGCTGAGGAAGATCTCACTGCAAATTCGCTAAGAATGTCTTTTAAGAACTGGAAAATTAAGGACAGGGAAGAAATAGCAGTGGCTTTTCACTTTTTCTCTCCTGCGTACTGCCTGCTTAGGAAGTTTAGTACAGGCTGCAGAAACTGGGTGACATAAAACATACGAGAATTAATTTGATCAGGCTGTTCTATTTGTTCTCTAAAATTTTAGAAGCCATATTTTGGCAACAAGACTACACCTCTTCTGTACCAAGCAGGGCCCTTCTCATGCAGGACTTTGTGCACATGCATCATCAACAGTGTTGTAATAAGGACAGATTTATTTCAGAGCTGAAAACAAATCAGGAGAAGGCCCTGAGCACAGGTGAGTGTGGTTATCTGGTACAAGAAGTTGTCATCAGTCATATGGTGGCACTGGCTCAGCTGGCTTATTGTTTGCCACAGAACAGAACCTAAGTATTGGAAAGAGAGCTAAGGAGGACTTCAAGCAATATTACCATCGCTGGTTTCTTGGGGTGTCCCATCAACAACCTGCCATCCTCCAAAACCAACAGGAAGATCAGGTCTGGTCATCCAAGCTTCATTCCAGCAATGATAGTTCCTTAGACAAGAGATGAGACCAGAATATTAAATTCTTGGAAAGAAGTATCCAGATCAAAGCAAACCTGTGTGTTTATGTCCTCTCATTGCTTCAACAACATTTGCCAATTTAGGAGTGAAAAAATCAGTTCTTTTTACAGGATAGATTTTTAGGTCTAAAAGTTTGGCACCTATCTGTTAAAACCTGAAGGCCACAATTCTTCAATGTAGTTTCTTGAGTGCAAATTGAAGAGGATTTTTGATTCTTCTACTGTGTTCTGAATGCAAATGTCTCTGAGAAAATTTTCCAGTGCTTGGAGATTGTTGGGGTATATGAAGAGCTACACAAACTACAATCCCTTTCCAGCCAGACACCTCCACTTCAGTCTCACTGCTAAAGCAAGTCTTGAATCTTCTTCAAGCCACTGAAGCATAGTCTGCTTTATAACTATTAAGACTGAAGCTTTGGTGCCTCTTCTGAAGAGATTTCAGGGTCAAGTCCATAATGTACAGGGTGTAGCTTTGTTTTCATGGCTCAAAACAAACATGCTTGGCTGGTTTCCATGTTGGTTGAGAAAAAGACCCTGCATAGGCTTTGTAAGACTCTCCTCACTGTGGATTACTTATAAGGTCTTCCCAGTCTGTTATGGCAATGAGGGAGGTCAGATCTCCTCGAACATACAGCTTTCCATAAAACCCACTTATAACCACTGTGGGCCAAGTCTTGCCTTTAGGGCCCAGGACAGTATGCTGGAAGGTGGATTTCTGAGAGTGGTTCATCTAGGTGCTCAGGGTTGAAATGCCCTCACTTGGCTGGATGCTCAGGAAAAGAAAATAAACCACTATAGCACCATCACAGTCTGCCCAGAATGTTTCAAAGATGAGCAGAAAAGAAAGACAGATCTTATAACTTCCTGCAATGCTACCGGTGCTCAAGGGAGAGCACAAGCAAGAAAAAAAGACAGCCTAGGAAGAGGGTCCTGCAGTAAAGCCAGCAAAGTGTTTGAATTTCATTACTTCAAAAAATAAAAGAAGGAAGGAGTAGAGAAAGGGGCAATTTTGCTTGCAAATTATACGTATTCTACATCAGATATGAATAAAATTACATCTGTGTAGCTGCTGATACAGCCCCTAGTACACTCAATGATATTAGCAACCAAAATGAGGATTGTTAAACTCTGACCATTTTATTAATAATAGGTGAAAACCAGCCATGGAGCAGAGTCAGAAGGATCTGAGGCTTGTCTAACAAGACATTTCAAAGTGGAAATGAAAGCTTGGATCAGGGTAAAACTTGTCAGTTAGGAGAGGTAATGAAGCAGCACTACAGAAAAAGGAATTATTCAAGGAAAATGACGCACACTCAGAGAATTTTTGATGCTGCTGAGAGTAGTCAATGCTGAATCATGCTCACAGAGCTTTGCTGAAGGCTACCAGAGAATGGGGACGCACTTTGTCGTAGGTGGGTTTTTGAAGACTGTTATGCCAACATGTGAGAGAGACAATCCCTGCCCTGAAGGCTTCACTGGTTCACTTTGAATCAAACCCAGATGCGTCACTGGCTTTGTGTTCTGCGAAAGAAGAACCCGAAGAGCAGGCAGGAAGGAAAGATGATAAAACCAAGTGGGGGATAACAGTGCAGAAAATGGCAGCTCTGCTTCAATTCTGTAACTAGGTAATGCAGTTTTTTCTATGTTTTTTTTTTTTTTTTCTATGTTCATCCTAGGCGACAGGACCTTTCTTACTGGTTTCTGTTAGTGCGGTGTTGGGCACAACAGGATAGCAATTTCTCTAGGTCTGCTGCCGTGCAGATAACAAATACACTTAAGTATATTGAATGTGAATGGATAGACAGACATTGCTTGTAAAACACATGAGCATTAAGGAAAGGAGTATAAGAGGAACATTTGCCCCTCCAAAATGTAGCAGAAACTTCTCTCTGGTGAAGTGAGCACAGCTGAAGACCTCACTCAGCAGCCATAATTTGTTAAACTGATTCTATAGTTCTTGTATTCTACAGCAAGCCTGAGACATTAAAGAAAGCAAGAATGGCTATACAGATCAATGTAGTGACCATTAAATATTTACAGAGATAATTACAAATAGACTAAACAAAGCAATGGGGGAATTAATAAAAGATGACCAGGTGGGTTTTATGCCTGGAAGACAATTTAAGAAGGGTACTTCATATTGCTTATGAGACAGACACATGCTGGAAACAGCTGCTGCCCTTTCATTAGCTAATAAGCTCAGGCATTGGGGTTGAGAGAGGCAATCTTAACATTAGTGGGAGACTGGAGAAAAGTGAGCTGGAAGTTAATGTGAGAGCAGAGGTCTCAGAAGGGCTTTCTCCACAGGCCTGGACATGGATGAACACCCATGGGGCTGGGAGACTTTGAGCAAGTTTCTGCCGAGGTACTGACGTCAGTCTGCTTGGACCTCTCAGTAGGAGTGAGCCTTGATTCCCATCCAAGAGAAATATTCTTTGAGTGTCCTTATATCATCATTAAGACAGACAAGGAGAACAAAGTAAGGGGACAGAGGCAGTACTGATGGGCCCAAATCCGGTCAGCTTTATAAAAATAACTTTTTGCAAAGTCTGTGTAATTTTGTATATGTGTTTTTTTTGGTGGTGTTGTTTCCTATCCTGAGGGAGAAGATGATTTTTAATAAAAATAAATAAATGTCAGATAACATTCAGAGGGAGCCCCACACTCAGAGATTTATTGGACTAAAAATCCTGGCTCCAAGTATCCCTGAGGTCCGAGAGTATTTAAAACCTGAAGGCAGATCAGCTCCAGCAGTACAAGGCAATAGAAATGATTTATTAATAAAGAAAAAGGGCCTTGCTTCCAGTTTTCAGGAGATTATAAATAAAAGTGAGAAATACATTTTAAAAATCATTATAAACACCTTGAGCTTGTCCTTTAAAAAAAAAAAAGAAATAAAAGAGACATTAAAAATAAAATCAAGGTTAAGACACAAGTCATTAAAAGTAGGCATGTGGGCTACCGTGGTATGTTACAGAGTAATGAAGAGAAAGGACACAGAGGAGAAATGAAGAGAGGTGTGTAATATATTTAAGTCATGCCGAAAGGGTTATGTGCACCATGTACTAATAAATGTACCAGAAGGATAAAAGGGTGAACAAGGCAGTTCAAAAAGTAATCAAGCCAAAGAAAAGCAAATGTAGGATGGGAGGGAGGAGGAAATGCTAGTGTGAGGTTACCTATGGATTTCAGTGGAGCAAGGATGATTTTGGATGATCTGGCCTTGTCCCAAAAAAATGGAAAAGAAACAGGACTGAATTAAGAAGTCTTAGGAAACAGCTGGGAAAAGGAGAGGTAGGGAAATGTAAGGAAATGTAGGTAAAAGGAAATGTCAAGCGTGGGTGAGAGGTGTAGAACAGGTTAGGAGAAGGGGAGACAGTAAAAAGTCTGAATGGCAATGATCCATTACAAGGTGTATATGGACTGAGCAGCGAGGCAGCCAGTCATTGGGTCTTGTTTCACATTATTTATAGGCAGAGGAGGCTTCAGAAGAGTGATTGTTCCTTCACAGCTCCGTGAGCTGTAGAAGGACCATCCCCGTGATATGTACTGAGCTCCTGCTGTCACACAGACCAGATGCAGCTTAGCAAACTGGGAACCCCCAAGGATCCTAACAGGAAGAAACAAGGCAAATAGCAGGACCGCAACCCTAGACTTCAGGAGAGTAGGCTTTGGCCTGTTAACGGTCCTGCTTGGAAGAATTCCATGAGAGGCAGTTCTGGATAGAAGATGGGTCCAGGAGAGCTGTCTGTTTTTGAAGGGTCGCCTCCTCCAAGCTTAAGAATGGTCCATCCCTATGTGTAGGAAATCAACCAAAAGTGGAACAAGGCCCGCATGGTGCAAAAGGTGGTCCCAACTAAACTCAAATATAAAAAAAAGTGCAGAAGCGGTGGAAGCAGGGACAGGTGACCAGGAAGAACATAGAGACTCTGTCTGAGCATGCAGGGACAGAATTAGCAGAGCCAAAACCCAGGTCAAATGGAGTGTGGCAAGGGACATGAAGAGCAGTAAGAAAGACATCAATATCAAAACAAAGACTATGGAAAATGTGAGTCTGCTGCCAAATGGGGTAAGGGACTTGGTGACAAAGGACTAAGAAAAGGCCAAAGTCTTCAGTGTCATCTTTGCCTTGTTTTTTACTGCTAAGATTTGCCCTCAGGAATCACAGCCCCTGAGACCAGTGTGGAAGTTTGGAGCAACAAAAATTTACCTTCTGTAGAGGTGGAATAAGTTAGAGAATATTTAAACAACCTGGACACACAGAAGTTTAATGGATCTGATGGGATAGACCCAAAAGTGCTGAGGGATCTGGCCGATGTCATTGTAAGACCACTCATACCTATCTTCGAAAAGTCATGATGATTGGGGAAGGTTCCTGAGGACTGGAGGAAAGTATCACTCCTTTCTTCAAGAAAGAGAAGAAGAAGTACCCAGGGAACTACAGACTTGTGAGCTTTACCTTGGTCTCTGGGAAGGTTATAGAACAAATTCTTCTCAAAAACATTTCCAGACATATCAAGGACAAGGTGATTGGCAGTAGTCAGCATGGATTTACAAGGGGCCAGCCATGCCTGATCAACCTGATAGCTTCCTCTGATGAAATGAATGACTGAGTGTGGGAGACCAGTTGGGGGTTGGTTTCTCTTTTGACTTTAGCACCATCTCCCAGAACATCGTTATAGGGAAGCCATTGAAGTATAGACTAGATAAGTGAACAGTAAGGTGTATTGAAAACTGTCTGAACTGCTGGGATCAGAGGGCTGTGATCAGTGGTGAGAACTCCAGCTGGAGCCTAGTCACTAGTTGTGTACACCAGGGGTCAATACTTGGTCCAATACGGTTTAACATTTTCATTAATGACCTGGATGATGAGACCTGCTACACACTCAAGCAAGTTTGCTGATATGAAAACTTGAAGGAATGGCTGATACACCAGAGACTGTACATGAGGAGAGGCTGAGAGAGCTGGGACTGTTCAGCCTGGAGATGGGAATGCTCAGTAGGATCTTATCCATGTGTATAAATGCCTGGTTAGGGAGTTGAGGGGAAGAAGACAGAGCCAGACTCTTGTCAGTGGCCCCCAATGACAGAACAAGAAGCAATGGGCACAAACTGAAACACAGAAAATTCTGCCTGAACATCAGGAAACCCTTCTTTACTGAGAATGGTTGAGCACTGGCACAAGTTTCCCAAAATGGTTGTGGAGTGTCCATTCTTACAGATACTCAAAATTAGCTGGACACAGCCCTGAGAAACCTGCTCTAGCTGACCCTAATTTGAGCAGCAGGGTTGGATGACTTCCAGGGGTCCCTTCCAGTCTTGACTATTCTGGGATGCTGTGATACAAGCTTCAGATGTAAATGAACCTAATTGTTTTCCTTAGATTCCCTCTTGGTATCAGCTTATGGAAATCACATAAAAGAGGTTACAGCAACAGGTTCAGTCATTTCCTCCACCACAGAATGGGTTTATTACAGTTTTAATATAAAGACTTCCAGAGATTAAGTCGTTAATGAAACATGCTGATGAGCAGCTATGCTCATGAGTTGAAGATATCATTGACACAAATCGGGTATATTAACACTGAATAGGACAAGTATCTCCTGAATATAGGAATATAGAGGTCACATTCACTGCTTCACCCTGAGGAGGAGAGGCTTGAGACCCAATAACCCACACATAATTTCTACAGAACAGAGCATATAATCAATATATGCTACACTGCTGTCAGACAGCAGACAGTAAGAGTTTGAGGAGAAAGTTAGAGGACTGTCTTCTCCAAAAAAATACATAGACTCCATTTCTTGTTTCTAGGGAGTTTTCTTTTTATAAATCTGGCGATAGCATTTCACTAACTTGTATGATACTTGGCTTGCTTCTTCTTCAGCTGAACTGGATTTATTTTGGAAAATACCTATTTGTGACAGTGACTGCATGTACACAATGTAAAGCCAGCCTACAAATGTGGGAACATCAGCTTCAGGCAGAAGCTGAACAAGAAGGGTGTTTTTCCATAGATATTGAGGTATCCCTTTGAGCCTGGCTCCAGACTGATGGAAGTGCCCATCCTACCCCTTTCCATTTTTAGAAATGGCCTGGTCCTAAGGAGCATAAAGCCATTCCACCACCACTTCTCCGGTGTGCTTAAACATGCACTGCATGGTAACGTTAGTAGTGGGATCCCCTAGGGTTTGTCTCTTTACATGACAAGCACTTCGTATTAGTCAGCCTACTAACAATCCATTCATTCCGTTTTACATAAACTAGCAGTGTTCTTTAATGCACAGGGAAATAAATAAACCACAGGCATTGCTGTCACCTTTTTTTACTACTCGTATAATTGATACATTAAAGGCATTTACCAGGAGAACTCACCAGACAGAGTCTTTTGTAATTTTGGTGTCCACTTTCCCTTCGTCATCCAGAAAGAAGTCCAACTGTAAATTTGCATTGTTATCATGGGCAGAAGAATAGTTGGTAATGAGTCTTGCAGGTATCCCCAAGCACCTCAGAACTGTGGCAAAGAGAGAAGTGTGGTGAGAAGGACAAATAGGAAGCCTGTGCTCATGGATGGCAGGATAAGTAGAGAGAACTATTAATAATTAGAATAAAATGGGAAAACTTAGTCAAATCAACCCAAATAATTCCTCCTACCTGTCTTTATATAGACTATGTTAAATATTTTATTTAGTCCCAAAATGATGAACATTCAAGGTATGTAATGGTACAATGGTTATAACCTAAGCAGCTGATTACCAATAGTTTTAGAATAGCCTTGCATAGCGACACCACACTGTAGCTTTTCAGGGCAAATCTGGGTGCAACGGGTCAACTGCATGACCAAATGTGATATTAAGAAAAATAAGTTTGAGCTTCCAAGAACTGTAAAATCTATTAGTTCTCCTAGTATCAGTAACCCAGGAGAATCATGAGACTCTGCTAAAAAAAAGAAAATTAATAGAAAGTATCTTCTTTTCGTTGATTTGGAGTTTTCCTGTTTGACATCTGTCATCAGAAGGGATCTGGAGAACACAAAGAATGAAGCAGAAAATTATTGTTAACAAGTGGGAAAAGTTGAATTATTTGCAAGTGAAATGTCAGAGTTAGAGTCTGAACAAAATGCATTACATAATTTGTATTGATGTCTAAGTAATAGTATTTTGGAGTCAATAGTCCCTTCCCATAAAGGATCTTAAAAGGAAGGTGAAAAAAAAAAAAAAAGCCTCTAACCCTAAATCTCAGACCATCATAACATAGTACTGATGGCTCTTCTTCCCATTTGACAAGTGGTAAATTTGGGAAATGTGGAAACACTATGGCTATGTCTGAAGTGCAGTAGTGTATCATGAGGCTTCTGTGTTTGTGGTACACCCTGGATGATAAACAGGCATGGAGCACATCCTTGAGCAGGATGTGGGGCTGCAGGGTAATACATCATCTCAGCTTGTCCAGGTGAAATAATTTGTCTCTCAGCCAAAAAAAGGTTCCGGTTTTCCAGTTAAGGAGCCAACATGGTTCTGCAGAAAACAGAGGGGTTTTTTTGGAAAGAGAAAATATTGTTATTGAAAATCCTATTTAAAAATAGTTCTGATGCTGCCATGTTGAAGGGCCCTTGCTGCTATTGCTGAGTTTTGTACATTCATTAGTGTCACTGCTGTGACTCCCAGTAAAGTGTAACACTGCACATTCATTTCAAGTTCCTGGATGACAAATTACCTGGATGCATCCAATACCATATGTACCTATTGATTAAACTTAATTCAAGTGCCCTCCCAGGCTTCCAGCACACGAGCCATCAGGGCTCATTGAAAATAATTTGTCTGACAATTTCAAGATTAATGACCATTTTTCAGAAAGTTTTAGCATTTTTAACAGATGACTATCCAGAGTGTGCAATATGGTAACCTTGGAAAGCTGGACTGGTCACAATGATAAAACATTGGCAGCTGAGAAAGACTCAAAATCAGCTCAGACCAACCATTTTAGCTGCACACAGATGTTCAGACCTTTGCTACCTCCTCTGTGCAGCGGCCAGCAGCCGGAGGTGTCAGCGGCTACCTATCAGATCAGCCACTGGACAACATTTTCGTTTCATCATGCTCAACAAACTTTATACTTCAGCAATCCTTGCAGCAGTACAAAGTGCCAGGTCTCTGACTGGGCTAACTTAAGTCAGCAAACCGAGTCTAGTTTTGCCCCAGATAAATACGCCTCTCCATTTAACACAGCAGGCGCCGGGCCTCTGCTGCGTTGCCCCAGTTTCACAGGGGCCTGCAGGCAAAATACTGCATCGTGGTGATTCAGGGCCAGCGCGTGTGTCTGTCCGTCTGTGATCTAGAGAAAGCCAGATGAGGCAACGGGCAGAGAAGACAAAGTGGCCTGTGGAAATCACTGCGAGGAATCGCATCCACTGGAAACATTTGCAAGAGCCTTTTCAAACCTGTTGCGTTGTGCAGAGTTGGAGAAGCATCAAGGACAGACCATGAGACCTCAGGCAGTGAAGGAAGTAGATGTCTCTCAGGTTCTTTGGAACCATTTGGATCTGGATGAGGGGATTGAGTGCTCCCTCGGTAAGTTTGCAGATGACACCAAGCTGGGCGGGAGTGTTGATCTGCTGGAGGGCAAGAGGGCTCTGCAGAGGGATCTGGACAGGCTGGATTGATGGGCAGAGGTCAACTGGATGAGGTTTAATAAGGCCAAGTGCAAGGTCCTGCACTTCGGCCACAACCACCCCATGCAATGCTACAAGCTTGGGGAGGAGTGGCTGGAGAGCTGCCCAGCAGAAAAGGACCTGGGGGTGCTGGTTGACAGCCGGCTGAATATGAGCCAGCAGTGTGCCCAGGTGGCCAAGAAGGCCAACAGCATCCTGGCCTGTATCAGAAATAGTGTGGCCAGCAGGAGTAGGGAAGTGATCGTGCGCCTGTACTCGGCACTGGTGAGGCCGCACCTTGAATACTGTGTTCAGTTTGGGGCCCCTCACTACAAGAAGGATGCTGAGGTGCTGGAGCGTGTCCAGAGAAGGGCAACGAAGCTCGTGAGGGGTCTGGAGCGCAAGTCTTATGAGGAGTGGCTGAGGGAACTGGAGTTGTTTATTCTGGAGAAGAGGAGGCTGAGGGGAGACCTTATCGCTCTCTACAACCTGAAAGGGGGTTGTGGTGACGAGGGCGCTGGTCTCTTCTCCCAAGTAACCAGCGATAGGACGAGAGGAAATGGCCACAAGTTGTGCCAGGGGAGGTTTAGATTGGGTATTAGGAACAGTTTCTTCACTGAGAGGGTGGTCAGGCTTTGGAACAGGCTGCCCAGGGAGGTGGTGGAGTCGCCATCTCTGGAAGTGTTCAAAAAACGTGTGGATTGTGGTGCTTCAAGACATGGTTTAGGGAACATGGTGGCGCTGGATTAATGGTTGGACTTGATGATCTTGAAGGTCCTTTCCAACCTTAGTGATTCTGTGAAGTGTGTGCCAGCAGAAGGCTAGGTGGTCAGAAAGTAGCTTTATTTCCATGGTCCTTACTGTTTTGAATAGCTTTTGAACTACCTCAGGTAACCAAAATGAGTTATGAAATTCCATTATTAAGGTTGGAGGAAAATTATGTATGAAATGAAACATACATATACAGAACAGGCACAAATAAAGTGAAAATGCAGAGATGTCCAGGGCTGCCTGAGGGTGATGTCATGTAACTTGTCATTAATATTTGATTTCCATGTTTGCTGCAGAAGATTAATATCCTTCATTTTTGATAGAAGTATAATGTAAAGAGAAGTATAACATGGTTCCTTGAGACAGCAACATGTGATGGTATTAAGACGGATGAAAAAGGGAAAAGTTTCACAGAGAGTTTTTTTGTAATTTCCTTTTCATATCTTAAATACAAGGACCAAAGTTCAGACCTTCATCTGTGGCTGAAAAGTACTTGATGCAAAGTAGTCTCCAAGCCTGCAGAAATATCCATTGTGCCCCCTGGTCCTAAGCTGATCTGGTGCCCCTCCAAGTTTGGTACTTAAACGCGTATGTTGTAAGTGCTTCTAAGAAAGATCATCTGGGCTTAAAAAAAACACTTTCAGTTTCTGTTCAGCTTCTTCTATTGGCCGGTGCCATAAGCATAGGAACTGCTTGACTGGCTCTACATTGGCACTTGACATAAGTGTTTCGTCCAACGTCTGGTCCCCATTATCTGTATAATGCACATTTTTTTCACTCCCAGAGTCTTTCGTGACTGCTAATATGCTGCAGTTTGTTCCAGTCTATTAGCAGATGATGTTCTTAGAAAGTGCTAGACAGTAAAAAAAATGGGACCAATCCAACACTGCTTTCCCTACTGGGTTTTACAACCTGCAACATCCCGTTTGCTGCAACATTGGAACTCTAGTTTGAGCAAGTGTGTTTAGATTTAATCTTGTAGTGCTAGACAATTCATAAACCAGGGCAGCGTTTTCCTCATTGTTCTGGCTCACAAACTCCACAGAAAATGTCAACAGTGCTCAGTAGACAGGTGCTGGGACAGTGCATGTCAATTTTGCCCGGAACAATCCTTGGTAGATGACACTTGGCTTTTCTGGAGCAGAAACACCATCACGTATCACATACCGAGTAATAGTTTCATGTTGCAGGTCTAGATAACAAGCCCCCTGTTCATCTCAGATTTCCTAACAGAAATGTGGACTATGCCAAGAGACTAACTTTCTCTCTCACAAACTTACCCTCATGAGTCACTCAATAAATTTTACTGAACCAATAAATAGTTAACAGATTCGTGCGGAAGAGCAGCTGAACTGAAGGAGATGCCAAAGGTTTATTTAAAGACCATCTATTTTAGCCATGTATTTTTAAGTATCTCTACTATTTCCTCCTGAGCACCACAGAGCCAGGGATTATTTTAGTTAGTTTAACCCAAAAGCTCTCTCTGTTATAAAAGAATTGCGTAGCAGCATGGAGCTTTTCTCACTGATACCTACATGTGTTGAAGACACCGGCAAAGACCCAGCACTGGCCATATCGCACAGGTTGCTTAGAGCTGTAGTACTCCAAGAGAATGTCCACGCTTCCTGTCCAGGCTGAAGGTGCGACACCGTAAGTGTACGTATTGTCCCAGGATCCAGCTATCACACCATTGTCATCCCTGGAGTTGATCTAAAGACAAAGGAAACGAGCATTAGGGATGTCAGAGACTGAATAATAAAGAGCTCTTTAACCCAGCAGACAAAGACTGGATGGGAGAGACTGAATATAGCCAAGTTCAGGCTAGAAGTAAGACAGAAATGTTTAATTATGAAGGTAGGAGATGAATAGAACTATCTTGCTAAGGGCCATGGATTCTCCATCACTGAACAATTTTGAATGAAGGTCAGACACTTAAAAATAATGGTGAAATTAATTCACCACACTGAGTATCCATGTTGCCAGTTTAGTAAGTTTTATTAACATTAAACATGCTTACTGGTATGTATTTTTAATAAACTTGATCAGTTATACACTGATAAGTAAGACTCAGAAATATTAAGCTGGATTCTTCCCTAACATCATCTGTTTTTCTGTCTGTATCAGCCCAGAGATTTTAATAAAATCACTCCTGGTTTACAGCGGATTGAGAGGAGAACCAGTTCACTGTTATTTTTAGAGTAGAAACTAATTTCTTTGGTCCAGCACACATGAAAACAAGAAGGAATTTGCTGTGTAAGTTTTCGCCTGATAAGATTATACAAAGCAAGGAGTTTTGCTGACTAATGGCTATACTGATAGGCATTAATGAGCAATACATCTCCTAGCTGCAATTTGAACCAAAACAGTTGAGGCTGTGCAAAAAGCTCATTCGCTCTGTACCTTTTAATTATGCTAATGTGGAACAGCTACACACCAGCCAAATAAATCACAATTCTCATTTAAAAGCTTTTAGCTGGATTAACTACTGGTTTATAATTAGAAAATCGACTTCCTGTGAACCCTAGGACCGAATAAAGATAAGTATTCAGAGTCATAACCAAAGGGTTAAGGGGTTGTGCCCATCTCACTGTAGTGGACAACATGCCAAGAGTTGAAGAGGCACTTCAAGGACAGGGTGGCGTGTTGATCTTCAGGCTCTCCTCTGGCTGTAAAGAGAGAAAGAAGGGGGCAACTCTACCTGCTCTGCAATGTCAGGAGGCCTCAGGAGGATCTCAGCATGGGGGCACCTCCTCAGATGAGCTCAGCTCTATCACATTTAAACTTGAGCAAGAATGAGGGTAAGGAACACAAGTGGGACTTCAGCACCTCTTGGCCTCTTCTTATTGAGGTCCAGTTTTCAGACAGCCAAAGCTCTCACCCAGCTATGGCCTAATGCAGATTAGACTAAAGTCCATTGACTCCTGGATTTCCAATGGTGAACCTCGCCAAAATGATGGAGTGGCTCAAAACCTAAGTAATATCCAAGCCCTTTTTGGGTTCATAAACTTTGTGCTATTCTGCACTTAGGGCTTCCACAGTCCCTGCAAGAGGGACCCTTTGCATCTACTAGCCCAGTGATGAGGGAAACACATTCAATTTTTACTTCTCTCTGAAGGTTTGGAGCCATATTGCTAACGTCTGGGGTGAAAGAACTAACCAAAATGTCAAAAGAGAAAGAGAAGTGGGAGTGTTCTCAATACTTCTTGCTGAAGCTATTCTACTTAACATGATGCTATGCAAGATTCCGTATGTGGCACTGTGAGGCTGGAGATCGCATTTGGGTGTCATCTAAGACAAAGAGCTCATTCTCTTAAAGCCTGGGCAAATGCTGTAACAAGTTGGTTAAAGGATCATCCATCTCCAGCAGCCATGTTTCGTGGACAGTTTATCTTAGTAGCTGACTTGGGAGAATATCTGATGACGCTAGCTCAATGACTAGAGTATTATTCTGGGAAGCAGAAGGCATCAGTTCAGACCTCTATAAGGCAGAGGAGTGGACTCAGCCTCTGCCTTCCACATCGTGGGTGAGTCTTCCATCTTGAATATTAGGGATGGGGCTGCTCTTGCACCCACAGCATGACTCCTGGTGCCTAGCAGCTGGAAAGAATGGAGAAGTGGAAAGTCTTCTCTTCACTCTTTGCTTTTGGTTATTTTAGGTACTTCTATTCTGAGTGTGGTAAGTTTTGTGGACCCCATGTTTAAGAGGACAGCTCTCACAGTGTTTTCTTCTGGGGTTGAAGTAATGCACATAAATGTTCTCAATCTGACTAGGCCATTTGGGGCTTAAAAATCAGACTCGGTAACACCCACTACTGCAGTGTCTTAAGACCCCATTGAAGTTAGTGCTGGAGTCCACATAAATTCTCTCAGTTCCCCATCCCAAATTCCACCCATCATGCCACCTTATTGTTCATGGCAGAAATAGGTTTCTTAGTTATCTCAGCTACTGGAAAGTGAACACAGCATCACAAGAAATGCTATCATGCCTGGAATGCCGTGGCTTTCCTACCAGTGAGGTAGCATTCTCAGGAAAAGGCAGTGAGCCAATGTAAGTTTTTCACCTTTCATGGAGCAAAATAAAATGCCAGACCCCAGAGGTCAGAATGAACAATTGACCTGGCACATGTTCAAGCGAGCACATCAGGGCATGAGGGCCAGTTAAATCAGCCTGGCTTTGATTTATGATTCACTTCTGACACATATGAGGCATCCATTACATACCACTGCAGAGGCAACACGGCAGATTTTGATTGGGTTTCCACGCCCAGAGAGCTCCAGTTCTGCCTTGTCCATCAGGAACAGGCACGCATCCAGAACGTTTTCTTCAAACTAGATGAAAGAAAATAAAAAGGGAAACAGAGGGAAAACTGAATCACTTTTTATTCTGGAAAGAAAAGGCAAAATTACTTTTCATCATTGTTATAATAGATGATCAGCTTCAAATTAGCTGGTCAAGTCAAAGTTCTGTGTTTAAAAATACAAGTTTTCTTCTAGAATAATCACCCATGTATGGCAAAAAAATGTGAGAAGCTGCGAGGGAAAAGAGAGTATCATTTTCAATTCAATCTCAGTCTGGTTTCCAGAAGGTTGAAATGACAACACAGACTTTCTGACAGGACATAAAATTTTAAGTGCTAACAAGTATATAATAGGAAGGTATTATAATAATAACTACAAGAAGCTAGTCTGTTCGTGAAGGACTTCATGTCCTTCACAGATTCCAGACCTGTTAATTTCAGGACTTCTCTGACACAGCCAATGGAATGCTGGGAAGTTGAACAATAAGTGGTTTGCCAAAGTTAATTTGAAAACATCGCATTTTAAAATTAATTTTAAAATCTATTTAAAATTGACAAAGATTAATCCTGGTCTATGAAACTTAGACATCAAAAATACCAAGTGACCTAAAGTAGTCTTCTTCAAAAATAGAGTGAAAAGGTACAGCTTCTTCGATCCAGCATGAACAAGCACAAGAATGAATTGAGGGCAGAGGTGCCTAAATAGACCAGAAACCATTTGTCACAGAACTTGCCCTGCAGTGTGTTTCATTTTCTTTAGGAGAAACTGCATAACAAAGGAAAATACCTCTGTCCCCTGGCAAACGGTAGGAGACAGGGCAATGCACATTAATAAAACAAATATCTTCTAGATGCACATTCTTATATTAACATTCAAGGCTGTGACAGAAACTCCATGGAGCTCATCGCCTTGCTGTGTTAGGTTTTATGTTCTACACTTGCATCCTTAAATATATGATTCACGCTAACAGGATTTTTGCTCTCCTGCTACCTCTAGAGCTGGCCTGATTTTGCAGCTGTCTCCAGCCTGGCTTGGGGATCCTTGGCAGATAAGGGTGACCTGCGTTTTGCCTCCTGAAGAAAGCGAGCAAGAGCCCAGACCAAACTGCTGCTTTGGCAGCCCGGGGAGAGGCAGAGGAGAAAGAAGAGTGAGGCCAGAGAGCTGAGAAGGAAGCCCCAAGGGGTCAAGACTGCTGCTGATGCTGCAGGGAAGATGGGAGGAATAGGGGTGACATCCCAGGCAGCAGACGGGCTCTGGCATAAGCCAAGAGAGCGGAGGCACCAACGTGTTTCATCACCCTCAGCCATTTCCTGGCCAAGGAGAGTCCTTTTCTTTGCCTATGCCTCGGTCCTGCTTGGCTCTCATTGCTCCAGGTACCACCACTGTATGGATTGTTTTCAGCAAGCATCCTCCAAGGCAGCACACCTCTCTCATCATCACCCGCATTTGCACTAAATTACTTTCTCTGGAGGAGATGTTCACTAGTGAGTAACATTTTACAGTCTGAGAAAAATTGGATTCATGGTGTTTGGACAAAGAGGGAAAGAGGGATCAGTGTTTTCCAGGGACCTACTCCTAATATTGTATCATCCCTGGGAAGCTGAATAATTGCCCGGAAGACTCTCCAGTCCACTCGACTCGTATGTGATGTAAATAATCTCGGGTGAATGACCGTGCTGTGGAGACTGTCCTTCCCAAGGAGAATACTCACAACAGAAAATGTAAACTCTGGGCCCTCATAGCCATTCTTCCTGCTTCAATTTCACTTTTCTTCTGATCTGACCCAATGATTTATCACTTTCACCAGGATCAAAATCTGCTTTCTGCACTTCAAGTCACCAGCAGTGCTTAGGACCTGAGTTAAATCAATAAGAAGTTTACCCTGCAAATTAAATCCTTCTCATCTACAGTTTATGAGATGCTGTCAATCTTGCCAACATATACAGAAATAATAAAGAGGAAAGAAATTGCTATCAGGGTTGTTGCCTTCCACCTTAGCATTTACAAAATGACATGAATGATTGTGAAATAACTGGATTAACAGGAGAAGAGATAGGACAAGCTGTAAAGTCTAGCTGCCTTACACTGTTGCAGTAGTGTAAGATGCAGAGTAGCCTTAACTCTAAAACCAGTTCTGCCCTTCTTCACTACCCAGGGATTTAAAAACATTACATCAAACAAAGTCAGTTTCCTGCTCTCACTTGGCATGAAAATATTATCTAGAGGGAAGTGGAATAGCACTTGTAAAGTGCTTTTCATAGCACTTTACATAGCACTTGTAAAGCTAAACACCGCTGAAATGTCAAAGGAACCAAAGCGGCAGTAGACAGCCAGGACAGGTGAGTGAACTTGGGCCAGGCACAGACACTGCCTGCTCAGTACAAGCTGAAATGGAAATAAACCAAATTCAGGACCAAGGAACTTTGGCAGAGCCACCTGGGAAAGACTGCAGATGGAAAACAAGGCACGAGAAAACACACAAAGAACAGGGTTCTCTCTGTACACAGCTGTGCGCTGTGCTACAGAGCAATGCATTTAGTTGGGCTGGCCTTCAATGGGCATCCTCTTTCATGCTAACCTATTTCTAATAGATGACCTTCCATTTAAGTCAAAACAAGAGGGGCTGTATCACCTTTCGCACTGGTTGAATCGGGGCTGTATTTCTCACAGTCAGTTGCAGGCAGATGTGATCTCACGCTGCCTGTGGTTTGATCTGACCAAATGTATGTGCCATAAAGTTACATTTGCACAGTGGGCTGCAAAGCTAACGCAGCTCAACCTGTGGACATGAGACAACTCATGATGGCAACAAGAACACTATGCCCACCTGTTTTATTTTATTTTTCTCACAAAAAAACAACGTTAAACAATAAACATAGCATCCAACTTCTGACATTTCTCGGCTAGAGAATTCCTATGTGCCTAGATTTCCTCCAAAGCCAAATTTCCCCTAAATCCCCTGTGGACTTTTCTGAGTGACTGGCTATTTACACTTTCTTAGAAGAAAGGAATCACTGTCATGTTGCAAGGAACACCTCCTTCCTCATTCATTACAGCCATGTTTCAACTGAGCTGTTGTTTTTTCTTCCTCGGTCCATTTTTCTTGCCTTTCCTCCTCTCATGTTGATGCTGCTCATTAACGACAGCAGCTCTGAGAATCATCTCCCACTAGTAACCCAGTTTTGAACTGTATGTTCCTTTTTAATTTACAACCTGGGCAAAGCTTCCAGCTGTCATTGTTCAAAGCAATTTTTTAGCCTAAGAATATTACCATGCACAAGTCTATCTGTATTTTTGTATATGAACATATACCATTCACCTCTATGACTGTATGTGGCCTTATGCTTTTTACTTACACTGTTGTACAGGGCTATATATCATAAATACAGAATGCATACTTGTATGATATATCCATAATACAGGCCTTGCTGCTAGTACTTTTACTCTTATTCATCCAGGACTGCTGAAAATGAGGGAGATGCATGGTTTTAATGGCTGGAAATGCCAGCGTAATATCAGGAACATCACGACCTCCATCTTGCTGAAAGTGATGGAACCAGAAGAATATTTCTCTATTGCTTTGCAGTTTGAGATGTCTGTTACATCTGTTATATCCATACAAAATGATTGATTCCATTAAAACTCTTGGCTTGGGTGATAGCAAAAGGTGCACCACAGTACAGTGGTGGAAATCAGGTTCTCCAGTTTCAGACAACACAGGAATGAAAGTACATGACAAAGGGCTATGGAACAGCCCGAACTTCCCAGACAGAACTACCTCCTAGCAAAACCAAATAAATAATGTAATTTCTCAAGGCGGGGGGTGATGTTTGTGTCAGGAAGGTGCCAGATTTCTACAATATAAGCACCTCAGGCCAAGCACCATAGGCCATAAATTTAGCATCTTAGGACATAAACCCAGCAGCTGGTTTAAGAAGCACCTTCTACCTCCAGCCACTCATTTGCCTCTCTCCCTCCCCTTTACATCTGTCACAGAGCGAATCTCAAACCTAGGAACAGAGCAAGCCCAAAAAATAACCCAGGGGAAAAAAAAAATCAAGGAGATGCTTCTTCAGCTAGTTCAGCTCTCCAGTCTGATTCACTGCACGGCTGCACAGCGCTTGCAGGGGGAAGGAAGGGCCAGGAGGGGGCATTTTTGGTCAACTTAAATGCACACCCAGCTTTGGCCTCAGGATCTGGTTCCACCTCTCTTCTATCAGAGGCACCATCAGCTTATGGAATTGCTCCCCCACCACCTTATTTAAGGGTTATTTTTATCTCAGTCAGGATGACAGACAGACCCTGCAAACAACGGAAGAATGGTGCAGAGGCAAGGACTCCCTAAAGCAGTGCTGCCGCAGGAAAAAAGATGAAATTGTACCCTTAAATAAAGAGAGATGTGAGTTGAAAGAGCTCTCCAGGGCACATACACTGGCAATCCACCCAGCTCAAGCTTTGAGATTGTCTTTAGCTGAGGGAAAGAAAGCAAAGCAAGAAGGCCCCTTCTGCAAGGCTGCACTGGGGAGGTGCCACTAAAACTGAATGGATCCGTCACTATAGCATTAAGGAAATACTTCAATACTTTCTTAATTGTGCAGTTGTGAAAATCCAGGAGGTGAGAGATGAGCAGAGTTCACCACATCCAATAACTGTCCATTGGAGCCCCTCTGAGTGACAGCTAGGGTTAGTTTTGATCATTTTGATTCTGCTCCTTAATGCCTTTTTCCCATTCTCATGTGACAACTTAAGTCTTTCATCCCATAGGAATTTTCAGGCTGGTTGGTGCTAACAAACAGATTGAGGTAAAACAGGCAAGCAATAAGTCTGATGTTATTGAAGGCACACCAATACCCCACGCCAGCCTGGCGGGGGCTGTTTGCCCCTGGCTGCAAGAGGCCACTGGAGGCTGATATTGTCAAGTCCAGGCAGCAAAGGGAGAGGTTCCCCACTTTGTCACTGTGGTGAGGAAATTTAAAATTCTGGGGTTAAATCTCACTTTGTCATAGGAAGCCTGTGACAAGCTGACCCCCAGGAAGGTCAGAATTATTTCTACCAAGCCGCTAAAACTAAAAGGAAGAGTCAAAAAGCAATACAAGCTATTGCTGAAAAAGGAAGAAAAAAACCCCAAAATCGCTAGTCTGTCACCAAATTGGTTTGATTCTGAAGCAGCAACAACGTAGCAGCAGAAATACCGCTGCACTGTGGAAACCTCAGCTAATGATTGTAACTTTCAACAGACAGCCTCTTAGTATCTCAAATATGCCCCTAAAACAAGATCTTTAAATATTAGCTGTTATAACGTTGCTTTTCTTGGTTAGGCATATACCCATTTCATACAGTTTTAAAATTATGCCCCTTGTGTTTCTGAAGGAGAGACCAATAATGCACTCCAGAGCCCACAGTCTCAACCACAGTCTGGTGTCAATTATTAACTCATTTGCTGTCCTACTGGGAGCAGCCAGGGAAGGTCTAAATAGCTCACCTGACCATAACTCCAGCTTCTTAATTTTATGTCGTTGATGTTTCCATGGAAAATAATACCAACATCATTCAGGACGTATTCTTCCCTTTCCTTCTCATCATCCAGATACACCGCATCCTCTGCATCAGTTTACCAAAAATAAATGTTAACACAGTTGCTTAGATTTCATATAGGACAGATAAAAAAATCTTAGCATGTAATACAGTAATCTTTGATGAAAAATACCCCTCTTCCACCAAACAAAGCATTACTTGCTTCAACAGACTACAAGAATAAGGACATAGTGACCCCAGTTAGGATTATGATACACAACTTAAAAGCGTGGAAGATGCAAAAATGCTGACAACTCCTGCCTGTTTTCTCAGGCTCGTACTCGTAAAGTATGATTAAAATGTCACATTTTATCAAGAATTTTATGATTACTGTGTACCACTAATTTAAAAGTTGGAGCACCATGAGGCAATTCTGCATCCGTACAAACAGATCAAAGAACAATTTCAAACCTATTAATGTTAATGGAAAACAGTTCAAGTCAAGAGAGCTAAAGAAAAATCTGTAGTGCATTAAAAAAATGGAATATGGTTTTTATAGTGTATTAACAGAAGGGTTTGATTGCTTTTTCTATACATAAGTTATTGACTAGTGTATCCCTCCTCCATGTAGCTTGACTGACTAGCTAATAAAAGGAAAAATCCAGGTGTCCAAATGAAAACTGGAAGTAATTGGAAGAGATCTTTATCAAAACATACACAAAGGGTATATCCTAGATTGGCCTTATATCAAGAGTCAAGAGCATATGCGTGGACCCTCACCTTGCAAGCACATTTCACATATGTAAATAACCCACTATTAATATTTATAAATAACCCTGAATGACATGAAACTATTCAGACGTTCACAGGTAAGTATGAAGCAGGTCATGATTCTGTGATGCTAGAATGGTTGAGGATTTCTTTCCTGTGCCAATGCTTGTATTTTGAGACTAAGAGATACAGCTTAACAATTAATAGTAGGGGAATTAATTAAGTTGAGGAAATCGGTAATGTGGTACTAGATGGAAAATTAGAGGGAAGCAATAACCTCTGATTGATATGGGCAAGTACAAAACTACCACTCAGTACTGCCATAGCGGATTTCTTCAGCATCCCACTACAAATTACTAGAGGATCATTTAACTTTTAAAAAGATTTGTTGTATTTTGTTGAAATGCAAATCAGATTTGTACTTCCTTGTAAACCTCATCCTCAAAAGCTTCATCATTTGCCCATAAAACTGCAATTTGGCTAAAAATAAGTTAAATCTGAGCCCTCCAAAAAAATAGATGGCAAAACTCACACTGGCTCCAGCTAGGTGAAGGGTTTTGCCAGTCTACACACCTGACCTTGCTGGAAGTTTTGTTTTCTCTGAAGATATATTTGTATCTGTATGTCTATACATACAGAAGAGATTGTGCATAGATATGTAACATAATGAGCCCCACATTGGTGTGCAAGGAACGATAGGGAAGCAGGTGTTAGATGTAAAAAGCTTTTATTGCATTTGAGGAGATCAGCGCTTGCCATTATGCTTTCGGCAGGGTTTGCCGTACAGGCTCTGCGGACTATGTCCAAACCCAAGCAAACAGAGAAGCAGCAGGTTTTATCGGGTTTTCCCTAAGATAAGCAGGTCTGAGACCTGCTCTTGCAGCTGGCAGGGTGGTGGTATGCACCCAGCTTCTACGGGCTGGGCCATCAAGAAGTTTCTTTATAGGCTTCTCGCTACCCATGACCTAGCCAACCTGCGCCCAGGCACAAAGTGGAAGATCACGGGTTTATTACATTCAGAGTCTACCTGATGAAAGAGAGCGTTAAAACTTGACAGTGAATCAAAAAGCTGCAGTCATTTATGCCAGCCAGGGACCCTCATACTTACGAAACTGTATATTACATGACTTTTTTGAGGTCCAGCTCCCAGCTCTAAACAAGTTCCGCATAACATCCCACTAAAAATGTTGCAGACGTTACAGATCATCTAGGCTCTGTTTCATTAGGCTGGATCTGCCTGATTTTCTGATTGAACAATTATATGCATTCTCTCACTGAGCTCTGGATTTTATTAAAGCACATCCATACAATTGGTACAGAGAACGCATTTAAAGAACTCACACCTTCTTCTGTACAGTTACACGTTCGGTGCAGTGTGCGCATATGCCTTCTTGACAGCTGTTGTTTTCTTTCAGGGATTGAAAATATCAATATTGATCTAGTTGGTATCAACTGAGATGCCTATGTTATTTCGAGACTGCGTGATCTTTGCTAAATCAGATGAAAATTGATTAACTTCTCTGTCAATTATTTTAAAATATTTGTGTTTTTTGATAAAGTAAAAAGGGCTTCTGTGTTACACAGAAGCCAGATGCTTTGATTTTTGACAGCTTTCACTACCTTTGAGACTGTTTAGAAGAAAATACAAGGCATTTGCGACTACTTTGATGCTAAGCGTGCTCTACATAGTACAACTCCTAATTATTTTCTGCAAGTGGAGGCTCACATCTGACAAACAGAAGAATTCCACAGAAATTTGCTGGGTTTGTTTGTTCTTTTTCTCTAGCAGTTTAGGGGTTTTTTTTACTCACTTCTTTTATCCTGGGAAATTACTAAGACACTAGCAATGCTACAAAGAAGCAAATTAGCCTCTATGCTTCTCCGTTTGAAGACAGATAAGGTGAAAATACACTTCACGTGAAGACAGTACTGCAGGTGAGGAATCCCACTGAACACAGGCTCCTTGTAAAAGAGATGAGAATTTTCCCCTTTCAATTTGGGAAGGTGAATGAGCATGAGAGGACCCTACCCAGCATGGGGGGACCCCCATCCCCAGCACAGCAACCGCCTGGAGTTGGAAATGCTATTTCTTCGTGCAGAGAGTGACCGCTGAGCACAGCGGCACCAGCAGACGGGTGGAGGTAGCAGCCCTGTCCTGACCACCCAGCCTCTCTTCAACGCGCTCCCATGGGAATCCGGGAATGCAAGGCTGGGGCTCACTGCAACCACAAAACTCCCGGGGCTCTTGCTGGGAAGAGGGCAGCGCTGTGGCAAACACAGAGCTGCAAGAGCTCAAAATACTGTTATCTACAAAACCCCCTCCAGCCAGGATCAAGATCAGTATGCTGCCTTGCAACTGCTAGTGCTTGCCTACGTTAATGTAGCTGAAGGATGAAGCTCTATGAGAATTTTACCCACGTGGAATTTATGATACAAGAGATCAATTTTAATATTTAGCTATAAATGCAAGAAAATATTATTGGGCCAAATTTGGAAGACTGGTAACATGCGAGAGGAGTCCAAAGTCAACCGCATGTTACTAATCCTCAAACTGTATTAGGACATTTAAGCAGAAGAAATGTGCAACTGACTCAGTAAAGTTGCAATATATTTAGTTGCTTAAATATAATGCACTTGGCAGGAGGCTTGGGTGAATGAAATGCACACCTCAGCCCACAGAGTCTGCAGCTTACTCAGATACACTATGCATCTCCACCTGTGGGAGAGCCACACAAGTCAATGCAAGGTCTTTTCCTGATGAGCACTGAATGTTCTCCAGCAGAAAGTTGCTGGGACTCAGCACCTCCTTGGAAAGAGCTCAGAGTTATCCAGATCAAAGGAGCCATTCTCTGTTTTCATGTAGTCTGATACTGCTAAGAGTTAAGTTACACTCCAAGAAGGTATCCTTAACTACTTGCCATTTGTATCTTCTGTTTCAGAACTGAAAAGGGCTCTGTGTGCCCAAAAGCACATCTGCTTTTCCCAACTATGTCAGCTGGCTGGAGAAAGGATGCTGCCTCTCCTCACAGGCTTTATCTTGCTTATTAAGTAATGCAAATTTCCCCTCAGTACCTAAAAAATGAATCCTCTAGCTTGCTGAATTCCCAGATGTTTAGGGCTTGTGTATATCGTTTTGCAGGATCAGGCACTGCATCTGCATCTTTAAAGTATCTTGGTGATCAGCCTTCAACGTAGCTAAGGGGATTAAAATATATAAAAGCGTCTGATGATTTTGGAAGCAAAATAAACTGTAGCTTGACTGGTAAAGTATTCAAACTTGTTCTGAAACAGCAGAAAAAAACCCCTTATCCTTGGCTAGGCAGATATGTCAAAACTGAACTACAGTGAGAAATGGAGTAATAAGAAAGGGCATAAATGCCACTGTCTTAAAGAAAAGCTCATACCAACACATTGATGTTTCTCCAAAATGATGAGTCGGAAAGCTGTGCTAGACACTGGCAGAGTCCGTTCTCTGCTCCCTGCTATAACAATCCCCATTCATTCCTGGCATCAGCCTTCTTTCGTCTTAATGAGGCCTTTTACGCAGACTTTTCTGCTTAGCTATTAACCCAGCAAACAAGTCTAGGAGATTTTCAAACTATTGTTTTCTCTGCAGTTTAACTGCCTGAGTTTTTATCCCCTTTTGTCATTCCACTGAACAATCTTTTCCAGCCAGGGAATAAAGCGTGGAGAAACAGTCCCTGGTTTTCTAACACAAGGAAAGGGGGGGGAAAGGCAGACACAGCAGCCAATTAGCCCGAACTACCTAGGAGTAAAACCAGGGCAAGAAATGAGAATAAATCCAAATCCAAATCGAAATGAAACATGCAGAAAACGAAAACTACAGTAGTCAGCAAGGGACAGAACTGAAGTCACTGAGACACACCTGAACATGTAAGCTGGAGATGAAAATGTGGTCCTACAGGAGTGACCCTGAGTTGCCTCCCCTGGGCCTGAGGGCACACAGCACATCCTCGCTGCCCCAAGACTTTTTACTTTTCTGAAGCAGAGCTTTTCACTTAGCCTTGCTGATGGCTGGTGCTGGAGGCAACTGTTGCATGTCTTACTCCCTGCAGGTTTGCTCCCATGCTGTGGTTTTAATTTTGCAGTTTTTGGCCCCATTCAGCTCAGGTGTGAGGGAGAGAGGGTGGGCACAGGACAGCAAAGCACCTGTGATCAGTCAGCACACAGGACCGGTGGGGAAGGAGGTGTGAAGAAAGGATTGATTTTCCCCTTCCACCGCCTGACTAGCACCTCGAATCAGCCTGTGTGGTCCCAGTCACACCACAGTGGGGTAGCCAAGCCCCCCACATCACATTTTTTCTCCACATCAGGGCTGCACGCAGCCCTAGCTGGTTGTATGCTAGTCATGAGGCAACCTGTGGCAATTTAAGAAGCTTTTTCTTTGGGGTTTTATCCCTTTCCAAAGAAGTGCTCAGCCACTGCGGAGTTACCATGCTGGCTAACAAACTGGCTGTTACGATACCCAGGACTAAAGCCAAGGGATGCTGTACCTTGGGGTGGAGAATCGCACCTCCCTAGCTGGAGCTGTGACAGCCTCATGATGCCTTCACCAACCTTGAGCAGTTTTGTCTGCTCACCAGTGGGTCATATCTTTAGCAATGATTCCTCTCTTTCTGTTACACACTCTCCCAGACTAAACCCTTAGCGTGCTGCTCTAAGGTTCCTACCTCCCTGCTGCCTTCAGAAGTACCTCACGGTGTTGCGGAGCCTTGGACCCTGCCCTTCCCTCCTGTTCCCACTTAAGCAACTCCACTTTACTCAGCATTAATGTATATCTTCCTAAATAATGCATAAGCTAATCATTGCTTATATTCCCTTGGACCAGGGGCAAGTAATGAATTCAGCACAAATCATTCGACGTACTGACAGTAGGTGCAGCTGAATAATGGACTCTATTAATAACGCTAAACTTACTCGTCACTCAGCAGGATGACCCTTGTTTTGTACGAGATTATTTGATGCAAATACTCTGGTAAAAAAATTGAAAGATGAAGGAAAAGTGGTGGGACAATATTAAAGTTAGTTGGTGACCTAAGTATATAGCAATATGTATGACTTAGAGCCTTGCAAGAGTCAGAAGCTGAGACAGAGTGCTACAGCCTGTCAGAAGGCTGAGCCAAACCTCTCTGGTCCTCCTTGCCTCATTAAAGCCACACATGGAGTTCATTGGGTAAAATAAAATTGTGTCAGCATAAGGGCCGATTTTAGCTGGATCCAGGGAGATTTAATAAAAAATAAATTGTTCTTCAACCCACTGGATTATAAAAAAAGGCTCATTTGTGAAATATTCTGTTCCTCACAGAGGACATGGTTGCTGGTAATAAGTCGCCACTAAAGGGGAAGTTATAAGAACAAATGTTGTGTAGCGGTGGGAAGGCACCACCCGTGACACCACAGCAGGCTGACTCCATCCAGCCTGCGCAGGAGCAGCAGCTCCCATTGAATTCCTGCAGGCTTTCGGCTACAGATCACAGAATCACAGAATCACTAGGTTGGAAAGGACCTTCAAGATCATCAAGTCCAACCATTCAACCTTAAACACGGCAATCAGCAACATAACTCAAGGGAGTACGGGACGCTGCCACATCCTGCCCCACACCCCATCCTGGAAAAAAACATGCCCGTATTGACTTGTCAGTTTAAGGCACACACAGGCAGGCAAGAGGATCACGCTGGTGCCTGTTAAAGTCAGAGTAAAGCCTTGGGGTCTATTTACTATGAGAAATGGAGCATCGTTGCACTGCCCAAGCTGGCAAACACAGGCTTGGGCTCATAAAACTGCAGAGGGCAGCTACAGCACAGGCACAGGTCTGCAGTATGGAGCCCCGCTCAGACAGGGCTGTTCCCAGCCTGAAAGACTTGCCTCTTGGCAAGATTCTGTATGATTTCCAGACCCAAACTGGCATGTCTGCCACCTCCTTTGTACCCAACTCCCCTTCCTGGACCACCCCCTCCCAAAACCTGATGAGCCCAGCAGCAGAAAGCATGAAGCTTTGACAAAGTACTTACGGTGGCACCAAGGATTGAACAGGATGTAAGTGTCAGTTGCTGAGTTTCTCTGTGTCCGGAAGATGCCAAAGGGAGTCCAGACAGCAACGTACAGGCGAAACTTCCCAATGATGCAGGTGGCAGAGGACATGATGGACAGGCGAATGGAGTTGTTCTCCTTGTGGGTAATCTTGGCTCCCCACTCGCCGGGTTTCAGCACACCACCTATGAGGATCGGGATGTAGGTGCCTTTGTTTTGCTGTGGGTAGCGACCTGGAGAGAGAGGTGAAGAGGTTCACCTTGTTTTTGACAGTTTCTTAATTTCCTGGCAGTCCTCTGTCCCTTTGTCTTATTTTCAAGTGGCAAGTTTTAGTGGGCAGGTGCCACCTCCCTCCCTCAGAGCTTCACACAGTGCCCGGTCACTTGGCAGTACAGCCACATGAATACAGGCAACACCTCTCAGCAAGCAGCCTGTGTAGACACCCCACCCATCTCACTCCAGCAAGCTTCAGTCTTGCTGGCTCGGGCACTGCCAGGAGCGTAGCATAAACAGGGGCTGTGCCAGGATTTCCTTGTTCACCACTGTTTATCCTAGTGCAGCAAGCCACACTCCAGCTTGCTCCTTGCCCTGGTGTCAGCTACACTGTTGGTAAGCGTGGGTAAAAGACCCTTCCTCAGCTCAGATGCACCCACCACCCTTGCCATGAGCATGCAAGTGCCCACTGGGGCCCCAACATTGGCTTTGGGGCTCTTTAGAAGAGCAGAACCTTGTTCTTCTCACTGCACTACTATGCTGATAAGCAGAAACCAAGAGCTCTTTCACACAAGTCCTCAGAGATGGAGGAAATACAAGTCAGTCCACCAGCAGATACCCAGCGCTTGGTTCCTCCTGAGCATCTGCTCCTCACAGGTGGAGTGGGAACCACCTCTGGACACCCAGAGTATAGATGAGCACATTTGGGCTGGATAGCCGAACTTCTTCTGCAAGCAATTGGTCCCAAAGTATGACACACCTCCAAAGTACGGCACATGATAGTCTACCTCACAGTAAGACAAATCACATCCTAGAGAAGCTTATTTTCCTCTGACAACTATAAAAAGCATCTAGATAGATAGGCTGCATGTAAACATGGACACAGCCAGGATTCAAAGTTGTGTGAGGATCCACCCTTTGAGCCTGAGGTAGAGCCAAACTATATCTGGAAGCCAACCAGCAGCGCAGACAGAAAAGACATTTGTGAGAAGGCTGAGTTCCTTATCTCATGCTCAAATCTATTCTTCGTTTCGTATTTTAGACTGAAAGTCAGATTTTTCTCATTCAAAAATAGGGTAATGAAAAGCAACAATGGCAGACAGAGAGACGGACTTCCATATTTTTCATTTCTACTATTTAAGAACTTCAAAATTAAACTCACAAGGGCATTGGTTTTCATGCTTGTTTATTTTTGTACAGCTGATGTAGACATAATCCCAGATCTGAATACTGCTACATTCTGGGAAAGGACAACTCCAGCTTTGAATATGAAGCTTGCGAGCTGCTATAACATCCATGTTTCTAAGAAATCTGGGGCTACTGTGCCTCATCCAAGAGATTATTTGGTGCACATGAATTTCCATTTTGCAGATGTTCAGTGCACATAAATAACCCACTTTGCCCTGACGGCCAGGGATGCTGTAACCCATTAAACCCTTTCAGATCAGTGAAGGACACAACAGAAGGGAAAGAGCTACAGAAGAATAAAGGACTAGAATCAGAGAGCAAAATCAATAGAAAACACTAGAAGATAAAGCACTGGACACTTCAAATATAAGCCATCAAAGGAAAGCCAGTTTAGAGAGAAGAGCCTACAGAGGTAACAGAGGTAAGAGTCTTGCAGCTGCTAACAATTGCGATCTGAGAGCTGAACATATTCTTGTTCTTTGCGGTGCAACTGGGTATGACCCAGCTTGCCTCTACAGTTGATATTTTGCTTCTGGTTTTGATATAATTTTATTTTTGTTAAAAGCAGTCCACACAAAGCAGCAGCAGAGCAAACCAAGTAATTAAACTGACATCACTGAAAACTGTTAACAAGTGCTACTTTTAAAAATACCTCCCTTACCTCTTTCAGAAAGGTGGGAGGGGGGAGAGATTAGTATTTTAACATGGTTAGGAACTGACACTGTCATCTTCACTGGAAGCTGCCCATCAATGTAGGAGCCTACTGGGGACAGAAGGGGCTGTGCTGTGGTGGGGGCTTTGCACCACCATGTCTGTGTACGCCACATGCACATGGGGAGGCTGCAGAATCACTCTCCAGTAAATCTGCCTATAGGAACCAGATAGGATCCCAAAGAGGCCACGGGGCCTTTGCAAGACAACCTTATGGAAACTCCCTCACCGGCACCTCATAGCATGTTTGGCAAAGTACCAAGCCTCTAGTATTCTCACTTTTCTGAAGCCCCAACATGCAAAAACCCATTCACCCTTCCAAACAAAGGTCTCTTTTGCTTGCAAAGCCACAAGACACCCTAATATATCTGTTGCTTGACAAGGGAGTACCTGTACCTCCTGCTGAGGAGCATGCAAGGTCTTTTCAGCCCAGAGCCCGTGCATGTCCCTCACAGCTGCTCCCATGCAGTGAGAGGCAGGCCACTCCACTATCTTGCTCACCCATAAGGAGAAGGTGCTCTGGGGTATTGCCTGCATCCCTGCAGACATAGCAGGGATGCCAGGGAAGGGATATCCTAGAAGTCAGGATAATTTGCAGATGTTATAGACAGTAAATACAAGAGAACATTGTTTGCTTCTGACAGATGAGCAGGGTTTGGTGCTCGCTAACAGTTGCATAAATCCTGAACCCACAAGGAAGCCTGGGAAGATGGGAAGAGCCCTCAAGAGTGAGGTGAGCAATTTCCAACGTTTTCTTTAAAGGGAGGACAGGTTCCCTAATCTTCTGAAACAAAAACCAAAATGCAAATGGGAGAGCAAGGGAATTGTTACTTCTGACAGGAGCTTGTGGAGCTGAATTGTAATCACACATCTAGACACCTGACAGCACCAGCCACACTAGTCTCATATACACACATCTGTTGTCTTGATACAGTAGCACTATAAGCTGAATAACTTTGGCATTACATGCTAAGGCTGCTGGCAAAAGAATCCTTATGTAGGTTCGGTACTATGTTTATAAACATCGTAGGGAAGTCCTCTCAGGATGGCTTGGCCATCTGACTTTTATCTACATCTTGAGCACACACTTCTTGCTGCAGTGGAAAAGCAGGGCCAACTTTGGCTCATAGTTGGGATACATGTAATGTCAGCCCTTTCTCAGAAGATATAACGTGCAATGGTGATTTCATTCTCTGGGTTAGAGTCTTTAAGGAAGAAGATTCAACATTATCCCAAGACTCATTACCAAAAGCCTGTGGACACCTGGCAGAGCACTCTCTGCAGGATCTCTGGTGTTAACCCAACCCATAGAGAGGCAGAAGGGTGTTTGGGTGCATGTCAGGACCAGGAGCCATGTATAGAAGAGAAACTCTTTTTATGCTGACAGGAGGGTGCTTCTGCCAGCAGCATCAGCTGGCTCAGGATCCCTTTTGCTCTGATTTGCTCCGGGAGTTGGCAGCTTGAACAATGCTCTGCAGCCAGTTCTTTGTGGTTGCCTCACTCCCTGATGCTCACGTGTGCTTTGGGTGTAGGAGGCCCTGGCCCTCACTCGAGGACATTTCACAGCCAACTGCTATGTGAAAGACAAAGTCGTTGCATGACATCATGCTGTTGGGATGTCCCTGTCTGCTCCCTCTAACAGCACATGGACATCAGAAAATCCAGCCTGCGAATTCAGAAAGCCTGGAGGTTGCTGCACTGTTACCACCAGGCACAGGGTGAGTTTTTTATAAGTTCCTTTTGCAGCTCAGAAGATATCAGGCACTGAACATGGGCTGCTGACTGTCTTGCCTTTGAGGCAGGAGAAGACAGGAGAGAATTCTCAGTGGCCCTCTTTCATGGGCCTCCAACTCTCTGCATTTCACAGCTAGATACTGAGCCACAATACTGCCAGAAGACATTATTTTTACAGAAGCCTCCCTTTTACAGAAGGTTTAATAGCCCAAACATCTATTTCTCTTGCTTCACAAGTGCACAGGCCTGCAACTCTTTGGTACTTCTTTCTTATCCCACCTTGGTTTCTGTAGCTATCCAAGCTGGGCTCCTAAATCTCCTGCTCACTTCAGTTGCAGCTCAGCTCTGCTCTACACACAGAATCACAGAATCATTAAGGTTGGAAAGGACCTTTAAGATCATCAAGTCCAACCATCAACCCAACACCACCATGTCCACTAAACCATATCCTGAAGAGCCATGTCTACACCTCCTGGGCTTTCTAGGCACCCAGGAAAGGAGGAGCAAAATAGCTGTTTGTTGCTATTAAATGAGCTCAGGTCTCACTCAGCATTGCATCACAAGGCTTTGAAAGTAAGTAAACATGAGTGAAGGTTTACATGGTAAAATGCATCATGACTGATGCATGTGTGGATGTGGGCATGTACGGGATGCTCCCCACCACACACACACACACACACACACACCCCTTACAGGGGCAAAAAGCAGAGAGCAGTGTTTGTTAAATCTTGCCAAAGTCTTATTTACATGGTAGCAAAAGAATGAGTCCTTCAAAACACAGAACCGTGGCCACACACATGCATTCAAGGTGAATTATTTTTAACATATGCCTCAGCTCCTTAGCACGTCAGCTCCAGGCCCGTCAAGCACAGAGGCAAGCTGTGTTTAATTTGGCTGCACCAGAGAGAGATTTACAGCAACAGAGGGAGAGCAAGACATAGGTACAGCAAGTTCAGTCAGCAAGGCACGAGCGTTCCTCCTCCGGCTGTCCAAGTCTGCTGCTGTTCCTTCCAAGTGACTAACAGGGACCAGGGCGTGCTCAGACCACTCCCCTGCCCAGTCCCTCGAAACCTCTATCTCCATCTAGTTTAGTTTCTCCCTTGGTCCCCAGCGGACATACACGCTGCTGTATGTGTGCGTGCATTAAACAGCTCCTAAACGCCCCTGCTGAGTTGCACCAGCAGGTTGGCACGGCCAGCGGGGGACCGACGGCTGCTCTTGGGTTGGCGCTACACAAGCAAGTAGGTGTTTTACTTTTGGCAGGGAGGAGGGAAAATTTGGTAGTACAGAGATTAGAGATCTACTGAGCTTCAGAGGACATTTCCTCCCTGGTGGAAGTAGGATACCTCAAAAGAGGGGGAGGTGAACAAAGCTGTTTCTCAGTAGTTTTTTTAGGAGTCCTCCTTAGAAGTTTCTTTTTTAAAGGAGTCGAGGAATCTCTCTCCCTTTGGGACATACATTACACACAGTAAGGTTAACAATTTTCCTGTTAGGTTCATTTGTTTTACCTAGATACGCTCTTTCATACAAAGGGTAAAGAATCTATTTCAATGCCAGCCCTGGAAAAATAATAATTGTGACAGGTTGATAAATAAATTTGAACTGGAAGCCACAAGTGCAGTGGCTGTGTAGCAGAGGTAAGTCTTATTGTAGCAAGCAGCCTAGGGATGGGTGTTAGCATACTGGGACCGTGCCTTATTCATTGCTATGAATAACTACAACAAATGTCTGAAAACGGAGAGAAGGAGAGAAAGAAGAAGAGAAAGAAGGAGGACGAGGAAGGAGGGAAGAGAGAAGAGAAAAAACAGGGAAAAAAAGAAAAAGTAAGACAAAGAAAAAAGAAATGAGAGATGCTCTAATAAAATCCCAAACAATCAAAACAAGCAAGAACGAGAAACAGATTTTTGTGAAAAACAGTAGTGTCTTTGAGCCATTGCTGTAATAGCACATCTGGGCTCCTCCTACCCTCAAATCCCATTGCCTTCAGAAGTGCTGCATACAAACTTGGAAATGTAGGAAACCCAAATAAGAATCCTTAACATCTGACTGCTCTGGCCCAGGAGCGAATGTTTCTAATACTTTACAGTTGTAAAACACACATCAGTGTCACGCACCTTAGCTATTAAAACCATTAAAAAATACAGCTAGATTTTATGTGCCACTTGATGCTGTTGCAACAGTGCAAAAGGAGAGCATAAGAAAGATAAAGATTCCTTTGCATGAAATACTGTGTCCATGGAGCACCTCAAGGGAGTCCCTCCTCCCTGTTCCTCTGGGAATTCCAGAGGCAATAATATCCCTGGAAAAAAAATACCCCAACGCCTTTGTTCAGAAAGTGAATTTTGTTGTTGTTTGCTAAGAGCTGGCAAACAGGTCTCTCCTCTGTCTGGAGTCAATTTCTAGGAAATGTGTTCCACTGCTAATACATTATTCATTCTTCCCCAAAATGGAATTCCATGTTCAGACCATCAGTTGTTTCTGTATCTTTGTTGAATTTTTGTAGCTCTTTGTTAAACAGGGACATAGTGATTTAATAAACTCTCAGCACTGGGTTACGTACCAGCACCAACAGAGTTTGCCCCCAGTACCAGAGTTAGTTGCTCTTGTATAATGCCAAGAAGGCTCCTAAAAAAAATTCAAGATCCAGCTTTTTTCCAATCAGCAGCTTTTTCCAAGAGGCAGAACTCAGCTCAACATCCCATCCGAGGTGCTGGGGGACACCTCGTGTCCCAGCCACTCCATTAGCTACCACCTGCCCTGCACCAGAGCTGCTGAGGAGGGCAGGTGACAGCAGGGGTAGCAATACTTCCCACTAAGACAGATTTACTGCCTGACAAAAGGAACAAAACCTCAACCCTCCTGGAATAACCCATGTCCCAACACTGCCGTGAAATTAGGGAAAGGTTGTGGACACTGTAGGACAGTATGAAGAGCTCCTTTGATTCTTGAGGGTGGTCCTGCATCAGACCCCTTGTTATTTAGTTGTACTCAGATATCCCTGTGACTGTAGGTGGGAATTTGGTTGTCGCCTAAATAAGTCTTATGGGATCAGCTTTAACATGTTTTTGTTCTTAGCTGCTTTCATGTGTTTATAACTATTCCTCTGGAGCAGGCCTGGGAAGACTGTAGAAAAAGGAGCAGCAAGTCTCTGCTCTCATCTCAGCCCAAAATCCAATGATTTATAAAGCCTGAGGAGTGCATATGGGCAGGTGCGTGGGTATCTATGCATGCACACATGTGGAAAGGGGGTAGTAGCCTGGATGACTGGGGTTTATGATCATTCCAGAAGTATGCCAATGAATAAAATGTTCATAATAGTATTTAGGGCTAGACCAATATATATGGATTTATGAAGTCATTTAAGGAAAATACAAATATACAACAGTTTATGAGGATGTGGGGAAATATCAAGTAAGGATGCAAGTATAAACTCATCAACCATGCTAGGATATACAGCCATATACAGGAAACTACTACTAAAAGCAAGACTGAAGGCTGTATAAGCCCATCTAATCTTACACCTGCTTTTCAGAGAAATCACTGCCACTGCAGCAGTGACTGCAGAAACTTTGCAGCATTCATGCCAAACTGGCTGCCCCAGGTGCAGGAGCCATCCTCGGAGAGGCTGAGCCCCTCACTGTGGAAAGCCAAGAGCAGCACAAAGTATCCCCATCACCACGAAGGCGGTAGTCAGGAGAGATCAAGATGGGTGAAGGAGTCATTGGCTTCTCTGGGTTCCTCAGGGCTCCAAGCAAACTGAAATTGTTCCCGTGCTGGGGAAGTAGATGTAAGCACAGCATCTACGCTTCTCTTGTGCCTCTTTCATCTCAACCTCAGACCAATAAAATGAGTATATCCCAAGGGGTGATGCTCACCTTTTCTCTCATTAAAGTCAGGAAGTGGGCTGCGAGGAAGGAAATATGTGGTGATGGAGCAGCTCCCAAACCACAGGTACAGAGGCAGGGCTGCAGTCCAGCACGAGAACTGGAATAACATCCCATTGCTCTTTATAAGTGGATATTTTTCCATGTGGATTTTTTGGCACATTCCTTGTTTTCCATACTTTGGCAGACAAATATGGTCCTAATTTAATGAAGCATTATGTGCAAAACTGAATTACAGTAATTCCCAGGTTAGCACTTCAGCCAGTTTCACCAATGATGGCTCTAGGGAAAACAGTCTGCTAAAGCAATAAGGACTTTAGTCATAAGGAATCATCTCAGAAGAATATCAGTAAAAGTGACTTTCAAGAGGTTCGGCAAATTATTTATATATTGACATATATATTTGTTTATACAGTTTAGCCCATGAATTATAGACTCTATGTGAATGGTCTTCAAAATGGAGTGTGAATTTAAAAAAAAAAAAATTGTTACTAAAGATTGTTCTGTGTTTTAGACCTAGTTTCACATGATGCAAGAAGCATTTGTCCCAGGTACCCTTGATTCATTATCAATTAGAAGGATTAAGCAGTCTCTGCTTGCCTTACTTGCTTCATTAATCATCTTTTTAATGAGGCAAAAGAAGCAAAAATAGGACCAAAAAAAGAGAAGTAAAACTAAATTTGGGAGAATAAAGGAAATAGAATAGTTCTGCACACACAGAGGATCAAGTCATTACCATTGTCACATTGTTCAGGAGCAAAATTAGTCTTTAATGGATAAAAATTCTGTGATGGATTAACGTCAATGCTGGGAAATTTCCAGCGCTGGGAACTAATCATTTCTGAAGAGCTTTATACAGTGCTGTTGTATAAACAGTCCTCACTGTAGGCACAGCCCTGCAAAAAGAGACGTTGAGTTTTCCCAGCTCCAGCTGAATTCCCTGTGAGCCACGGCAATCCCTACCAAAAGTATGTTTGTACCTTGTCAGAATAACACCTTGAGACACCCAAAAGATTCTACAGCTCGTGGACAGCCTAGTACACATTACTTGGGGTAACATTCCCACCCTTGGAGATACTCAAAACCTGTCCCCAGGGCAAGGTCCTGAGCAACCTGAGGAAGCTGGACCTGCTTTGAGCAAGGACTTGGATGTGAGACCTCCGACGGTCCCTCCAGCCTAGGTTGTTCTACAGTTCTGCTGCACTGTTTGAAAACCACTGCTCAGGTACGCAGAGAACTCCTTGGTAATGTCATTTTACAACAACCTGCTGATATTTCTTTGTGTCCATCACAATATCTCTCAAACTCAGCACTTTCTTAGGAGGTATATCCCTTGTTTCAGTGCAAAAAGCTTCTCTGAGCTCAAGCTTTCTCTGCTGTCTCGGCTGTTGCCTGAGCTAGTCCCTAGGTGTAGCTCCTGCCCGGTGGTACCAAAGGGTAGGATTTACCTCCCCTGTCTTTGGTGATCTTAAAGTCAGAGCCTGGTCTATGGGGGAGAGTCAATGGAGGAAGACAAAAAATCCAGAAAAGAGTTCATCCCATTTTAAGACAGCAGGGCTGAACTGCCACCGGGCCTGCTTGCCTCCCTCCTCTGCTCACTGAGGCAGCCTGGACAACAGCTTTTGGACGGGGCTCTGGTTTTCAGGCAGCTGGAATTACCAGAGGTGAATGCCTGCTCTTCAGGCAGACAAACAGAAAAAAACCTGGGTGTAAATGGCCACATGAGAGTGCAGCACTGCAACCTCGAGCATTTCAAGTACAAGAAATCTCCTTTCTCCCCTTCAGAGCATTAAACATTGGACTTGCCACTAAAAGGAGAAGTAGCAAGAGTCAAGCAGATCATCTCTGGATAATTTCCTTCTCCTTTGTGGACTGTTTTTGTTTTGCTTTCTGTTGCTAGTGTCTGAGAACAAATGTATTGTGTTTTCACCACATGTGCATAAAGAGAAGCATTTGTGGTGCACTGAGTATTAAACAGTTCCTCAAAGAGGAACTTGAACATCTCTTCTCCCAGTTGAATCTCTGTGAGCTAAATTCCTTGTAGCAAGAGGGCAGTGGTGCTCACAGAAGCAGACACTGAAAAAGCTGAGGAGGGCAATAGCATTGGACGCTATCCTGTACATGCAGCACTTTCCTTCAGCTGATTGCCAGCCGCCACACATCAGCATTACCTTTCCCATTCCACAGAAAGGACAGTAACAGTGAAGAACGAGGAGGGGAAGTCAACCACCAACTCAGGGCTGACTCCAAAGCCGTCATTCAGAGCTGAGCTTGTTGCAAAGTCTCCCCTGGCTCAGGCCGCATTTAACCCCATTCCTACTGTCGCTGAGGGTGAAGGGATTTTTATCCATGCTTAGAGATTCAACGTACAAACCATGGACAGATGTGTTAGGAAAGAGCAACAGAGAGCAAGAGAAAGGAAAATGAGTATGTTCTCTTAAGTGGACGGCACAACATCAAAAGAAGTGTTAAATTTCTTCTTCCAATATAGAATATCTGATTAAAACAAATGCAAACTGCACACAATGCAATAAAAAATGAATGTTCCATTTTCCACTTCTTCTTGCTACAGCTGTTTGTTTTAAACATACAAAGATTAAGGGAACAGTCTTGAATTGAATTAAATCCCAAACGAACTAATGATATTTATGCATATTAAATTTTTAAAGGCACTTGTGGCTGTTCAACCAATCATTCACTGGACTGTCATAACATGCCTCCCAACCCTAATTTAAATTAGAAAGAAGACATCCATGAAAAAAAATGTGCAGACAGTAACCTTTTCACTGTGCATACGTTTAAAAGATAAACGCCCATCTAGCTTTAAAAGGCAACAAATCTAATAAATGGCCACATCATCATAATTCAACGGTGGAAAAAAAATCAATGTTACAAATTTCCGAACTGCATCACTCAGGAAAGTAAATTAAAACATCAATTCAAACCTACTTTAAAGAGTTTATAAGGGGAACATTGGCATCTTAACACAGAAACTCCCAGATCACTCTAGATGAAGCTGGGGCTTTCCTAGAGCTGTGATGCAGGGAGCAGCATTTGGTGGGGCCATCTTTGGAGCACAGCAGGAAGCCCCACTCTGCCCTTTGCTTTTCCCCTTCTCTAGCAGAGTCATGCCCTTCTCCAGCCCTGTACCTTCAATAAGCAAACAGGTACATTAGGACCTGGGTCTCTAATGAAGATCTCGCAGTGAGAGGAAAAATGCTTTCTTGCTCTTTTTGCAGTAAGTCAAGAAAGCCTCTGTGTGGTCCTGCGTAAGTTGTTGGTCCAAAGCTACAATGTCTGAACGTCCTATTCCTCCACCCTGCATAACTTTTCCCCCTTGCATACTCAACATTTTGTTATCCCAGTTCATACATAGTCATTTCTCCCACCTTAAACAACAGACTCCTTCTCCCTGCATCTCCTAAACACTAATAAAAGGTGTTTCCCATCCCACTTGACTTTCAGCATTGCCATACAGCATTAACCAAAGATAAACCTGAAAGCTCAATAAAGTACAGCTTCTTGCTAAACAGAAAGCCCCAAATACTGCTCCTTCTCTCACACGAAATTCTGCTGACTTTCTTGAGTAAGGATTCAGACCCTGTTTAGAAAAGTACTTCCTTGCCTATGGTTAAGCCTGTTTTTATGGTTTATCAGTCACAACAGGAAAAAGACACAGCCATTAAGTACTGCTGTGCTCCTGTTTATGAGAGACTCTTCAACCTTATTTTGCTGATATGACACAGCCTTTGCTAGGCACTTACCTATCAAATACTCCAGCCAGAACTGGTCTGTCTCTGGCTTGTAGGGTCGATTGAAGTCAATCTGGATTTGGAAAGACTGTCCCCGACGCACTATCAGCTTGGGGCTGTAGTACTTGTCGGTGTGGTGCTGCTGCTTGTTGATCTCATGGGGCTCCTTGAACATATGAATGTCCACAACATGCAGGTAATCTGCAGAGACACGTAAATGAACAGAGAGGGAAGAAGTCAGTATGTTGGAATCTCAATATTGATACCAACATTATTGGAGGCCCTGTCCTCCCATTCTCCAACATTGTGTCATCGAGGAACACTGTGCAACAGAGCATGCTGGATCTGTTTGGGGCTTACATCCTCCTATCTGAGCAAGGACTTATGGACTGACACTTGTCTGTTGCTCTGCCATTTTCACAGAGGCTGCAAGGTTCCTAGTGAATGATGAAAGCAATTGCAGAAAGGGCAGGTTGCTATGGGTGGAAAGTTGAATGTCCCCAAGGAGAGCTGGACTCCATCTTTCCTTTGGCATCAGCTTTCTGCAGGGCTGGGCTTTGCTGTCACAAGTTTACCAGTGCAATCAGTGGGCCTTTGACAGCTATGGCTTCATGTCTCCCTTCTTGCAGCCCTCTGTTTGTAAAATGCAAATTCACAGGGGTTTTGTGACACTTAAATACATTAATGTTTGCAAAGCGCCACTACTATAGAGTGCTGAAGAGCCTGAGAGGCAGTTAATGATCTTGCATTCAGCTGAGAGCTTGGATTGTCTGTATTAAATAAGGTGTTGGTGTACTGTTATGTGTCTAGACTCAGCTTCTCAGTATACCTCCACTGCTATTAGTGTCTTCTTATGAAAACTAAATATAACATTACAGTATATAATTACAGCATAGAGTTATAGGCAAACAGCAGTAGGTATCTATAACATGCATGGGCAAAGCTTCACTCCCTTCAAATTAGGGCTGTCTAAAGGATTATAGCCTACCGCTGCTAGAAGTTACTCTGCTTAGCTAATGACCAGTGTGGGGTGGCAATGGGATAGCCAAAGGCACTTGCCGTCACCACGAGCTACGTGCCTGTGCCATATCAGGAATCTTCACAATAGGATTCTTCTCATACAACAACCAACCACATGCAAACGAACTGGACATCATTCTTTTGCGTACATGCTTGGGCAGAAAATCACGAATCTTCTGCCAGGAGGACCATTACTGCTCACCACCAGGAGAGAGACAGAAGAGTAAAGCTTGATTTGCAGCTCTCAGCTTGTCTTTCCAGGTGCTGACAGTTAGAAACTAGCTAATTTCTGCATTTTATACTGACAATGACAGAGCCAAACTTATGCCTGGCAAAAAGGGATGCACATTCACAGCAGCTGGTGGAGCTGTGTGTATTCCTGACGGTGGCTAATTTGGCCTGCTACTGAGTACCCTGAGAGCAGGAATGATGTGCTCAGCGAATGAGTCGGGTACCCAAGTCACTGAGGGCTGAATGCAGCCTCTTTCACAGAAGCTCAGACAACAGCTTTGCACAGTGTTTTTCCCTGAAGGCAGGGAGACACTGCACAGTGGCCGGCTCTGGGCAAGCTGCAGAGCAGCTCCCTCCCGGGTGTGTAGCCTCCAGACTACAGCAGCATGGGCATTAGCCCTGCCCTTCTGCAGTGGTGGGATCAAGACACCAGCAGAGCCCCACGGGCAGCAAGCTCCTCTGGACACCAGCATGGTCCTTTTGCTGCCCTGGCCAAGCCACCGAGCTTCGGCTCTGCGCGACAGCTAACGGGAGAGGGGGAAATACGGGCAGCAGGAGCAGGTCCCGCTCGTGCATTGTCACCGTCAGCTGCCTAGCCCTGCGCTGGGGGAAACAGAAGGAAAGGAAACTGCCCGAGAACAGAGCAAGATAAGGATCCTTTCATGGAAAAGCCCTGGACAACTGAACTCAAAACCATCCGCCTCCTGCTAACCCTAACCTGCAGAAAGGCTGGAATATCCTGTTCAATACTGAGGCAGGCTTAAAGTCCCATGGCAACGTTATTGTTATTCTCTGCTCAATTCACCAGGCTTTTGGAGTAACTTCTGTAGATCCCCGCTGGCTTTAGCACCGGCTGAAGTTACAGAGGTGTTTTTTGTGTGAAACATGAAATGCGTTTTGCTCGGAAGTCATTCTCATTGCCCTTCTGCGAAGCGGGGCACGTCTTTGCCTCCCTCCCTGCAACACTTTCCAATGCTCGCTGCCAATAATGCTGACAAAGCTCACAATTAAATTACGGAGGCAGGAATTTCCCGGAGGGGGGTGAAGCGGGGGCAGGGGAGAGTCTCTCCTGTTACCTCTCCCAACCCCTGCCAGGCTGAAAGCACTGCATGTAAAAGCTGCGTATCTTTAGGGCTCCGTGAGGGGTGAGGCTATCAGTAAGTTTGGCTCAGTTTCTCCGTCCTTCCAAGGAGGTGTGAAAATGGAGTTGAGGGTTTGTTGTGCTTTCATCTCATGTTCTGAAATAAAAGGCAACAGTGACCCTGCCCTTCCTTCGCATTGTAGCCCCTTCAAGGAACTGCAAAACTAAGCCACCCTGGGCAATCAGTTCAGTATTTGCTTCATTTCACCTCAGGACTTTACACAGCTCCTGTCAAAACACAGCCATACACACCTGCAGAAAACACATTTCACTTTGACTCTCCATGTTAAAATGTACATTGAGCTTGCCAGATGAAGATAACCTGTGGCCAAGCCTGTGTTAATTACAGCAGTGGAAATTGCGGAGGACAAAACAGGAGCAGGGTAACGCGATGTGCTAACGCCATTACCAGAGTATGACCAAAAGGAAGGGTCCAGCCGTAGCACTTCTGTTTGTGATGGACAGGTGGCCATCGAGGGCTCCTTTGAAGTCAAGTCCATTTGACAGTTTGCCCGTAGCCTGGTCTGCTGTTTAATGCAAGCCGGTTTGCTGCACGAGCAGCCTGATGCCTTCTTAAAGCTTTTGCAACATTAAGCTTGCATGGAAATAAATGAGCACACGCTTGAGCTGCTTTTTGAATAACAAGAAGAGCTTTCTAACATCAGGCTTTTTGGCAAGAGCAGAAAGGGCTCTGCATTACAAACAGAACGGTGTGAGTTTCCAAAGGAGGTGCCCATCACTCTGCTAACAGGGGAAGCACGATTCCCTGGCGAGTCGCCGAACTTTGCAAAGGAGGGTGCGTGGGGAGCTTGCAGACCGTGGGGCCGCAGGGCTGTGTCCTCCCACCGAGCGGCTGTAAGCACCAGGCCCACTCGTAACACATTGCAGTGAGATAAGCTGGCTAGGAAGAGCCAGGAGGAGGACATGACACAGGCGTGTTCGTGGAGACAGAGGCTTCTTGCTGAAGAAGCACTCAGGGGCTGTGCATCCTCCTCACTGAGCGTCTCCTCCCGCGAGCAAGGCAGGCTCCCGCAGCAGGCAGCCCCCCGACCGGGCTGGGCAGGCAGCCGACCCCGGCAGCCTCTGCCACTCGCTCCGGCTGTGTTTCAGAGGAGCAGAAGTGGGTGTCAGCAGAGAGCTAGTCAAGAACAGGGTTTTACCTCATCCCAGAGTAGTAACTAAAATAGGTCAAATGAATCACACCCTAAAAATGCCTGTTTCTCTCTGTTGGCTGTCAAGGGAAATGAGGGTGCCTAGCTCAGCTGCAGACACCTACACTGCACAGATCAAGGGCAAGATTCAGTTAAATTTAGGCATCTAAATGATGTGAGCCTGGTATGTAACCTCTTATTATGGCCAGTTGCTGCCACCAGCGGAGCTGAGAGAAGGGTATAGATCACCCTGGAAGTGACACCCACTGCCTCCAGACAACCTGTGCCCTCACCTCCACTCACTGGATGGCTCTGTGTTGACTATGATCTGACACAGGTGAAAACACTGACTTTAGATGTTTATAGCAGGTGTTCAATCCTACCCCTCAGTTGTAACAGCAGGGGTAAAAGCATTTGCATGCTTTCTTTCAACGTATTATGGCAATGAAATGTGGGAACAAACACTACAAAAAATTTGGACGGCCCAGAAGTGTAGAGGTGTGTGGGAGAAGGGGAAGGAGGTGGCACAAGCAGTCCTCTGTAAGGATGTGCTCGTAGTGCTAGAGCCCTGCTGTGCTCCGCCGCTTCTGCTCTGCCCACAGATGCTCAGTTTATCCCCCAAGCACAACCCTGCTCTGGGCAGGCTCAGCTCCTGGATGTCAGTCCCAGTCTGAGTTCCACCAGGCTATAAACCTTTAATGTGGTCTGACAGGTGACTTAAGCATCCTACCCCAAAGCGGTGTGTCCAGGGACCACACTTACATCAGCTGGTATTACAGATTTGGATCACAGCTGATATGCACCGAAACAGTGCTGCAGCCCCTTCCCTTCAGGTCACCCCTTGCATGTTGTTGCTACAAGCATTGCAGAGCCGAACTGCACAGCAGAGCTGATCCAGCTGTAAAAGAGAGTTTTGCTGTTATGCACAAATTTATTTTTCAGCCATACCAGTCCCACAGTCAGGTTTATCCTATGGCCACACAAACTCTTGCTTTGGACAAGGGCTGTTTTTCTCACCAGCAGCATCACCTTAAGTCCATGTTGGGTTCCTGCCTCAAGTCACTTGACCTGACATTCCTAAGTTTCCATCGCATTTCTGAAAAGGAAGAGGCTCCTGCCCACTAGCACCATGCTTCATTCAGAGCCTGATGTGAAGCACATCAAAAAGCAGTAGGAATCTTTCTCGTGGTACTGGTGGGCTTTAGCTGCAGGCTGCATTCCTTCTAAGGTATCCCACACCCTTACACATCTCCAGCTTCTGTGAGCATATTGAGCTTGAAACAGTATCTAGTCAGGACCTCTATTGCATTACATTTGACAATTTAAACACACTTGTCCCAGAGCTACAAGGTTGTTTGAAAAGGTTCAAGCAAAGTTTCTACAGTCTTAACATGCCAGTTTGTTTGCTCAGGCATTTTTTAAAATAAATGCTCTTTAAAGAAATACGTATGTATATTCAAATGGGGGGACATGTGGTTAAGGCACATGATTAGGATTACAGAAATAATGCTTTGCAATAAAAGTTTGAACTTGTGGCTTAAAACCTCTTTGCCTGTTCCCCAATGCGTAAAATGCAGTAACTAATGCTTCTCCACATTTATTAAGCACTCTTTCAACCCTGGATGACAAGTCCCATATGAGCATTAAGTATTATTACATCTGTCTACCTTGAGTTGCCACGTTCAACAAGTTGTGCTGTTCATTTCAAATAGGCCAAAAAATTAACATCATTTGGTCAGTGACTCATTCAAGAGCAAATCCTGATTTCTTATTAAACCAAATCTTACCTATTTTTCTTCAGGTTCAGTCCAAAGAGTTGGCACTGAGGATGTGGTTTGATTTGCCCATCCCCTACCCTAATACTGTTTTGTCTCCTCAGCCAAATGATTGAAACACTTTTCACAGCAGAATAATTAAAAATACAGGGATTCCTCTTAGTTTTACATTAATTTTTATGAGTGAGCTGAACATCTAGCAAAAGTTTTCCCTGCCAGCCAGCATTTTGCAGTAGTCTCACAGTCAGTTTAAGGCCGTACAAACCAGCACGACCATTAAGAGGGGAGGGTCCTCCTGCCCCCTTCACCCCAGTGCTGCCACAGCCATGCCTGAAACCGGCAGGTCCTTAAAATGACTATGTGATTGCGCTCAAACTGCGAAAAGCCATTCTTGCTTTTTTTAATGACTCCCACAGTTCAAAACTGGTCACTCAGCTTCTCCACTCCTCACTTTCCCTACCCATAGTGTCCCGTAACAGTTCCATGCACATGGGTGTTTTTAGCAAGTTTTTTCACAAGCAGCAATGAAAGCTATCTGAGATCAAAACATGTAAGGAAAAAAGTGGTTTGGTTTTAATTCACAGACCTGGGCAGAGGTGAGTATGGAGGATGTAAAAATAGACTCATGTCTTAATTGTACACTGTACCTTTTGGATTAAATCCTCTAGGTATCAATCCAAAAGCCTCCATCTCAGGGACCTCATTTTCTTCATCATTGGAGTTGTTTGATGGGACAGCTCTTCTCCCATTCAGAGGAGGTTTTTTCTTCTCTTCGTTGGTGTTCATTGTTTCAGACATCCTGTATTAAAAATGTTGTTACACCATGAAAGAAAGGAAGAGTGCAAGGAAAAAGCAAACATGAGCCAGCGTGACACATGTAAGATAGGAGAAACCAAAAACAGTGTGGGGTGCCAGCGAGCTACACATTTTTAGATTCACATAAATAAAAACTGAGAGGCAGAAAACATCAGTCTAATGATGGAGTACAGCTCTCCAAGGATTGGAAGGCATTTTGTGTTTGTCAAAACACATGAATAAGAGAAGAAGGGGGGCGGGAGAAGGAGAGGGAAGCCTAACACAGACATATTTGCCTAGGAGAAACAGGGCATTAAAAACATCAGGGAGTTTCAGGTAAAAGAACTAGAAAATTGTTCACTCTCCCACCCTCCAAAACAGCATTACTGAATCCAAAATAGCAAATTATATTTCCAGAAAGTGCATCACAAACTACCTCCCCCTAATAAAAATTACATTCTGAATTATACCGCAATCATCCCGAATACTACAGCCTACAACTGTCTGTGGATGATTACTGGAGAATTGTATTTTTGTCCCTATGCACACAAACATCCAATATCTAAAGGGCTAACTCCTGCGCCCAGAAAATCCACTTTTGAGAAAGAGAGAGATATGAAAAAGGGGGGGGGGGGGGGGGGAGAAAAAAAAAATGCACTTATCCACTTATTTCTCTTCCACTAATGACCTTAAGGGAAATCTATCTCAAATGTAGGCTGATCAGAGACTTCTCTTTGAGCTAGTCAAGACTGCTTTCACATCTATTTCAGTGTAAGCATGTAGCAATGAAAAAGCCATGCCACCCTTCTAAGAAAATATTCATGGCTGAAAACACAACTTCCTCCCAAAGTTCATGAAAACAGCAATTCAAAATGTAGCAATTATTTAATAGCAGTAAGCTCTTAAAGGAAGTTCTTTAGTTACCAAGGGTACCTTCTTTTCAGATAGTCTTTTTTTTTTCTTCTCACTTGCAGAATTTCTGAAGTACAACAGAAGCCTGGAAAAAGTTGGGGGCTTTTAAGTAACCTCTGTATATCCTCCTCCCTCCTGTTGCAATAGGACAGTGCTGAAAGAGTTGCCAAGCCCTCCCCACACCACCTCTGAGGATCTGCCACGGCTGCTGGCATGTATTTGCTTACTCCCTCCCTCCCTCTGCCTGTCTCACCCCAACCCCACTCATCGGGAGTATTTCAGGGCGCTTGGGTTAAGGAAACAGCTTGGGGACCGAAGTTTCGGTTCTTAGCGAGACGGAGTAGAGCTGCTCATGGCACAAGGGCTTATGAAGTGTGGGAGACGGGAAGGGATTTTCTGAGGGACACAGCTTAAGATGCCATGCTCACCATGTCTGCCAGTCTTTACTGGTGTTTCTATCTCATGGTGCCTGCAATGCAACTTCAGGTGCTGGTTTTCTGAGTACTCCCAGGCAGATACAGTGATGGTTCCCCTGCCTGGTGCCTCACGGCAGTCCTGTCAGAGGACTGTGGGGAACATGGGCATGGAGAGCTCATTGGTGGCCCAGAGAGGACCTTTTTCTTGAGACCCTGTGCAGTTCAGGAGAGTGAAGGTATTTTGCACCAAACAGCTATGTTTGGGGCAAATGACCTTCAGCTCTTACCCATGATAAAATGTGTATCACCTAAGAACCAGTGTCTGAAGCAGTACCTGGCGGAAACATTTTAGCTCTGCGTCACACTTTGTTTGGTCCCACCAAGCTCTAAGGTAGCTGGGGACTGTGTGACACCTCCTCTGCCAGATATAACTTCACAGACCAGTGGAGTTATGTGGAGAAAAAGCAGTGCACAGGGAAGAATTCAGTCCTACTGTCCTGCCAGCTGCTGCTGTTGGGCAGCAGAGGTACAAGTCACCTACTAAGAGCATGCATGGGCAGTGGGGAGCCCCTCTTACACACATGGGACCAGCCATGGACACTTACTTGCCTCAGCTGCAGGGTAGACAAAAGAGCAAGGAGACACAGTGAAGAGGACTTCCCTCTCTTTCAGCCAGCTATGGCTTCCAGGCCCATAATACCAGTGAAGCCTCAAACCTCTGCTGGCTTAACACCATTGAAATCAAGCTGGGAGGCAGAGGAGGAGAGAATCGGGTCACGTCGCTGTAATGGGAAGTGGCAAGTAAATCATCTGGAAGACAGGACACCCACGCTGGTTCCCTGGGGATTTTCCAGCAGAGGCCACAGCCACAGCGAGGTAGCTCCACACAAGCCAGGACACCTGCACGGTGTGGGGCAGAGGTGCCAGCTGGGGACCGGGGAGCCATGTGTCTGCACCAGCACAGCGTCGCAGCCGGGCCCAGGAGCCCGCTAGGGCTGATCGCCCAGGCACGGCACCAGGCTGCGGTCATTTTGGAGGCAGCCTCGCTATCCGCAGGCGAGTCTTGCACTGTGCTGTCTCATGGCCAAACGGTTCGAGCTCTCCCCCGCCTCTCCCAGCGGGCTGTTGGGCACGTAGCACGGAAAGCCACCAAGCCCCAGGGACAGCCCTCTCCGGCAGCAGGGAGAGATCCGGTCGGGCCGCGGGCATCCTGAGCCGCGATTTCCATTGCCTCACTTCTAGGCAGATGGGCCCTGCGGCAACCACCTGGAGGGCGAGCGACACCCCTGGCACCCAGGAAGGCAATGAGCTTTCCGGAGGGAGGAGGCTGATCACTGATTTTCTTTTATTCCCCCCCCTCCTCCGCCTTCCACCCCAATTTCGGCATGGCGTGGGTGCGCTTTGCGCCTCCCTCCCCACTTCCAGCCAGCGCTTCAAGTTCCCAAAACTGCAGCTGCTGCGACGACGTTACAAAAACTGATATAAACATTGCCTCGGTGCCGTGCCTGCTGGCGGCCTGCAACACAAATACGAAATGCCGTCTCCCAAGGAAGTCATGTGCTTCCCCAAGTGGCTGCGGTGCCGTCAGAGCCGGGAGGAAAACTTTCCGCCAGAGCGGGGAAGGGAGTGAGCGGATGCAGCCGAGCAGCTCCCACTCCAGCCACCGCGCTCCAGCAGCCAGCGGTTGCAGATGGCTCCCCACGCCCATGCGCTTCTCTCCGGGGCTTTCGGCAGGAGCCGACGATCACGCGGAAAGCAGGGAGGCCAAAATTTTTGGCAGTAGCGGCAGGAGCGGGGCTTCGCATCCAGGGAAAGTAACGTTCCGCAGGCTGTACTTTATTTATTTTCTGTGGAGTATATGTAAATTCATGCTTATGACAGCTCCAGATGGCAGTTATTTTCTCATTACCTCGATGTCGTGGTTTAGCCCCAGCCAGCAACTGAGCACCACGCAGCCGCTCGCTCACTCCCCCATGGTGGGATGGGGGAGAGAATCAGAAGAGTAAATGTGAGAAAACTCATGGTTTGAGATAAAGACAGTTTAATAAGTAAAGCAAAAGCCGCGCACACAAACAAAGCAAAACAAGGAATTCATTCACCACTCCCCATGGGCAGGCAGGAGTTCAGCCATCCGCAGGGAAGCAGGGCTCCATCACGTGTAATGGTTTCTTGGGAAGACAAATGCCCTAACTCCAAACGTCCCCCCCCCCTCCTTCTTCTTCCCTCAGCTTTATATACTGAGCACGATGGTATGGAATCTCCCTTTGGCCAGTCTGGACACAGCCTTTGGACACAGCTGTCCTGGCTATGTCCCCTCCCAGCTTCCCGTGCACCCCCAGCCTGCTCACCAGCAGGCCAGCATGAGAAGCTGAACAGTCCTTGACTGCTTAGCGACAACCCAAAGCATCAGCACTTCATCAACATTTTCTCATCCCAATCCAAAACACAGCCTCACCCTAGCTTCTATGAAGAAAATTAACTCTATCCCAGCTGAAACCAGGACACTTGACTTCTTAGCATTTGCTCTCTCTTGCCTATTAGACTAGGCTGGCCTTAATTTAACTTCCATGGTTCGAAACTACTGACAACAGGGCTGATGCAGGAGGGGCATGGAGAACACAAAGTCCTGGTTTTCCTGTAGGGCCTTATATTTAATGAATGATGCACTGGGATGACCGGTGAAAGAGCACTCCCTCTTCCTGAAGCCGCTTCTGCACTGCACCCTGTGGGGAACCATAAGCCCATGCCCATTTCTCAGAGGCAGCCTTCAGATGCTCGTGGCCTTTGCCCAAGACCTTTGCAGCCATGGGCACCCTTCCCACAGCAATCGACTTTGGATGATGGACAGCCCTTCCTCCTGATCCCCACAGAAAAACCCTTAAATGGCTTCAAAACTTTCACTGTAAAGGGTTATCCAAAATGCAGCTTCCTGTTGTTGCCAGAGCCAGTGTTGCGTGGTTCCAAGTCCTCCCATGCCAGACAAGAGTTTGTAGGGAAAAAAAAATCCCACAAAACACAAGACTCAGTAAAGCTTTACAGCCAGAGGAGAGGGCATGCCAAGATCTGTCACAAGCAAACTGATCACCCAGGTGCTCACAGAAAATGGGTTGCTGTGCTGTGTGCCAGCAGCTGGATGGGAGGGATATTTTGCCTACCACTACTGTAGCTACACCAAGCACTCCTCGGCAGCAGCTGAGCATTGCTGAGCCCTGCAACAGGGTGACTTCCTTTCTTCCTTTTTTTAAATATCACTCTTGTGCCATTTGCAGTCTAAATGGGTGTTCAGATGCACTGGGACACTATACTACGGCAGATGCACAAGTGTACCTGTGAGGACATCACTCCCCATAAACCAGACTCTTTCAGCTCTGATCTTCTATACATAATAATACAACATTAACTCTTGTCTTCTCAGTGCTGCATTTGGGAACTTGCATCTTTTCTGAGACAATCAAGTCTGTCTTCCCCTTCCCTCTGCATCAGTACTTGTCTCCCAGAAACTGATATTCCTCTTCCTACGATGCCCTGCCTCATCAAGGCCGCAGGCAGAGTAGAGCAGATTCTAGCAGAAAATAATGAATAAAAGTTATTTTTAAACAGAAGCAAATTTCAGAAATGTTCATTTGGTGGTTTTGTTTGCATATTTTGCTTTGGTTTTTTTAAAAAACAAAACCAGATAATATATCTGTCTGTGTGTAACAGCTCTGGCTACCACACACAGAGGAGTATATTTTGAGTTAATGCTGAAAATTCAGAAGGCCCAGCTCTGAAACATGGCAAGTGTCCACATGTCTGTATGTGTGAAAGGGGGGCAGAGGCAGAGCGAGATAAAATGGCAGCTCTTCAGATGGTGGAACATTTGGAAAAGGAGATATAGGGCCAGTTTTCAAACGATATTGTTGCAAATGTTTCTGTTGCAGGAAGAAAAAAACCTATATATATATATATATCTACCTCTATATCTGTACACACATTCTGTTAGGAAAATGTGGCTTAGGAAATTTAACTCTTCTCTGAAAAATTGTTGTTCCAAACTGCAAGTCTAAATTCAAACTGTAGATCTGTATAAGCATCTACATCTGAGCTGGCCATCTTAGGCTCCCTTTATCCTCTGCTCAGATCTAGTCTAGGCAGTGATTCATCTCCTCCTACAGCAGACATGTAAATGGGTCAGATGAATCATGGCCTAAAAGTGCCTGTTCCCTATATCAACTGCAAAGGGAGCTTGGGGTGATGGGTCCTACCATACGTGTCTACACTGCCGATGTCTACAGTGAGGTGAGATTAATCCTAGCCTAGGCACAGAAAAAGAAAAGGATTTTGTTTTGGTTTTGAGGCCTGGCTTTCAAGTACTAAATTATCCTTTATGTTTATGGAATGTACTGCTGCAAATCATCATCAGTGATACACAGTATACAGTTCAATACACTTTTTTCTCTCAGAGTATGTGGCTGCCTCTGCCAATTATGTAAAATATATTTCTTACAATAAGTATCAGATTACAGTAAAGTACATATGAGCTCATGAGTTCAGGCTTGGGAAAACACATGCATCTTTTTGTACTTCTCTGTGAAGGTGTTTTGCTTCCTCAGACAGAAATATAACTGTACCTGTAGTAACTGCAGCAAAATAAGAAAACTATCATCTTGTCTATAATGAACATACAATCCAGGTTCCCATTCTTATTCTTACTGACACCTGAATCCAAAGCATTCAGCTGGTTGGGTACTAGGGGCTGCCCCAGTTTCTTACAGAAAGAGTCAAGAGAGAAGCCAAGCTAGGGCAACGGGGTCTTTCATAAGAGGTGATAGTCACAGGCTCCAGCTAAGTTTACTGGTTTACGTTTTGCTGGAGTTGAGGCCTTAAAGGATGAAAGAACATCTCTCAAAAAAGGGACTGGACAACTTCCCTGCTGTGGCCAGCTGACCCAGAAACTGATAGAGACACAAAGCCTGTGGACCTTAGATTTTTATTTCAACCTCAAAAGAAAAGGACAGGACATCAAAGCAAAGCCATAACTACCCAGAGAATTAAGCAGGAAAAGCCATTTTAGATAAAACACATGTCTGAATTAATTTCACCACACATGCCATATGTTTGGGCCAGACAGACATTTCTAAAGCCACAGCTTTAGTACCGGTTTGTCTTCTTAACCCCACATACCCAAAGAGAAGCTGTTGGCCAAGGGATCAGTGCTATTTGGTCCATCAGGAAACAAGACTGAGAGGAGGGACTGTAACTTGAAGAATGGGGGAAACAGATGTTTTTTATGATCCCCTTTCAGAGACTATTGATAGATACCTACTCCCTTTCAACAGACATTGTATCTAGAGACAGGCAGAGTAAACAATATATTCCGTCTGGTAAGGCTTTGTCTATCATTCTTGCTATATACTCACAGAGCTGCTTGAATTTTTTCATGAAAAGTATCCTTATAGTGAATGTTGATGCCACAGCACTGAAACATTTTCAAGAAAATGACGATTGATTATGGTAAAAAAGTTAGTAAGAAGTTACCAAAACATGCTTAGCTTTGATGTGGTCATTTTAGCTTTTAAGTTTGCAGCCAGGCTGCAGTCCTCAGGTACTGGGATGTCTATGGCAAGGACAGGCTTGGGGAGCTCAGGGAAGGGAACCTTAAAGTTTCTGCAAAGACTCAGCTTGACTTCAAGTAGCTGCAGCTCAGTCCTGTGCCCTGACTGGCTGCTGCGGAGCCTTTCCAGAGGGTATCACTTGTCACAAACAGCATCAGATGCAAGCGAGGGTCATCCATTTCTGCTGTGCCCAAACCACCATGGCTCCTAGATAGTGTGAAGTCATTTTGGATACATCCAGGACAGAACCGATAAGCCAAGGAAGACCCAAAACACCTGCAAGCACAAGCACAGGGTCTGTGCCCTGTGTCCCTGATGCGCTCACATCAAAGACCTGGTACAAGACACTTGAGATGTCCTACATAAAGCTATTTGGGCTCAGCAGGGTTTACTAGGTCCAGCTCTACATCATGCACAGATGAATATCCTTGTTTTAGTGCAAGGTTGAACAACAAATGTTCATGTAGCATTGCACTTCAGCCAAGAAGCCTAGATCAGACCAGAGCTCTTCCTGCATCCAGGGGGTGGGTAATACACAACACAGGAAATCCAGGCGTGCTTAGTCGGCAGTTGGTTCTAATTAATTTAGTAACATATGTGGACATGCAATGTTTCAATCTTAATGTCACGAAGTGTTTCAACATTACTGACACATGATGTTTCAAGCACACTCAATTACAAGATTTCTGGAATAAAAGATTTCCTAAATTTAATTTCAGGGTAAAACTTCATGTGCCAATTCAGAACAAAAATACATTTTAAAATGCCCAAATGTCTTGTAGAACAGCTTTTCTTCTTAATACAAACACAGATGTAGTGTGTAGGCCCATACACAACAAAACAGTTAAGCACATCTTAACTTCAGTCGTGTAAGTAATTCCATCTTTAGGCATATGCCTAAATCCTGTAATGGGCTCAGCTCAACCAAGTCAAGGCTGTACAATATCTGTTTGTACAGAAACACTTATGCTGCCTGTTGATGTTGCATTTCTGCAACATGATGTTGCAGTTTAACAAGTCTCTAGTGCAACTGATTCTTGACTCGTTTCAAAGATGGTTGCCAAAGTGGGTTGTTGATCCACCTTTCAGTCCCAAGACAGACTTTATCTTTGTGCAAATGAGCTGAGAAATTGCTTATTTAAGGAAGTGTGCAATGTTTTGAGAAGTAGGTTCAAATGTGGATTGTAAAACATCACAACTGGTTGGTTTGTTAATGGCGGATGTTCTGGAGGGAGAAAGGAAATTGAAAGGATGAATCATTATCCAGATGAAGTTCAAAAGCAATTTAAAAGTAATTTCATAATCACAGATGTGTGCCAAATATACCCGTCCAGCACAAGCTCTAGGCTTTGATTTTTGTGAAGTCTGCAAGTTCTTTCCTTTGCTATTCCCACTGTAACCTTTTGCAATGTGGTTCAAAAAAGGAGAACATAAGAAGAAATTAATGCCTTCTAAACACTCCACATACCTGTCTCTTTCTATAGTGCTGTGCCACATCCACAAAATTACTGTCAATGTGAACAGTGGAATACAAATACTTTTACCTTTGTGCTCATAGCAAGCTGACGGTTGGACAAAAGCTAAAAGTCAGATCAGCTGAGAGACACTGCATTAGGAGGGTAACTCCAGCACGCACCCACAGCAAGGTCCCTGGCTGCTCAGCTAATGTTAAAACCCTAAGTTATGAAAAATAGGCTTGCACATTATTTCTCTCACATGTCTAGAAGCTGTGTAAACTGTGTCAAAGCCGTACAAAGTCCAAGGTAATAACCACAGTCAACAGGTGCCCTCTCCATTTGAGGTTTATCCACCCTCTTCCACAATTCCACCTCCGGTTGTGTGCCCCTAACAGATCAACCTCTACAAACTTTTAGGCGGTAGGCCTGCAAGAAGGCATGCTAGGACAAAGATCTGCAGGCAGCTAGCGTCTCCTTGACTCCTTGATCTCCCTCTGGCCCATCTCTCTCTTCAGCTGGAATCCTCACAAACTTTTGGAACTATCATAGAAATGGTATGATCTTTCCCTCTTCCTTTCAAGCCATTTTCTTCAACTACCTTACACTGCTTTTAATTCCCTTTCAAAACATCAATGGCTGGTTTCTGGGGGAGCATTTACTACTTCACTAATAGATTGGAAACTCATCCGGAAAACGGCAGTGCAAACAAAATGGGAATTGATCTATCTTTTATATTAAGCGATCATTTTCTCAGGAAGGCCCTTGTAATCCTTAATCTTCAGACTTGTAAAAATTATAGTTTGTTCAACTCATACAAAAAAGAAGGAGCTCACTGGCTGTGGCTCAGATGTCTTGACCCAAGTGCCTTGTTTGCCTGGGATTCCTCCTGAAACCTGTAGTCCCTGTAACTTACATGGATAATTCCTTGGAGATGTGCATGAAAATGGAGTACAAGCAGCATGTTAGGAAATTATAAGAAAAGTGATGGTAATGTTAGGTTGAAGAAGTAGCCAATGTATTTTCAAGTAAGAGCATAAATATGCTTCAAAGACACTCACTGGAATACACAGGAAAGGGGTTCGTTCAAAGTCATGTCCCTTAAAATGGTCCATGTCACCATCTTGCAGTCTGATTTCCCACTTATTCCTTGCAAGTCAGACAATCAATGAACAGAAACAATATAACACCCTAAAAAACAGTTACTAGTTAAGGACAATGAGACACAAGTAATCTGAATAAATGGCTTTTAAGCAACCAATAAGCCCTATTTGTTTGCATTATACCACAATAAATTTTAATCAAGAACATCCATTCATAAAAAGCAAAGTTGATTTGCGGACCTCTGAAGCGAAAAGTTGGGGCAAGTAGGCAAATTGTATTGACCTACTTGTTTAACTCTTCCCATTGGTAGGGCCGTTGGCTGACTAATATTTCTGTTCCATATCTGCTGACAGCTGGTGTTCAAATGTTGAATCTATAGCTCTCTGACACCACTGTTGCCAACATTTTCTATTGCATTCAATGGTAATTATAATTATTTTGTGTCTGTTACTTGAAATAGCAATAGCACCTCTTTAACAAATGTGGCTCAAAATAAAATACGTGCTTTGTGGGCATAAAAATCAGCAAACCGTTGGAATGTCTAGAGGGGCCATTGTTGCAAGCCTTATCTAATGAATACGACTTTAAGGTTGTATTTATTCTCACAAAAAACACAGCCTTTCATGAAAGCGACTGAAATATACATGCAGAGCTTCAGGAATAACACAAATTATGATCTAAACTTACTGTAGCCATGATATCTTTTAGAATGAACTCCCGTCAGAACTCTTACTCTTCTTCACAACTCTGAAGGCTGAAAACATTACACCTTTTCAAAACTTTAACCATGCCAAAGAAAGAAGTGCTATCTCACTGTAATAATGTTGTCTTAATTATGTACAATACTTAGCACTAGTTTTACACCAGATGAGTCATAGTAGAAGCTTGTACTTTGCTGTTTGACTAAACCCAACAGCACTTAGAACTCCCTGCAGTAAATGCTTACCAGCTTGCGCTCAGCTCTTCTCTCAGACCACATCTGCTGGATCCTTTGGGGGAGGCTGGTTTGAAGGGTACTGCAATAGGATGAGCAGACACTGTGGTTGGAAAGGAGGGCTCATAGTCAATAGGAACATGCCAGAGAAATGACTTGAAAGCTGCTCAGGTGTTTATGCTTCTCCGGTCATGTTCATTTTAATTAACTGGGATCCTAGAAATCATAGAACTCGGTTTCATTCTTTTTTTTTTTTAAAGGCAGTTTATCTTCTGAATAGAAAGGTGGTCACTTTTAGACATCTTGTGCTGTTTGTTGTAACAAGACAATGCCAAACAGGTAACTGAAGCACTTGTAGTCATTTACAGAATCCCTGTTTACTTGCCTTTCCCCACCTAATCTTTTACTAGTAAAAATAGTCCCATAGAAGCAGATACATATCATTATATGGAGAATTTTTACCACTGGGTTCTCCAGTGAGATAGCATGGTCTGCTGGGCACCTCTTCATTTGTGCATATTTCTTCTCCTTCTCACGTTTCAGGGCTTGTTGAGCTCAGTGAAATCCATGGTAAGCACTGGTTCTTTGCTCAGGTCCCTCCACATGCTCATCTCTAGGACAAAACTGGCCATTCTCAAATCAGTTGTTACCTTGACAATTCATCTCTCTTTATCTGAAACATGTGAATAATGCTGCTTTCAAGCCTTCATAAATGGTGTTGAAATCTTCAGATGAAAAACACTATTAGATAGATCTTTTAAAGGTATTTATAAAGTTGAAGACCAGATGGACTTGCAGCAGAGTATACTGCAGTCTTTATTCATAGTCAGCAGGAGAGGTAGGCTCCAGCCTCAGGTTCTTTGAATCTCTGTCTGGAAAAGCACATAGGAAATTTAAAGTTTGACATTGTGAAAAATTGTTCCCACCTGCATCCCTTTCTTTGCCCAACAGATATGCAGAGTGCCATAGTACCTGGCTATCACAGATCACTGGGAGGCAGTTGCTGAAGCCTCTGTCTATGCAAATAACAAATACTCTATTCATTAAACATCCCCGTAATCAATGTCCTGCTATGGCACCTTCCAACAGACTCTTGATTAATTGAAAGAAGTAAAATACTTCATGTTGAAATAACAGCTGGTTATGATACTTACCAGTATCAGCTCATAGTCTAGAGACAGACACTTCACCAGGAAGCTTTCACTCCTACATATTATTTAAATAGAAGCTGTTTTTTGCAAACTTAGTACCTCTAAGCCAAAGTTTATTACATTGGGCTAGTAGGGTCCTCCTAGTTAACAGTCAGTGTTTTTCAAAGTGCAATATCTGTCTTATCAAAAGCTTTACCCAGAAGAAAATGCAAGGAGCGGAGTGCATGCCACACTATTGTGTGGTGCAAAGAGAATGCATCCAAGTGAAAGGACAAACAAATCATTCTGCTCACAAAATCATTTCATGTCCATTTTAGCCAGGAATGCACTAAATAATGCATCATTCCTCAGCTGCTCAAAAGGTCACCTTTTGGTCTATGAGCAGCTGCAGCAGCTGTGCTCCCCCAAGATCCTGCTGTGAACACGGAACAAAGCGTGAGAGCTCATGACAAGCTCAGGGGACGCAGGTAAGGGACAGGCCTCTAGAGGCCTCCCAGCAGCTCCAGTTGAGAACTACTGCCAAATTTCCTTTCTCCCATTTTTTACTTCAACCCCAAATAGCCTCCTTCTTTCCCCTCCCCTTCCTAAATAAATTAGCCATACGTAAATTATGAGAAAATAGACTGCTAACTCAGATTTTGACACCATGCAGGGACAAGTATTCATGGAGATTAGGGACCTCCTATTCATCATTGATTTCCCACCACGTTCGACAGGAAGGTACAACAAAGAGAATAAAACAGCCCCCCAAGAAGACACTCCACGAGGCCAAGTTCAGCTTAGGGGCTGCTGAGTCTCTTATTCCCAAACTATGATGCAAGCAAGATGATTCTGTGACAAAAATAAATACACAACAGAAGCCTCTGACCCACAGCTGGTCTAGATATATCTCTGATGCTTTAGACTTTCACCCAGTAGATCTGATGAGAGAAATTAGTGGTTTCTTAGATACTATCAGGAACCCAGACGTGAGTTTTGCAGCTAGTAGTCTGTTCATCTTTCCAGACTAAGGTGTTGGTTTATAATATATGGACCTTAGTTTGGAGGGAGGGAGTGTGAAGGGGAAAGAAAATCACCCTGGATTATCGCCTAGTTCAGAATCCAGCCCCCTAACAGGTAGGTCGGGACGATGTGGAGGAGATGTCCTGACCAGACCTGGCTTTGATGGGATGGTTGGGTGAAGCAATGTGCTGTTCTTGTAGGATTTCCTCAGTGATCTTTTCCACAGACCTAATCCTGTTCCATTTCCTGAACACCTAAATCAAAATTGCCTACAACCAGAATAGCTTTTGTTTCAAATTAAATAAAACAAGCAAGGAGAGAAAAAACAACTACACGAGAGAAAAACAAGTGTGTAACTCACTGTAAGGGCCATCTTGCTGTGATGCATAGCAGTCCCTCCTAGACAACAACCTGGGGAACACTTTATTTTTAAAGGTCCAGCACAGAATAACAGAATCATAGTAGACATTCATCTAACCATATGCACCACTCATATCTTTTCTTACCCAGAAAAACACCTTAAAAAAAAAAGGGGAAAAAAACCTAATACACAAGCACTGAATTAAATATAATGCAAAAAAAAATGAGTGCATGCGTATTCCTTAGCCCATCCATATGTGCTTTCATTTCCTCCAGTCACTCACACATCAAGATTGCAGCAGACCTCCATGAAAACCCCCTGAGCTCTGGGATTCCCGCCTCTGTTCCAGGGTGAAGTAGGATTCATTAACTCCAGCTGCCGCTGTTAGCTTTTCCCCACTGCAATGGTTCAGTGTCACTGCCAGCCAGCGCAAAATCCTGCCCCAAAGCACACGCCACGTGGCAAGGCTCTGCAGTTCGGCAGGCTGGCAGCCTTGGAGCCACAGTGGGCACAGCAAGATGGCAGATAGCAAAGGACAGAAAAGAGAGCAAGGGGTGGATGGGCCCACAGAGTTCTTGAAATGAACTGGCACGCAAATTTTAAAATTTGCACTTTAAAAAATGAAAAACAGAATATGGCAGAGTAACCAGTTTTGCCATAAACTGTTCTTTACAACAAGCTGGAGGTAATGGCAATGAAAGCCAGAGAGGCTCTGCAGCCATCATCAAACAACCTCTTGCTTGCTCACGTACCTCTCTGCCACTGGCACCTGAGGGCCCTGAACAGCATGTACTGCAAGTCATAAGAAAGCCCCTTACGCTTCTGACAGCAGCCGTCTCAAACATTTTCCAGCCACGTTACCCTCAGGTAAATCCAGGGTGATTACTGGAATTCAGTCTGCATCAACATCACCATATATACTGGACGCATCCTTCCTTCAGTAGATACTCCAAATGGGGCCAGGATGTAGCCAGCATTGCTTGTCTCATCTAGCCAAGCCCAAGTCTGTGCTGGCCTGCATGGAAAAAAAAATAAAGCAAAGCAAGTCTGCTATCAGTAGGCTTAAATTTGTTCAGCAGGAGCACACATCTCCTTTGCAAAACACCTATGAGCCTGAGAAGTATAAAAGGCTAAAGATATGGAACAATCACACACCAGTTATTTAAAATGTGTGATCCCAGAAAAACTGAGGGATGTTTCTAGCTAGAAACCCAAGCCAGAAAACGATGGCAGCCTGCTGGCCAGCCAACAATCCAGGCTTTAGTACAGGACCAACAAACAGCTAAACAAGTGCTCTTGGTGGGAGAAGCAGGGACGGAAACACACGGCCTTTGCACTCCAGACCTAATCTTGTCTTCCTGTGCTCGAAAGCCATGTGCTTTTGGGCTTCCCTAACATGATTTTGGAGTCTTTGATGCATCCTGAATCTGCCAAAGATCTTGACATCACTACCACTATTCTAAATCATGTCCTTGGGCTGTCTCTGCAAAAGCCAGCCTCTCTCCACTGGCAATACAGGCAACCTGCTAAAAGGTGCCTTCCAATGCAGACTCCTGCACAAAGTGCTTAAATTCAAGCAGTTTCAGTATTGCTCCTGCCCCTGCATCCTTCCGTCCTCATTCTTCCCTCCCCGGCTAACAAGATGATTTTCTCTGGCAAAGCAAACCACATCCAGCACATAAAACCAGCTGCCAGACTGGCGTAAGAGTGTATCTGCACTCCCAATTTGGTGTAGGCAAACTAGCCATTCCCCAGATTCACGCTGAAGCAAGACCAGGAGAGCACCAGTGTCCTCCATCCCATCTCCAGGCTACCACAGGCAGGAGAGCCCAGCCCAGCAGCTGGACTGGAGTCCCCCAGTGCTGCAGAGAGCACCACGCTGCACATGGTATCTGCTGGCCTCTTAAGGGACAACCATGGTAATTTTTTTCTCTTGACCTTATTTTCAGAGCTGTCCCCTTTGACACACGTATTTAACGGGCTGCAATCCAGTTAACACGTGCGCACACTCATGGGCACACACAGAGAACTGATTACATAGAGCTTTCCGTACAGTTCTGATAATCTGGATAATTTATTTGGGTTGGTGAAGTTTGAGTGGTTTTCCATTGTGATTGTTGCTGTGGTGATCCTTCCCTTCATACTTTAAGCCATGATCTGGCTCAAAGTCATGACTGGCTCTGGAAAGCATCATTTTATTAAGACATAATATTAAAACACTGGTGAATAGCCTTTTATTTTTCACACTGAATAATATATATATATTCCTTGAAATTCACATTTACAGATGGAAACATGTCAATATTCCTTTATGACAAACAGGGCTGGTTTTGGCCTTTATTTTGTAACGCCTGTTCTCCTTCATCTCCTTGGGATGCACAGTCAGAACCTCTGCTCACTTGGGTTACTTTTTCAGGAGAGTACATACTTATTCAGAAACATCAATGCTGTCATTAAAACTAGTTGCATGTGTAATCCCCCAGGCATGGGGTTTAAAAAAGCTACCTCCTTCCCTGTTAGCAAGGTTAATGACTGCTCTGCAGAAGGGGAGCAAGGCGATTTCATTTTTTTTCCTATCATTCCTGAGATTGCAGAGCCAGCATTCCTCTCTCTGCAGAGAGGACAGCAATTGTCAGCTCCCTACCTTCGTTTATACCTTGATCAATGAAGCTGTTGGCAGAGAAAACTGTTATGCACAGTAAGAAAAGCAGTACAAAACTTCTGCTACTGATGGAAACAGCCAATGGCAAGTTATTCCCACTTGTAGCCGGGGCTGAAGACAAATTCTTGCGTGGCTCCAACAAAGTAAGGGTGGTAGCACCCCCCCCACAACCCTCCCCAAAATCTATAGCTCTGCCGTTGCATGGCAACAGTGCACAGCACACAAGGAGGTGCTCATGGCGTGTGGAGGTCCAGCCCTCAAGCATCCTGAGCTTCTCTCCTTTCTCTTCACTCTGAGTAGTAAACTGGAGCATCGTGGGAATGGTTGTGTTTTTAAAGTTGCAAAACTACTTCTATTAGACTGCTTTCCCATAGTCTGCTTCACACTGAGTTGTCCCGTGGAGAACTCCATTTTCTTCATGGAAAAGGATACCATGCAGTATAGATGAAAATAAACTGAACTAGGCCAATGGAAAGCTGTCCTCTCATTTAGTTGTGGTTTTCTGAAAATTATTGTTTGAGATGAAGTTTTGTTTGTCTTGTTTAAAATCCAGGATTAATCATTCAGGAAAGTTGACAATTCTGTTTCTTCATTTTGTATCTCCTATGGGTGTTTTCCAGCATTTAAAACAATTTCCAGATTATTATTGTTTGAGGTGGGAATGAACAAGGGACTTGCTTATTTTCCATTCAGGCAAATAAAAAGTGACATTCCAAAAGGTTTTATGATTTCCATCATTGCAGCCGAATGTGTTTGGTGTATCTGAATAAACCAGGTTCAGATATTTGTTCTTGAGATGCACTAACAGAAGCTACCACAAAACTTTTATTTCACAATGTGATTGCAGATATAGGGTGATATGAAACTATGTATTTTCTTCATTTTAATAAGAAAAACTCCTAGAATCAGAAGCAGAGAAAACGCTTAACAAACAGACATGTATACATTTATTTACACACAAACACACACAATTACTATGAACTGCATTAAACACGATGACAGAAAACAACAGCATGAATGTGCCCATGTCTTTTGTTTCTCACTGCTTCTCTAGAAATGTCAAGATTTTTAAGGTTTCATCTGCAAGTTTTCAGTAAGTGCTAGAAACTCATGCCTTCCAAAAAAGCAATACACAATCCTCCGTGGTCTTAACACTCTCTGGATAGATGCTGGTAGATTCAGCAGCCTGTTGATGGAGCAAATTACGTCAGAGGTGCAAAAACACAGCCTATGCCGCGCTGATGGAATTAGGACACAGCTTCCTACAAGCCCTCCAGTCCTTTCCCACCATCACCAGCCCGGTGAAGGCGCTTAGACTCTACCTTCCCACTGATGCCTAAGGGCAACGCATTGGACCAGGACGACACACGCGTGAGGCTAGACTGCACCCTGGATGGTATTTTCGGGACACCCTGGATCCTATGCGGCGGCTGAACAGGGGTGCTGTGCTTGTGCTCATCCGCACGATGCCAGCAAGCCTCCCACAGCCACAGCCGGCATGCCGCCGCTCCGTGACAATTCCCCCACCAGGCAGGGCAAAATCCAGCCCGGGATCTTAATCACACACTGGCATGGGGAGGGCAGGATTTGACAGCTGGTTTGCTTTCACCTTGGCCCTTTCCACGCTCTGTCCCATACTGTGAGGCCACCAGTACCAGAGTAATTTGCAGGCATGCATTTATTCATGCATCTTATGTGTGTATGTATGTATTCTTGCCCACACCGTGCGTTAGAAGTGATAGAATTCTGCAAAGAAAGGAAGTGACAACTCTGGGAGCTAGGAAAAAGCATGCAGGGTCAGCTGAATCCCTTTTCTGGGTCATTTTAAGAGAGTCAGATTTCACTCCACAGACCCATTGTAATTTAAACCCAGTCCCATTATACAAGAAACAAAACCAAAGCAAAGCAGACTCTGCTGGATGGAGCCCAGCTGCCCAGAGCTACTTTGATACCTCTCATTAGCCGCAAATGCCAGGTCTCGCTTCCCATGCTCAGCCAAAGGTGCTGGATTTTGGCTCACCTCCCATGCTAAAGGCATGCACCAAGCCTGACCTAACTGCAGATTCATGGGACCAGACTGAACCTTCAAAGTCCCGTTCTGCCGTGGCTCAGCTCCATTTCCATGCACACTCTTCGCATTAAGGCAACCTTCCAAGCAACTAGAAGATTTCCTACCTGCTGTAAGGTAGCTTTATTATGAGTGTATATCATAACATAGCTTTTTACGTGTGATTCCACAGCCGGATTGCTGCCTTCGTTGCAGGGGGCTGAGCTACAGCCCCTACGGGAGCTCTGAACAGTGCATTTGCAAGCAGAATGTAGGTTTCTGTGCTATTTCTGAAGCTCTGCGATTCACTTCCTGCCTCGCACACGGGCTGGGGTTTTAGCTTAGATGCAAAGCTCAGATTGAGCTGTCAGTCACAATATACTTCTCTTTTTCCCTTCTTAGAAAACGGATTTATATCTGTAAAAGATGCACTCAGCTCAAAACCCTCTAGCCTTAACTACATTGGCTCTGAAGCAAAATATGGAGAGAGATGAAGGTATGTGACAGAATTAAGTCTGCACTGTAAAGTAAACCTAACTCATGTCCAAATCCCAGCCTTGCTGAACTACCAATGGACTTGGAATCAAATCCCCACAGAACTTGACAAGAAGTTGCCCAGGTAAAAACAAACTTAATTTTTTAACAGCGTATTTCCTAGTAATTTCAATGACAGTTTGGTTTTAAGGACCAAATTCTCAGACAGTAACTCATGACCCAATTCTGAAGTCAAGACTGCAGTTCACAAATAATTTTCCCCATACATTCCTCAGGAATTTTGGAGAGAAAGGATGCTAAAAGAAGGCCACAGTAAGCACAAAAAAGGCAAAAGCAGTTGGCCAGATATTTAAATCAGATAAGTCAGTAATAAATACAGACTTTCAGCAGCAGTTTTTGCAAACCCATAGAGGGGAGCTTAGCGGCTCCTAAATCAAGGCAGGTAAGAAGTTGGAGAGGCTTAACTAGTTACTACCTTACCACACACCACCTGCTCACCTTCACCCCATATGAAATGAAGGCATAAGGTAACTCACGGATAAAACCACACTGAATGCCTTCAATTCTGACTGTATTCCTCCCTGCTTCCCCACGACCAAAAGGTATTAAGATGCATCTTTAGTCAAATACGTATCATAAAAGACAGAGAGCACTCAATTTTTGGGTGTTGACGGGGGGAAGAAAGACCAGGATATTTGCTGTCTCACCTTTCTCCAGAACTTAATTTTGAATTAGCTTTGTGGCTTGGCTAAATAGCCTACACACTGATATTTTAAAATGATGATTAATTTTTCCAGCTCCTTAGAATACAGGGTTAATTCTAGTAATCACAGCTGCTCATTGCTATAGCTTGTTAATACTTATTTAATCTTTGAGAGTCCAACTTAAAGCTTCCATCTCTGGATTCCTTTAAGGAGAAGTTAGATGCACATCTGTCAGGGATGATGCTGATTATAGTTGCATTTGCTTTCAGTAGGAAAGATGGTTGAATGATCTCTTAAGGTCCTCTTCAAGGCTAATTTTCCATTATGAAGTCTGATCATAAAACAACCTAATTGCACTATTTCAAGAGAAAGTTTCCCCATCCCAGTGGCTCCCTGCCATCCTTCCGTTTCTCTTCTGTTTGTATTTTAATAAATCCTTTCTCTTTCATGTAGTTTGGCCATAAGAAAAGCAGTAAGCGTATCTTTGAGAAACTACCCCTAGGACAGTTGGACAACTTTCAGGTGACAGACAGGGAACCATCAGCTCTATCTTTCTATTCTACCGTTTATTGTATGTGAGATAAAACTAGAATATTTAATAGTGGGAGGAGAGAGGTAAAGCAGTGTCTCACCACGGCTTCACAGACACAGGTCTCTCTACCAGCAAAGCACTCAGCAGTACAAGTTTTCTGGATTGGATCTGGGCAGAAGACTGCATTTCTATCAAGTTAGTCGTAGTACCTGAGATACAGGTAATATCTGCTCTGGTAGAAAATTTGTCATTGCCATTTCCAACCTCAGACAGTCTTTGGACATTTGAACCATATCTGGAAACACCTGAATGATAGCTATGGCACCAGTGCTCTGCACTGTGTGGTCGCTATGTCTATAAAACACTCCTGGGGACCTTTCTGTTGGGTTTCCTCTACTATCAGAGTCTGGTCTAAAAAGAAACTAGTGCTTTGGCCCCCTGGCATTTCTGACAGACTTTTTGAGGCAGGTCCTATAACAATTATGAAGCAGTTCACAACCCACATTTGCATATTCTTGAAGTGTAAAATATTCCAGAAATTCCTGGTTATATTCCCCACAAATTCTACCCCCTGTGTTGCTTTTCTTTTTTTTTTTCCTTATTTCCATTATCTCACCACTTCAGTAAAGATCAAAAGTCATTATAATGTTCTGTTTGATGGGTAAAATCCCTCTAGACTAATCTCTTGCAATGGCACACAGACCTGCAGACATTTTTCTGGAAAAAGTTTTAAAAAATTTGAATATTATTCCATATATTATAATACTTGGTCTGTTCATTTTTAGTCATCTCTAGAGTGAAACTTTATGTTTTTCATTTGAACACAAAGATTTCTTTTATGCGTGAGATTTAAATTAGCAGTGGGCAAAGCAATTGCAAAAAGAGAGAAGGAGAGGGGCTGAACATTTCATCTACCACAGAATCACAGAATCATTAAGGTTGGAAAAGACATTTAAGGTCATCAGGTCCAACCATTAACCCAACATCACCATGCCCACTAAACCATGTCCTGAAGTGCCACGTCTACACATTTTTTGAATACTTCCAGTGATGGTGACTCCACTACATCCCTGGGCAGCCCGTTCCAATGTTTGACCACTCTCTTCGTAAAGAAAATTTTCCTGACATCTAGTCTAAACCTCCCCTGGCACAACTTGAGGCCATTTCCTCTCATTCTATCACTAGTCACTTGGGAGAAGGGACCAACACCTACGTCACCACAACCCCCTTTCAGGTAGTTGTAGAGAGCAATAAGGTCTCCCCTCAGCCTCCTCTTCTCCAGACTAAACAACCCCAGTTCCCTCAGCCACTCCTCGTAAGACTTGTGCTCCAGACCCCTCACCAGCTTCGTTGCCCTTCTCTGGACAGGCTCAAGCACCTCAGCATCCTTCTTGTAGTGAGGGGCCCCAAACTGAACACAGTATTCAAGGTGCGGCCTCACCAGTGCCAAGTACAGGGACACGATCACTTCCCTACTCCTGCTGGCCACACTATTTCTGATACAGGCCAGGATGCTGTTGGCCTTCTTGGCCACCTGGGCACACTGTCAGCTCATATTCAGCCGGCTGTCAACCAGCACCCCCAGGTCCTTTTCCGCTGGGCAGGTCTCCAGCCACTCCTCCCCAAGCCTGTAGTGTTGCATGGGGTGGTTGTGACCCAAGTACAGGACTCGGCACTTGGTCTTACTAAACCTCATACAATTGACCTCTGCCCATTGATCCAGCCTGTCCAGATCCCTGTGCAGAGTCCTCCTGTCCTCCAGCAGATCAACACTCCCGCCCAGCTTGGTGTCATCCGCAAACTTACTGAGGGAGCACTCGATTCCCTCATCCAGATCATCGATAAAGGATATTAAATAAGACCATACCCAAAACTGAGCCCTGGGGAACACTGCTTGTGAGTGGCCACCAACTGGATTTAACTCCATTCACCACAACTCCCTGGGCTCGGCCATCGAGCCAGTTCTTTACCAACCAGAAAATAATGAACCCACAGTGAGCTACAGAGGACACATGCCCCCAGCTGAAGTCCTCTATCTTCCCACCAATCCTGTGACTTGGTGCAGACCCAAGTCTACCCACCCCATGTAAGACTCCCATTTGAGTGCTCTGGTCCCAGAGCTACTTTGGAGACCAGCACAGAAGCTTTAAACCTCCTATGCTCAAACTGAGCCTTCCCCTTTGTTTCTTTGCCAAAAACATCTGACAGAACTTCAGTGGCACTCTTCTACAGGGGCTGTTTCCTGAGCTGGGGCTGTACAACATGTCAAGCCATAGTAGCAGGCAACTGAAGCACTTTTAGCACCTATGTTTGTCCCCAGAAAGGAGTATGGGGATGAGGGGGCGAGGAGAGAGGACATGATTTCTGGCAGCAATTGGCCTGAGTGAACTTACCAGAATTTTCAGCAAACACAGAGTAAACTGGAAGAGGACACTTGGTTTGTAGCCTGCTGGCCAGCAGTAGGAGAAGGAGCAGAAGACTAAGGAAGGAATTCCCCAGCCACAGAGGAGAAAGAGCGTGCTGGGTTATCAAAAGCATATGGACGTCAGGGAACTGTATGGACTTCTTTCTGCAGTTTGCAGCTGATCTCCAAATATTTAGTGGGACGCTGCTCCCAATGGGTGCAAATGTTTGCTAATCCTTACAGGAGAAAGAGTAACACTTTTAATTAAAAGTATGTTTTGTAATACTATATTGTTTACAAACATGCTGTCTGGGAAAGGATGAAAGTTGATTCTGTTTTTAAGTGGTTTTGGTTTATATTTGAGTTCTCTAAATTTAACCATGGCAAACCTGACTGCATCTGACAGCCAGATATAATAAATTCAAAACTTTAATGTCTGTCTCTCAAATCAAACAAAATAAAAGTAATCCTCTGTTTTCATTTCTCTTCTCTAAAATCCTCTGACTGCAATTGCCCCTGACTCCTTAGATAAAAAGAAGGGTCTGATCATCCACCATTGTCTGTATATACCCAAGGGACAGTACTGAAGACTACGGCATTTCTTGAAATGCATATAACCAGCAGCAAAATCTGGCTGGGTGACTTCAGGAAGAGTTTTACTAGTGGTACACCTGTGCTGTAACCTGCTACGGGGAACAGCAAATTTCTATACATCCTTTTGGTAGAGCACACCCATTACACAGCCCCATTGATAATACTGTGCTAAAACTACAGACAAGGTGTCAGAGATAGTAAAGAGATAGCAGAGAATAACAATTGCCATTTTCCGATCCTCTGGCAGATGTCACTGTGAGCACTGAGCTTTCCTTACCCCAGGAAGGGACCCACAACCAATACATTGCTGCCCTCCCAGAAAGGTGTCCTTTGGAGCAGAACATGGTGGGAGCCAGCCCATCCCCAACTCTCTTGCCACCTTGCTGCCAGCATAGTGTCTTAAAAGGTAAGGTCTTACTCTTAATGTGCTTTGTGCCCAGTCTCCCCTGCAAAGGCTCAATGCTGTCTACAAACATAATTTCATCAAACATTTTTCCATCTATGTTGAGAAAACATATGGCACAGTCCCTCAAGGAGTTCAGTTTGGATCTGATGCGATATACTAATGATGCCGCCCTAACACACAGTCATCATAGTATTTTGTAAGATCCTTGGTGTTGCCAGAATATTGCCTGGTTTATGCTAAAGAAACAATCTCTGAATCTGTTTCTTAGGTACCACATCATTCTTCTATTTTAAAATATTCTGTGATTTGTCTGGGTAGAGTTTTTATGCAAGCACATGTCCTTATCTATTGGCTTTGTTCCAGCCTGAGGTGTTATGTTTTTCCTAGTGTAGCACTGGTTGCACTACAAATAGACCTCACATATCCCACCCTAAAAGGCTACAGTATTTCAATGCTGTTTGAAGTCATTGTGTCTGTGACCTCGTCCCTCCAAGGATCTGATGAAGGTGCTAAGCGTATACATAATTTTTAAACTGTACACTAGTTAGCAGAAAAAAGGCACTACATTGGAAGTATTGTTGTTGTAAATTGAATTTATAACACTTAAAGAACGAACAAGTGGACTAATAATGTGATGTACCTACAGATTCAGATGCTAACTTCCCATGATATGGAGTACTTTCATTGAGTGCTGAAAACTGAATCTGGTTATAGAAGAGCTCTTAATTTTATTCCAGCCTGGGCAAATACAAACTTTTGTAAAACAAGAAGTTACTGGATTTGTCAAAGATGTAAAGGAAACCTGTGTTATCCTAGAAGTTACAGCAGATAAGCTACTGGTGAGTTTCAACCTAACACCTAATAAAGAATTTGGCTTATACTGTAAAGACAAGAGTAGTCTGTTCAGACTATGGATACTATGCTGTGGGCCCACAGCAGAGACTGCCATTTAACAGTGCAGTTCTGCAACCACAGAGTCACATTCCCCTTGGGATGCCCAACTAGGTTGGCTCTTGAGTCCCTCTAAGCATTCAAAAAAATTGGGGGTCTCAGTTACAACCCTCTAAAATGCAACAACAAAAAAAAGTAAACCAAGAACATTTGGACTGAGATGCAATTTGTTTTGGTAGGGAACAGAGTACAGGATGGTTTGGTTGCAAATAAATCCTAACTGCTCTTAACAGCATCCTGCAAAGCTGCTAAGGACCTATACAAGGACAGCAGGATCAATATAAGCTAAACTTGCATTTCGTAGCTGGAATCAGAGCCACTTCATACTGACAAAATTATAAAACAGCAAAAGAGCAATGAGACACTCTGGCACATGTGTACATTTTCTAAAACCACACATAATGAAGGCTTTAGCAATGCAGAACTCAACCTCCCAGCTCAAAGTTTTATTGGCCATTATCTTGCTCGATTTGGAGCAATGGCTCTGGATGCAGTAAAAGACATTCATTTTTCACGATGTTTCCCCACATAACTGACAAATTTATTATTGTTATAAAAAAGGACACAATTTTGAAACCCTCAGAGTGCCTTCCTTGTAATGGTGCCAAATATTTTTCTCTTTTCATTTGCATTCAGGGATCACTGTGCCCAAACCACCCTCATCTACTTTTTCCACTCACATAGATGCAGCTGATGTTGGATCACCAGCCATCTCGGTTCTTGCCCAAGGTAATAGTTTTGGACTAGAGCAATCAGATACACTGAGAGACTGTTTCCAAATTAGAATGGAAATTGCTAGATGTTCCCAGCATAGCCTCCTAGTGTCTTATTTCAATATGGTGTGAACTCTGAAAATCTTTTGGCTACCCAACCTCTCTGCTTGAGAATTATAGACAATTTGTTCAGTTTGTAGAATGGTTGAAAAAGTAGATATATTCAGAAATTCAAATAATTATCAAAGAACTTACAAGTGCTACATAAACATCTGGAATATACGTATTCTTCAACAGGCTTTGCATATCTTCTACCTGCAAGGAAAGAAAGTGAATGAAATGGCAGCAAAACATGTTTCAAGTGGTAAATGTCTGAAGAGGTCACAGGCAAGAGAAAAGGACAGAAATTAACAGGGCACTAAGGTACCTGGTTAGCCAAATTTTGCTTCTCCCAGGGACAAGTCCTCCCTTCATATTGCAACCCTTGTGAAGAGAGCAGAAACCTGAAGCCAAAGACCTCCCGCTTTCTCCTAGGGCTGCTCAGCTCTTCGGACCTCAACCCAATGACCCAGATCTCAACACCACATCATTCTGAAAATATCTTTAATATCTTGTCTCTCTCTTTCATGAAGTCACTTTGGGGGCCTGATACAAGACATAAACATGGTTTCCCTCAGCCAGACATGCCTAAACTTCCCTGGAAGCTGGAAGAAGGCTTCTTCAGAAAGGCTGCACCCTTTTACTTCCCTGTCTTCATTGGACACTTCCTCACCCTGCCATCTCTCTTCCTGTCCACCTTCAGGGTCAGCACAGACCCCTGTCTCCTCTTTGCCCACAACTCTCCTTTCTCTTAGAGATGCATCCTGGAGCTCACCACAGTCAGTGACACCAGGGAATGAGATGTCTGGGCCATTCATATCATCCTCTGCTAGCTCCTTGAATAACTCTTGCACCAGTTGTATCCCGGTCCTCTGGGATAGCCAGGTTTCAACAGGAAATTTTATCACAGTGAGTGCCATTAACCCAGTTACATCCACACATCACATTTTACCTTACACAGCCTGCAGTAAGGATCTGCTGTCTTTATTTCCACTTCGCTGCTTCTCATCAGCCTTCACTGTAGCCCTCACTCCTTTTTTTCTTTCTTTGTCATACTCAGACCTAGCCCAAGTGAGCAAGGGTTGGATACTTTTCCTCTCACCACAGCCAGCTAGGAGTTTGGCATAGCCTAAATCAGTTGTCTGTACTTTCTCTGCAGTAGAGAAAAAGCTCCAGAGGGCTTTTCCTCCCACAGTATTCAGGTACGCCAGAGAGGGGAATTCACCACCTTACAGAGAGCAGGAGATCAGGCAGCAAGCTCGAAGATGAGAAGCTGAACATTCAGATTGCTACAGTTCAGCAGTCCCTCCCTTACAGCATGAATAATAAAGATCTGAAAGACAGAGACTGACTGCCTGATCAAGGCTTTCACTTTTCTGGAAGCCTAGATGTCCTCTCCTTTCCATTATCACTTTCAAGTTGGGGTGGGGGGTGTGTGTGTGTGTGATTTCTGGTGTCCCCAGGAGGTTGTGAAGACCATAAGGGCATATTCAGCACTCGTCTGTGGGGCTGACATCAGTTCTGTGCAACATGATGCTCAGTGTTAGGTTATCGTTTGGGTCAACAGCCCAAATGTTTCTTTCAAGCTTCTTTTCAGACTCTGCATCAAGGTTAAGCCTAGTTCTCCAGGATCCACAGCAGCCTCCATTTAAGGCAAGGAAAACAAAGGAAACTGCTCCTTTGAAACTACTAACGATTGAAGCCTTTTAATTCTTTTCCTGTTTGCCATTAATTTCTGCCCCTGTGAGTCTCAGAGCTTGCTGCTTTATCTTCTAAGCTTTAGAAGCCTTGTTTTCCTCAAGGACACCTTGGATTTATGAACATTTATTTCTTTGTTCACTGTGTCCTTCCAATTTTTTTCAGAATCAAGAAGTCATTACAGCACCAGTTGATCCTCTCTCCTTGCCAAGTGAATCTTGTGTTTGGAAAGTAAGTGTTTTCTGTATGTAGGGAATCTTTTTTTTATAGTTTTCCAAGTAATACAGAATGCCTATTATAAGAAAGAAATCTCTATATACTCTTACAAAAACATAACATTAATAAGAAGAGATAAAACTAGATTGATCCTCAATTTCCCCACCCCAATCTTCAAAACAATAAAAAATATCTTATATTGTCTTCATTCAGTGAAAAGACCGTCTCCTTTGTAAATCAACAAATTCACCTTTTCTTAAGCCTGCTTATCATTAATTGTCTCATATATACTTTCCTCCTTGCCTCGATTCTTCTCTCTCTGCTCATTATCATTAGCAGTCTTATTCTTACCAGGCATGTAAATGGAACTCTTGAAGACTTTACTGATGTCCACATCCTTTGTGTCCTTCTGAGTCCAACCTAAGAAATTCACAATCAAGTCAGAGACTGCATATCTTTATTGATGAGTGCTACTTATAAACAAAAAAGAATTCAATCTCCTCTCTTGATTTCATAGGTCTATCTAAAAGGATATTCCTTCAGTTTAGGATATATCCTGATAATGGATTTAAAAGTTATTTCAGGTCTTTTAATTCCCCTTGCCAATTTGTACACCTTTTCAGGCAGACGTTGTCCAAAATACTGTTCAAAATATTTTTCCCTGGTTTTTGTGACAAACCCCAAACAAATCAATAAATGCCTAGCCCTCTGAGCAAACGTGAAAAAGTCTGTATGACAGACCACCAAAATATGTTGTCAGACTACCCATACTGGCAGGGAAAATGTAAGTACTGAAATAACGAACCAAGGCCAGGCTGAGTTACCATGCATGGCTGTTAGTAAAATCATGTTATCACTCATAAAGTGAGCAAAAGAAAGGCCACCCTCACGTACCTCACTGATGTGCTGTGGAAGGCGACACTAAAGCAAAGCCTGGCCGCATGCATGAGAATGATAGAATCCCACTTGACCTAGAAGACTGAAGTATTTCCTACTGGAGTGACGCATGTGTTCCACTGGGAAGCACAGACGGGGAGGCGATTTCCAGTGAGTGATCCCTGTGTTTACTAGAAGACTTGAAGAAGGAGCAGCCTTCAGCGTGCTCCTAATGTTGCCAGTGATGGGAGGGAGTCTCTACCCATGATGAGTCTGTCAGGAGGCGGTGAAAAAAGAAAAAGAAGAGAAACTATGAAATTGATAAATCTGCAGTTTATCCCTGGCTTAAAAGTCAACCTTGCATATTGCTCCAGATCACAAGCCTAAACCTGCTTCCAGGGAAGCCAGTGACAGCTCAGGATTGAGGTCCAGTCCAATTAAGTATTTTATATCCTTACAAGGGATATTTGGAATATCAGCTAACATGTAAGTTTACGGTTCCTTTTAGTACAAAAATACCTGTGTTCTTTTAGAGTATAAATATTTCAAAACCATTGATTCTTGCATATTGCTCTTACCTTTATGGTCTTCAGAAGCTAAAATATAGCAACTGTTACCTGCACTCAATTTATTTAAAATCTCATCAGCTTTTCTACACAACACAGGTTCTCATATGGATGAAGCCACAGACACTCTTTGGACATTCTTGGGCTGCTCCTCAGAGCTCTGAGGAGAGTATGGCACAAGATGATCAGCAGCCTAGGTCTGAGAGCTTGCCCTGGTCTTCCTGTTACATCAAAGTGCTCAAGACAGTGCAATTTGTATGAAAGATTCTCACAATGACCAAACGAGCAAAGGGAGATAAAAATCAGGAAGAGAAGCAGAGTCCTTTGGCTCTTCTTCCAGCAGAGTACATTTCAGAAGCATAGGCAGAAGCCCAGCCTAAGGCTTAGCTAGGAAGGTCACAGGCAAACATTTGCCAGTTTGCGACACCTGCTTGTATGCAGGTCATCCTCTGAAAACTACAAAAGCATTCTTCATGATGAAAAACCACAAAAACTGTCAAGAGCTACATTCCTGAGAGCTTTCCAATCCCTTCAGCCACACTACTTGGGGTTTTAGAAAGCATCAGTCCTCACTTTATTCACAGTGTGATTCTCTTCAGTGGTACCTTCCCAGCAAAAGGGAATCCACTGCATCACTTCCTGTAGCACAGTGCAGAGGGCCACAGGGTCATCATTGCATCAGGCCAGTAGTGGTCCTTGAGACTAAGAAACTCAGAACTTCAACTTACCAGATGTCTGCTGGAAATACAACACAGCAGAAAGGAAACAGTCTAGGAGGTTCCTGGAGTGTGTGGAAGATAACTTCTTGACACAGCTGGTGAGTGAGCTAGGGAAGGTGCCCCATTGGACTTGTTCATGAACAGAGAAGGACTTGTGGGTGATGTGATGGTTGGAAGACATCTTGGGCATAGTGATAACAAAATGGTAAGCGCTTTTGATTCTTAGAGGAGTAAGGGGTGGGGGGTCAGCAGAACTGCTACCTTGGACTTCTGGAGGGCAGACTTTGGCCTATTTAGGAGAATGCTTGAGAGTCCCTTGAGAAGCAGTTCTGAAGGGCAAAGGAGTCCAGGAAGGCTGGACATTATTCAAGAAGGAAATCTTAAAGGTGTAGGAGCAGGCCGTCCCCACGTGCCAAAAGGTGAGCCATTGGGGAAGATGACCGGCCTGGCTGAACAGAGAGCTTTGGCTGGAACTCAGGAAAAAAAGGAGAGTTTATAACCCTTGGAAGAAGGGGCAGGCAACTCAGGAGAACTACAAGGATATTGTGAGGCTATGGAGGGAGAAAATTAGAAGGGCCAAAGCCCAACTAGAACTTAATCTGGCTACTGCCATAAAAGACAATAAAAAATGTTTCTATAAAAACATTAGCAACAAAAGGAGGGCCAAGGAGAATCTCCATCCTTTATTAGATGCAGGAGGAAATATAGTGACAAAGGCTGGGGAAAAGGCTGAGGTACTTGATGCCTTCTTTGCCTCAGTCTTTAATAGTAAGACCAGTTGTTCTCCAGGTACCCAGCCCCCTGAGCTGGAAGACAGGGACAGGGAGCAGAACGAAGCCCCCATAATCCAAGGGGAAATGTTTAGTGACCTGCTACACCACTTAGACACCCACAAGTCTATGGGGCCAGATGGGATCCACCCAAGGGTACTGAGGGATCTGGCAGAAGTGCTCATCAAGCCACTTTCAATCATTCATCAGCAGTTCCGGCTAACTGGGGAGGTCCCAGTCGATTGGAAGTTAGCAAATGTGATGCCCATCAACAAGAAAGGCCGGAAGGAGGATCTGAGGAACTACAGGCCTATCAGTCTGACCGTGGTGCTAGGGAAGGTTATGGAGCAGATCATCTTGAGTGCATCACACTGCACGTACAGGACAACCAGGTGATCAGGCCCAGTCAGCATGGGTTTATGAAAGGCAGGTCCTGCTTGACTAACCTGATCTCCATCTATGACAAGGTGATCTACTTAGTGGACGAGGGAAAGGCTATGGATGTTATTTACCTGGACTTTAGTAAAGCTTTTGACATGGTTTTCCACAGCATTCTCCTGAAGAAACTAGCTACTCATGGCTTGGATGGGTGTACTCTTGGCTGGGTAAAAATGTGGCTGGATGGCCAAGCCCAAGGAGTTTTGGCGTTAAGTTAAATTCAGTTGGCATCCAGTCAAAAGTGGTGTTCCTCAGGGCCCACTACTGGGGCCTGTTCTGTTTAATATCTTTATCAGTGATCTGGGCAAGGGGGACAAGTGCACCGCCAGTAAGTTTGCAGATGACAACAAGTTGGGCAGGAGTGTTGATCTGCTTGAGGGCAGGAGGGCTCTGCAGAGGGATCTGGACAGGCTGGATCAATGGGCTGAGGTCAATTGTATGAGGTTTAGTAAGACCAAGTTCCAGGTCCTGCACTTGGGTCACAACCATCCCATGCAACGCTACAGGCTTGGGGAGGAGTGGCTGGAGAGCTGCCCAGCAGAAAAGGACCTGGGAGTGCTGGTCAACAGCCAGCTGAACATGAGCCAGCAGTGTACCCAGGTGGCCAAGAAGGCCAACGGCATCCTTGTGTCAGAAACAGTGTGTCCAGCAGGAGTAAGGAAGTGATCCTATCTCTGTACTCGGCCCTGCGTTTAGTTTTGGGCCCCTCACTACAAGAAAGACATTGAGGTGCTGGAGCATGTCCAAAGAATGGCAACAAGGCTGGTGAAGGGTCTGGAGAACAAGTCTTATGAGGAGCAGCTGAGGGAACTGGCATTGTTTAGTTTGAAGAAAAGGAGGCTGAGGGGAGACCTTAACATTCTCTACAAGTACCTGAAAGGGGGTTGTGGTGAGGTGGGTGTTAGTCTCCTCCCAAGTCACTAGCAATAGAACAAGAGCAAATGGCCTCAAGTCGCCTCAGAGGAGGTTTAGATTCAATATTGGGAAAAATTTCTTCACCAAAAGAGTTGTAAAGCACTGGAACAGGCTGTCCAGGGAAGTGTTTGAGTCACCATCCCTGGAGGTGTTTAAAAAGACGTGTAGATGTGGTGTTTAGGGACATGGTTTAGTGGTGGATTGTCAGTGCTAGGTTAACAGTTGGACTTGATGATCTTAAAGGTCTTTTCCAACCTAAACAATTCTATGATTCTAAAAAATTTATTGGCAATCAGTTTATGTCTGATCCTGTGGCTCATCAGGAGTGCAACCCATTAGGAAGGGCACCCCAAACAATTGCCAACAAAGCTTTTAAGGTGCCCCCCCAATTTATATGCACAGTGCAGATATATAACTGGAAGAACTAAGCAGCTAAGCAAGTTTTTCAGAGTATCACCTCTGTTCTACTGGAATGAATTCTGCAATATGCTGCTTGTCTTATCAACTCTACAGATCTTAGAAGGAGCAAGAGGGACATGATAAAAGAAACATCACCAAAAAATGAGATAAACCAGGTTTTCATTTCAGAATCTTCTAGTGTGAAACAAAAGCTGTACAGCATGTTGTAATGCTGGTAATCTCTGCTTTTCAACAGTATTACACTTGAATTTCTAGCTCTTGCTCTGAATAGTTGGGGATTCCTGAAAGACCTATCAGGGTTCAGACTGAGTAGAAATTAGGTATTTAATGGTGCAGGATAAACACACATAATTGCACAGCTCTGCATTTTAGTATATCAGTATTCTTAACACTCATAGAATACAAACATTTCTGTGTCACTATGTAGAAAGACTCATTTAATCTGGAATTAAAATGCATTCAACTCGAGGGCAAAACAACACTGCTGTTTGACTATGTATAATCGTAGGTCAAGAAGCAAAGAAGAATATCCCATTCAATTAATGCTTCTTACAGCCTGAAAGCTGCAGAGTGGAATTTAGTCACTTAGCTGGAAAGAAAACTATTATTCTTATGAAAAAGAGAGAAGAAATGTCCTCATTACAAATATAGCTAATTGAAAGATTAATTTTCAATCATGGAATAAATTCCAAGATACCAACATCTAGATTTTATTCAAGACAAAATAATACCCAAAACACCACTTTAAAAACAACTTTTCAAAGTCAAAACTTCCAAATATTTCATGAAACAAAATCCTTTATAAATATTTCATTTGAATGCTTTTCAGAAAGCCTGAAAGGACTGTTTGGATAAAATCATTACCTTTTTGACTTTTACATAAATGAATGGAATATAATACATCTGAAATTAAAATGTCAATAAAGCCAGTACATGTTTCTGTTAAACATTTCAATTTGTCAGCTGAACACTGCAACAGAAAGTTTTCCACCAGGCAGATGTACAAGCAGGCAGCAGGAAAAGGGATTTTCTGTAACACAGTTCAGACCTTTATTTAATGGAAAAGTATTATGAAGTTAGAAATAGCAGAAACTTTTTGCCAAAAGGCAGCGAAAACTAGGTCATGTGTTTGTGCCCTTCAAAAATTCCTTATTCTCTTTCCCTGCTTGTGTTTCCTCCTAAGTATCATTTGAGGGGGTGAGGATGTGCAGGAAGGTTACAGCTTTCCTGACAAGCTGGGGTCAAGTTGGAGTCCACATAGTTTACGAGAGCTGAGACTCACAGGCCAAAAAAAGCTGCACAGTAAATAAAGGCTGGGCACCTCGTCTTGCCCTCTCCTTGGAGCTCTCATTCCAAGTCACAACTTCAATATTAAGTCAAAAGTTGTGAAAGACAAATTCACATCAGTTTCAAAGACCTGTAGACAGAAAGGTTGTGGAGGAAATTGCCAACCCTGGAAAAGAAGCAGCCTATATGAAATTAAGTTTAAAAAAGAAAGCACAACATATTGATCTGAGCTTTGCCAGAATAAAATATTATCCATAGGACCCTTCCCTCACACCAAGCACAAGTATTATACCGATAAAGAAACACGAAGACAACAAAGCAATCTCACAAAACAAGAAAGAAAATAACCCAGGGAGATTTAGAACAGCATTTGCCCCAAAACAGTTTTCTTAAAATATTTCTCCACAGATAAAAGCGCTTCACTTAAAGAGCTTTACTTCCTTTTCTTGGGCAAATGTTTGTAGATCAGAGAGGAAAGTGGCCTGTAACAGTCCTTTGTAGATTTACAGGAACCTTTTAGTTGTATATTACACAACCCTTGCTACCATGTGAAGGTGATGTCCATCGGGTTAGCTGGGATCACAACACAATAAATCGTGGAGATTTTTAATAAGCGTATCTCTCCTGCAGCTTCCCCTGTCCTCTGTCTAGTCAGACATCTCTCTGCGATTTATAGGATAACACATCCCAATCCTTCTGGTAATTCCAAACAGCAGCAGTTTATAAATCAACGTAACTGGTAAGACTTCATTCCTTCTTGCTTTAAATGAGCTGCAATTCCTCCAGCCCAAGACTCAGGACTTTTTCATAGTTTCCTCTTCTCCCATCCCGCCAACACCAAAACAAGAGCTCTGTGACATAGGATATGGGGAATTTTCAGTTTTTCCAGGGAGCAGAAAGTACTTAGTTGAAGCCCTGGAAAATCCTGAGGTGTCCTTTTAGTGTCATTAGGTTATTTAACTTTTTTGAGAATTTTAGAGTCTCCTTTAAACTCTAAAAATGAAAACTTCTAACTAAAGCATTTGTCTTTATGAACAGATAAAACCAGTTACAGTATATTTTCCAAATCTGTCTAAAATAGTTCTTGATTACTTCTACTGAGTTACATTCTAGGAAAATCCACAGTTTATAAGCTGTACAACTGGCAAAACCATTGCCCAAACAGTAGGTATAGCCCTACACCAACCACAGCACCGAGCAGTCCCTGAGTGACTGAGCATGTTTGCATGCACATACACCCAGAGGACAACAGTAGTCCAGCCTCAAAACTCTTTCCATACAGACCACATGTGAATGCACGTCTTGGCTTCTCTTTCAGAGCCATCCTAAGAAATGTCCATGCGATGGCACTCAAGGTGTCTCAGGAGTTCAGGGCACCCTGAACAGAGCACCCAAAGAGAGCCAGACACCTTCCTATCCTGACAGATGCCACGTATTCCACAAGTCCCCAAATCCTTGCTGCACACATGAAAAAAGCAGCAGTTGTGTACCCTAATTAGAGCAACAAAGCAAAAATACTTGAGGGACATGAGGTTGTGGAGACACCTCAGTGACTTCTCACACAGCCCTTCAATAGGACTGTAATGCCCAGAAGAGACCTACAAATACAGCACCCAAAAAGAGGATAGAAGCGTTGCCCAACACAGGCCATTTAGTGAGACGCAAGGTCAGTAATGCCAGCAGCAGTGTAGTAGTAAAAGACTGTGAATGGGAGAAGTTTCAGCTTGATACTCAGCCTATGAAGCGATTCAAGGAAGAATGGCAGAGTTTAAAGACTGGACATGCAAAAAAAGCCTATCACTAGCAATTTAGGGAAAACAGTGATAGCACAGGGATGGGACTACTAAGACATGCAGCTTTCCATAGCTCTTTGACCAGACAAAATCTTCTGGCTTACATTTTTACTGAGCCCTCACTTATACAAGCTCACAAAGATATTTCCATGGGACTTTTTTCCCCAAATGAAAGCTGAGTAAGAATTTGGCCTAGTCAAATTTGCAATTAAAAAAGCCATGAAACCACAGTAGGAAAAACTGCCTTTGGAAGGATTGACAAGGAACATTGATACTGTTGCCAAGGTAAGAAAGATCATTTGAATATATTTGATGAAAATTAAGTATAATTCCAGCTGTTGCCATTTGAGTGTGATGTGGTCCAGTACTCCCAGAGGAGAAAAGTCTGCATGAGTTCGATTCACATGTGATTAACATGTCCCAAGAGTGGGACTTGGGACAAATATATCTTATAAGCAACACACCTTGCCTGACTATCTTGGGCACTGGAAATATAAATTGCATTATATTTAAAAGAAGTTTAATAAAATAAATATGAACCTGCCTCTAACTCTTAAACTACAAGCAACCATTTGTCAGATGGATGGATCTTGCTCTAGAGTGCTAAGGAAAACCTTATGATAAGATGACAGTTTCCTTACTGACAAATTACTTAGGACTTCTCTACCTTCTCCCTGGGTACTCTGAGACACCATGACAACCCGAGCATATCAAGGGGCAGGCAGAGCTCAGATTTTTGTCTGGAAGGAGTTGAGTCATTTTGTTCAGAGCAAATGTTTTTTCACCAACATGGACCAGTAACAACAGTATTGGAAGAGAAACTTCATTTGGCTCATCAGTTATTAAGGGATTAATTTCGGCCTCTGAGCTACGTGACTGCTTCTGGAGGAAAATTTTGGCTGGTGCTGTGTCTTCTCTGGCATGAAGAAATCCACTACTACCTGATCACACAAAGTGCTGGGTGCCATCAAATAACGATGGAAGGAACCGGGGAGTAGGCTCTTTGTAATATCAGGCTCTCCATTGCTGTGCATGTCTCCCTGACTGAAATGAAATTTTCTAGGTGGAAATTCCATTAGAATGCTTCTGCTTTCTGCTTGTTTTTACTGCAAGGGCTTATTGCTCAAGGGATCAACAAATCCAGTCAGCAGACCCACTCCAAACCTGGTTAGCTGCAGCAGTAACCATTATGAATCAGATGAAATTTTTAGTGGAAATGTGTATCACATTTCCAAAATTTGTGGAAGAAGCTACAGTCATGTATTTACGATGTTGAGATTTGCATTGAGATGATCTGGTTCCACCATTGTGAGTTTTCTGCTTATGTCTTCAGATCTGGACTGGAGTTCACTCAGATCACCTTTATTGAAGCCAGGTAGCGAGCCTGCCAGAGCCAGAAATGAGAACAGGCTTCAACGATGACACAACACAACTGAATCTTGACCTCAGGGCAACAAATTTTTCTGGTACAGCTAGAGATTTGTGAAATGAGCAATTATGCAAGAGTTCTCAGAAGTCAGAGGAGGTTAAAGGAAAAACACAGAGGTATCTTCCAGAAATACATCAACCCTGTACCCTTGCTGGGATGCCAGACAAGAACTTTGGTATCAGCTAATATCCTCTTGTGCGGCTCTGCTAAGAATTCTTAATTTCTTCATCACCCACTAAGGACTTTGCCCTTTGGGATTTGGGGGAAGGAGACTGTGGGTAGGTCTGAGTGTGCGTGTCTGATGAAAGGAAAGACAGAGGGGATCATTTCCAAGAAAGTGAGAGATTACATTTTTTAAACTCACATGATATTTCCTCTTTCAATAATTACAGTTCTCTCTGCTTGTTTTTGTCATATCAGCAGGGTACTGAAATACCACCACTTTGGCACTGAAATCTCTTCAGAATGGAGAGGTGATGGTGAATGTGTTGCCCATGATTTCAGTTCACTCTTTTGAATGCTTGTTATTCCAAGCTCCATTGTCCATTTAGTTTTGAATATTTCTGCTTCCTGCATCCCCTCCTAACACGATTTTATAAGTGGCCGCAAAGTAAGTATCCTCAGCTGTGTCTAAGACATGTGAAGAAAGCTGTGTTTAAAGCACAGGAGGTTTGCTCAGGTTTTGAGGTGTCTACATGTCAACTAAGACTAATAACAAAATTTGAAGTCATCTTCAAGTCATCAAGCATCTCAGACTCATGATTTTATCAGTCTCTGTCGCAACACTCCATCACTGGCAGGATGAGTCGTCCAACTCTATTCAGCTACTCTTGTACAGAAGTTGTTTCATACCTTTGAACAGCTTGGTTTTCCTCTCTGTACTTTTCCTATCCCTCCCCAAAGACGCCTCCCTGTGAGCTCTATGAGCTGCTACACAACTATTTCTCTCACCAGTTCCATGGTTTTTCTGGGGTAGTTTCCAGAGTCCTACATCAGTGGTGTCTAGCAAGCCCTAACAGCTACCGTTCAGGCAAGGATCTGTTTGAAGACTGCATCCCTTCAATTACACTATTTCAGAGCCGGCAGAGACAGTGTTGTACCATAGATCCCCCACATGCAACATGATAGATTAACTGACCTGAGCTACTCTTTTCTTGGCTTCTAGTCAAACTCTGGCTCTGCTCATTTCACCAGTTTTTTGAGCTGCAACTACCTCAAAGGACGTCTTGCTGGCAGCAAAGTCCTCTCCAGTTTACACCTGGAGTCTGGTTCTCTGTTTCCCATCACAGTCTGAGAAGGCCCTTTGAAATGCTCTGTCTCTTCCGGAGGGTTGCAGGCACACTTGTGATTTTCCAACTGCATGATGTTCTGAACAGAGAAATTTCAAAAGATACATAGAAATAAGAAAGTGCTGATTTACAGGTACTCTACAGCAGGAAAAGTGGGAGTATTTCTTTAGCACACCACTGAAATGTCTCTCTTATTTTAGGATAAACATGTCCTTTTAAATACCATGTTATGACTCCATGTGTATGCCATAAATTTCTGTCTGATCTTCAGGTCTGTGGCTATCTGCTAGCCAGTCTTCTACAAGCCACAGATTTTTCCCAGATGTCATTAGCCTGTGGAAGACCCTTTTTCTGTTCCTAATGCCTGTGAGATCAAGTCTCAAACCAGCCCACATTGTTTCTGTAGAGCCTCATCCTGAAGAAAAAAAAGTGCACTGGGGAAGTGGGTACACAGTTTTGATTTTAAAGAGTCTATTTTAGGATATTCCATTACCATACATCTAATATTATCTAGTTGAATACGTCCCTGCTCATTGCAGGGGGGTTGGACTAGATGACCTTAAAAGGTCCCTTCCAACTCAAACTCTTCTATGATTCTATGATTATTGCTATCTCACTATAATTTAAAAGTAAATATGTACAGAATGAATAAAAACACTGTAAAAAAAATGGATCCATTTGGCACTGTCATATCTAAATACTTTCATATCCTTTATGCGAAAACCAAGCACTTTTTGTTTTTCCAAGAGATACACAATATTTGGCCTTTCTTTTGAAGTTCAAACAAATGCATTAGAAATAATGGATTTTCCTGTGGAATTAAAATTTCAGTTCCTAAAAAACCTCCAGATTTTAAGTTTTGGATCTCTGTTTTGCTTTGTTTTTTAATAAGATCAGATATTATTTAGATAAAATACTGGATAATAACTAACATCTGCCAAAATTAATAGTTAATAAAACAATAGTCGAGCAACTGATAATGCTTGTGAGTCCTTTTGAAGGTAGCTGAATTTTAGATATTAATCCCTAAGCAAAGTAACAGTAAAAACCCAGAGACACAGTAACTCCATTTTTAACCCTTCAACTGTTCAGTTTTGAAGAAATATTGACAAATTAGTGCTACTCAGATCTTGAGAATTTGTATAAGCCAGCTTTTGCAAAAATCTCTAGACTATAAAAATATTTCATGTTCTCATGAGCAGAACTTGAATTAATAAAGTGAAATACTCTTTTTTATCAGTTCCTGTCTTAATACAGATCCTTTCAAATGGGCATCATTACTTCAAATTAAAAAAAAAAAAGGTTCAGGCTTATTTTTCCATTTCTCATTTTCATATATCTATGTATGTATAGAGAGGCACGAGCAGGAAAAAAGCAAGAGAAAATTGTATTTAAATAGTTTTTCAAATACAAAGTGAGTTTTTTTTATATGAGACAGGTAATTTTTTTGTACTGATTCTCAATACAAATATCTGAAGACACAGAAAGGAAGACTTTCTAAAACAACCTCTTCTCTTAAAATAAAAGCTGTAGTCCAACATAGTGCACAAAAGAGCATGAAGTGTTTTGACTTCACCCTGTCAAATGCTTTTTCAAATTCTTCATAAGATTCCCTATGTAGGCCACCACTGGAAATGGCTCCTTAATGTAAGGTGGGCTACAACAAATAAAAGTTCCACCCTGTAAGAGCAAGAATATTGAAGTCTATGGCACACACGCTGCTCAGCTTCAACTGGAACAGACACAGAGAGGTAAGAGGGCTTGGACTCGTGGCACAATTAGAGCTGAGAGTTTGGACTGACATGAAGTAAAGAAGTGACATGCTATATTAAGATGGGCATTTTAGGAAAAAGGACTAGAATCTACAAAAAAATGAGAGCATGAGTTAAGGAAACAGAGTCACCCATAAAGCTAGCTGGTCAGAAGTCAGGTAGCACCTGGCGTGAGAGGTTAAGAGGAGGGAAGCGAGACGCTATGGACACTTTTTGCCTATGCTAGCACCAGCAACACCTAGCCCCACACGTAACCTGGTTGAGCTCAACCTTTGAGGTAAGGCTTGCATCTGCTCCTAGAAGTACAGTGGCTTCTGAAAAACAGATCAATGCATTTTGAAGCACATGGTGTTAGCAAGAGTTGTGGGTAACCAGTTGTGCCTGCAGCTGTAGTTAGTGTTGCACAGTCACCGCTTGAATCCAACATGTGAAGTGTGTGAAGGTGCCTTTGCTCTGGAGAGGCATAACAGTACCAGTAATACATTTATTGAGCCAGTAAAGGGGTGCTGCCCAAGAAGACTTGACAAATTATGCTTAAAAAAAATTAATGTTTAAGACAGAAGTGTTTCTACAGAATTCCACAAAACCTAAGCCACCTCATTTCACCACCCGCTTATTTTCTTTCAACTGCTAGAGCCAAACAACTTTTCTGCCTGTATGAGATTTTATAAAAATTACTATTGATCAGAAGAGGTGGTAGAGGTCTGTTTTGTTTTTTTTTCTTTCAGCAAACCACCACAGTCATATTTCCCCAGCTGTGGAACACTGTAACATAATATTGAGCAATGCAGTTTTGCACATTGTGGAGGTTACATTTTTTGCCTAATCTCTGAAACCTGTTATTTTCTTCACTAAAAGGCCAAGAGATGCAATTTCTTTAAAGACAACTGTTTCCATTAACACAATATCATCTGGTCAGCCAGAGACCTAGCACTGCAAGACTGGCCTTAATAAGCACCATTTGTATGAATAATCTGGAGGCTCTTACTAACAGTTCATAATAATAAATTTACCCAGGGACTATTGCTCTAATGTGTATTTACAAGAGATGTGAGAAACAGAACTCAAATTTGACCTATTACATAAACATATTTTCCTCATGTGGACCTCCAAGTGTGATTGTTATTGTCATTACAGCCAGCACTGTTTAAGAGAAATGCTTGAAGAAGCACTTCAGTGGTCAGCATTGGGACTTCAGGCTATTATGTTACTATCAGACTAAGAATGGACCTAGCCATGTTTTCTAACCTAGCTACAGCATTCTGGAAAAACAAGAAATGGTCTTGATTATACTTCATACAAGAAGAGGAAATTGAATGGGATGTGCTCAGACATTTCAGATAAAGCTGATAAACAGCAATAAATCTATGTTTCTAAATTCGTCTCTTCAGAGAAAATTTCTCTACTTTAAATCTGTTCATCACATAATGATTTATAACCTTCATCTTCAATGATACCAATATTTTTAAAAGATCTGAGACTTGAATTAGAAAGCAGCCACCATTGAATCATGGGTATTCCATAGGGCAATGCTGCATGATATTGTTGGAAGAGATATGCTGCCATGGTGGAATAAGAGCTTGAGAAGGGCAGCAATTATTATTTTTCTTCAGAAGCAAGCAAATGCTGGGATTGCAAAGATCTGCTTTGGAATGAGCACAGGGCATTTGCCTCTAACTTGTTCCAAAAGCACTGCAGTCCATCCTTGCATCTCTCATCCCCTGGAACTATAACATGCCTTCCTGTTATGGCCAGGACTCTTTACACAGGCTATTCATATAAGAGATTACCAAAAAGTTCACCAGAACAAGCTCTGTTATTTGAATATACCAAATTGGTCATCAGAAACTATTTTAGAAGAAAATGGCAATTATGACAAAATCTACCATGGCTCTCCATCATGAGTACTTTAGTCCAACAAGCCACTCTATCTGAGAAAGAGAATAAGGCGTGCTAGTTTGTCCTCTGCCACCATGAGAAGTATCATCATTGCAAATGAAAAGTGGCACTAAAAAGAAAAATGCTTTTTTTTGTCCAGCAATAACATGTTCAAATATTCAATCAGTGTAGAATCATAGAATAATTTGCATTGGAAGTGACCTTTAAAGGTCATCTAGTCCAACCCCCCTGCAATGAGCAGGGACATCTTCAACTAGACCAGGTTGCTCAGAGCCCCATCCAACCTGACCTTGAATGTTTCCAGTGATGGGGCATCTACCACCTCTCTGGGCAACCTGTGCCAGTGTGTCACCACCCTCATTGCGAAAAACGTGTTCCTTAGATCTAGTCAAAATCTGCCTTCTTTTAGTTTCAAACCATTTCCCCTTGTAATGGGGTGTAAGTACAGATATCACTCAAAGACTGCTAATACAATGAGATTCTTGTGAAAGGTTAAAGCAAAGACCTTGCAATACCTAGCACAGGCCTCAGGTTTGAAGAAAGTTTCAGACTGAGATTTACATCACCGATTCCTAGTAATTAGACACCTTGAGAACGAGACCTGGATTTGTAAGTGGTGTGACCTGAAGTAGATCTGGATACAAAAGAAGGAGATCCTGATATCCTGAATGACAGAAATCCCTCTTTTCATGACCTTTGTAGTGGCTTCATTGTAGTAGGCTTGTCTTAAGTTTTTAAGTCATTGGCTGAACTTCATTCTGACTCATGAAGGACCGTGGGAGACAAAATGATGTGGTCAGACTCTAGTGGACCCTGGCTATAACGTAAAACCCTTTTACCATTCTGCTCATTTTCATCTTCTGTAACTCTTTCTTCTCAATGATTTACTTGCTTTAAAGACTTGATGCATTTTCAGAGTTCCCTAGCAGCTACATTTTCCTTTTCTCTCTTCTGTAATGTATTTATCTCAGCTAATAGTGCCAAAGCAGACACCAACAGAGAGATGACACTATGGAGAAGTGAGCTATGAAACTGAGTCAAAACAGCAGGCACTGAGGCCATCCTCCTCCAGCAAAGAGGATTAGCAAGAAACTGAAATGCCCCCAAATGAAGGCATTTCCTGATCTTTCATCCACTTTTTGAAGGTATTATCAAGAGAGGCTCTAATTCAGCCCTGAAGGTATTGACTCTGCTAACTAGGAATCATCATTTTAGTAGTATTAATCGTGCCCTCCATTATAACAGCTATAAAACAATTTACCTCTACTGTATTTCAGCATTATGCCATTTTTGGTAAGTAGGCTGGATAACAAAAATGGGAGTTTGAACAGGACTTGAGGCTTGCCATAATAGGGAGAATTAAAAGACAGTCCGTGTTTCATAAAGGGAAATCTCTCTCTTCATACTTCTATCTTATCAACATGTACTTCAGCAAAGGCTACAGATTCACATTGAGACCCAAAACCCCATGTTTGTTCAGAAAGACAGACAGTACATCCTTTTTTAAAATGCACCCTTTCTCTAACAAAAATAGTGTAAAGTGCCTCCGAGAGACTGCAATAGCCTCACTGCTGAAAAGCCCAGCACAGCAGATGAGAAGGAAAGCTGCGCAGAGGCAGCAATGTGTTGTACCACCCAGGGAGATCTTGGGTATGCATCAAATGAGCCTGACCTTCAGCATGTGGGTGTGCTGAGATTTTAAAGAGGTTCCAGTTGAGGAGAAAGAAGAGTCTCCATTTTAAGCTACATGCCACATGCGTTAAGCAAGGTAAATTCCTGGATTTTAGGGAGCCTACCCAGGAAGCAGTTAAGGTATTTAGACAGAAAAAAAACTCTCTCCATGCTGCATTTTAAACACAACTAATTGCAAGACTGACCTGCTCATGGTCCTTGATACCAGCAGCACGCAGCACAGCAGAGAGACTGCAAGATGGAAAAACAAAGTAATGCAGGAAACCAGCTGCTGCCCGTCACAGCTTAGCTGGAAGTAATTTATTTATGGGCCTCATCCATTTACTAGCCACAGGTCTAACTCCTGGTGCTCTGAGAAGCTCAGCCCTTTGGCACACTCAGAGCTGTGCCCGGTCTCCTGCCTTCCTTCCACCGTGGCCTCCCAGAGAGCCCCTGTGCCCACCCGCAGTGCGGCACTTGGCCACGGTTCCTCTGCACGCATAAATAAATGCACAGGCCGAGAAGAAAGGTGTACGTGGAAATCCTCAGACCTGGCTTGCTGCCCTGTGGCAACACATTGCTCTGCCAGCTGAGACACCACAGTGCAGCAAGGCTGGGGAAAACCTCGCAGCGTGCATCCTCCCAGGCACGGGGAAACCCAGCCCTACCCAGGTGACATGGGTCTCAGGCTCTTCTTTTTTACACTCGCAGCTAGGATGGCTTTATAGCATTATGTCACAGTAAATAAAAATAGGGACACTACTGACCTCAGATCCGAGCGCCATGAAGATGCTCAATAGAAATCTTTTTTCCCCTCAAGATCTTGCAAAAAATAAGAAGGGTAACTGCTTACAAGCCCTCACTGGCATACAAGTAGGGATGTAACAAGTGTATCCATCTATCAAAACTACCAAATTTTCTTTGTAAAACCGATCTAAATAGCCTTTATTTTGCCCTCAGAAGGTATCTAATTCAGTAAGATTAACCCAAAGGAGACTGATGTTTCAAGGTAGCACAGAGCTGTACTTATGTGACTTCAAAATAAAGCGGTTGATTTAAGCTGGCAGAGACTCTGGCTGTTTTCCTCTAAGTACACATATAATCGTCTAAACAATGTTTTCTGGTTCTCATTCATGATTAACCAATGTTCCTGATCCTAAATATCAGCCAGAAAATATTCGTGGACAAAACTATCTGTCACCTGAACATTCCGCTTCAGAGGCATCACAGGTCTGTTCAAAGTCAGACTTTTTACAGTAACTTTTCTTTGAACTCATTTTATCACGCAGACTGTGATTACCCATCAGCCCTTCCCTTATCTGTGCAAGTGTAGACATAACTTCTAGGTTTCACTTTCAAAGTCACAGGCTTCAGGCAGTAGCAAATTTTTTTTTGTCAGGAAGATGTAGTTTTTCACAGGCAATATTCAGGTGGGAATCAAACCAGTAACAATGCTGAGCGACTTTATCGTTGAGACCTTCTCCCTGTCCCCATGGGGATGGCATGCTGCTGAGGTCTTGGAAATACAGAAGGAACAGTGGAGAAGGTCCCATCCCTGTGGCAGCTCCTCAAGAAAAGACAGAGTGCTCCAACTCCTCCATTTCTCTGAGGGTTTTTGCCCCCAAACCCATCCCTCTGTTGCCTCTATTGCCACGTGCATTGAGATCTCTCCCCACCACCTGAGAGAAGCGTGCCGTGCTAGCAAAATGCTGGGCACTGTTACCTGGGACCACATGCCAAACATTGGGCAGCACCTGAGAACATCACCGCTTCCACCCACTGCTCTAGCCTGTACCTGTGGTAACCAGGTGACTGACATCAGACAACGCTACTGTGTCACAGATTTTGCAAGCATGTGTGGAAGAACTGCTCATATAGGAAAATGCTCAACTTAAAAAAGCACATGAAAAAACTTGTACTTTTACTTGCCAATAACAAGCACTAAAAACCTCTGAATTGAAGCACCTTGATGAAGAGTAAATTGTTCTATTTTAACAGCTGTAAAAAAGAAAAGTTGTTAAAAACCTTATTCTAAATAGTTGTTAAGAGATGTAAAATATAGCAAAAAAAATCAACAATTAAAAAATACATTTGTTGCATTTTCATTTAATGCTTCTTTGGAAACTTCCAGAAGTTTAGACTGTAATATGAATTTAAGCACCACTTAATGAGTTGGTTCCAGCTGAATATATCCTCATTATGCAAATATGTCTTAATTTGTCCTGATTAAGTAACAGTCATAGCTCTTCACCACTGTTAGGTGAAACAACTCCTAGAAGGGTCTCCAGTAAAACAAACATTCCAGCTGAGCATATAATTCTCCCCTCAGATTGAACCCACGATGTTCAGCCAAGGTCCTTCTCTAATGTCCACCAAGTGTCTAATCTGATACTATGATTATTTAGAAAAAAATCCCATACTGCCAATGATAACATCTCACACCCAAAACAACAGCCCCCGATAAAAGAAACTTCTCAAAACCTTTGACATCGCCACAAGTAAAGGCAATAGAGTAGGTATTTTCAAGGCTGTAAAGGCGTTAATCTTCACAAATCTTGTTAAAAACAGTAGGCAAATCCCTAGGAAGACTTTGAAAATTCCAGCCCAGACCTTACGTCTCGTTGCTTTCACACAGGATAAGCCACAGACCACAAGGGACAGCTTACCTGCACGGACAGGTGCTCCTGCCAGCCCTCTATCCAGCAGGAGATGTGCTACAGCTTCCACAGCACTGTTATTTAACACAGTGATAGTACTCAAAATGCACGTTAAATATGGGTAATACACTACAGGATGAAGGCCCTGTATTAAACAGTCCAAGGAAGGAAACACCTCCTGTTGTGTTTCCAGAGTACCATATAATTTACAGTCACTGCTGTGAGTTCTCTGGGAGAATATTAATGTCGCCACTTCCCAGCCAGAAATATTAAGGAGTCATTATCATTATCTGAAACTGTAGACTACAGGCTGTAACGAAAGGGGTTCTCTACAAAGACGTTCTTTCCTGGCTAGGAGCTGAGCGTAATACATTTTTTCTTATGCTTTTACTAAAACGGGCTTCCACACCATATTCAATCTCAGCCAAGAGCCCTATTCACATCTCTTCATCAAAACCACATGATTTCCTGTATTCATGTTTGGAAGGTAACAAAACTGATTTAAGAAAAAGTATTTTGTATATTTTTCCAAAATGCATTTGTATCAAAAAATCTGGATTTCAAAGGATACAGATTTTTACTGGAAAAAAAAATTGTTTGGAAAATTAAGATCTTTATCCAGAATCTGCTTTTCCAATGCACACTAAAGCAGAAACAGAAATAGCTGCTTAAGGAAAGCATAGCTGAGCATGAGTTGAGTCCTATGGTTTTTCTTCTCCTTAGTAAGGTAACACTTTCAGGTTCCCATTTCCTTCTGGACACCTTTATCAGCTAATACAAGGGATTTTGTGTTTCTGTTCAGTTTGACATTTGTCTCGGGATGCAGGATATTACCTACACAATTCAGACCATCTTTGCACGATTAGCTATTGCCGATAATGGCAACAAATGTGGGAGCGTTATCAGCAACAGCGTTCTCCGCCTCTGCAGAGTCACCGGCCTGAAAGGTGACAAGGACCAGATGTGCCTTCTGTGTGCCAGGCAGCAGCTCCATGCTGCTGATTAACTCTGCCACAAACTCTTGCTAAGTGAGGGAGGAAATGTTTCCTTCAGCTTTATAATTTCAGCTATGACCACACGGCCATAAAATGGGAGAGCTAGTCAGCCAAGCACAGCAGCAGACCTCTGCTCTAGAGAAGCTTTGCTATCTTGGTAACTCAGCCACCAACTATACCATCAGAATTTGACAATCCCAACTATTTTATAAAGACAAGCATCTAAATGATGCCTTCGTATCTTATTACGGATGCTTATATACTCACATGGTAAGCAGGGAACCCAGTAGGAAAAGGAATTTTTAAAGTGATCCAAACAAAAACATTAGAAATAAATGTAGCAAGTAAGAACTAAAACAAGGAAGGCTTATGAATTTTTTCAACTGATATTTCTACAAAACTACAAATTGACCATACTAACTTGAAGTGTGGGGACTATCCCAGTCCTGGCACAGAGCTGTTAGTGTGTGAAATTTTGTATTCTATCAGCAATGGACCAAAGTGAGACAAAAAAATGTTGGTCTCTCACACGACAAGATACTGACAACAAATCAGAGAACACTGATCACAGACTAATCAAACATAAAAATAGGTATTTTTAGAAAGAGCTAGAAGAACAGAAGCAAGCACGTAGTCTTGCTTGACCAAAGCGACAACCTAAGGAGGAGTTCTGAGAAAGAAACTGGTGGAAGTACACGTCTGAGCAAAGTTCAGCAAGCAGCCAAGAGCTTACATGACCAAAGACAGTTTGTACAGTATGATTCAACATCTTACGCAAACCTTAATGGCCAATACAGCCTTGCATGAAAATACCGGAATTTTCCAGAATTGCAAGAAGAAACAGTTAACAAAAGACATATATTCTGGGCATCTAGAATCTTTCCTGGAAGAATGGGCCACTCTGAGTGGCTGACAGCAGCTTTGCAAGAGAGCAACCTGGGCCATGATATGAACTGGGAAATGTAGAAGGGCACATGTACACAAACTGTTGCAGAATTAAACTTTTCACTGCCCCTGCTGCACGTTGGCTGGACATGGAGCAGTGTGGAATTTACATAGCTCTCAGTGTGGGCAGAGAAGGTGAGGCTGACAGCCTTAATTCATGTAAATGTGCCCTCAGACACCCTGCTTCATTCAACATTTTACTCTCTGAATGCAAAAAAACCCATGCATTAGAAAAACAGTGAATGCTGTGGTCATCTCTCCTGTAACTAAATGTATGTTCATAAATCATTCAGCACTGCGAGCTACTCGGCTTCCGATTCTTATGCAAGTCAAAACCCCTTCTAGCATTCTTGCAAGGGCAAAAGTCTTTATCTGCTGATGATGACACATCAAGCGGTTAGAAAAGGGCCTGTGTACAAATAAGAATTGAGTCTACAGGTCCTTATATCTTTGTTCCTGACCAGCAGTGAATTAACAATTTTTACTGCAGCCATTGTAATATGAGAAAACAAAGTTATAATAGGTGATTGTGGCTGTTCACATCCATGTTCTCAGAAGCTTGGGCAGAGGGTAAAGCTTCCCCAGGCAGAAGTACATGTAAGCGCACAACACGGGGCACGCATTGCGAGTCCAACGCTTCCAGGCTGCCCAGAGATGTGCCCGGGCAGAACTGCGAGCAACAGCGCTGGTGCTGTACAATGGGTCTGCACTTCCACAGGAGACACGCACTGCCGGTTTCCACATGGGTTGCAGTCTTGTTGGAACTATTATAGCTCTTTTTGCTGCTGTAATTGCTTTTGCTCCAACAAGGCTACAAAACCACTTGGAACTCTTGAAAAAAAAGTCTGAAGTCCTCAAATTCTCAGCAGATAAAGATGACACAACTGAAAAGCCTGAATGTAGGGTTACATTAACGAAGGGGTACATCCAAGCATTAGTCTAAAAAGCTCACAGCCCAGACTGGGGGCAGGTTGGGAGGTTTTTATCTTTTTTTCTCTGAATTAAATGACAGAGTAGAAACCCCCAGTGTCCTGCAGAAAGCCTGTCTACTTGAAGGGTTAAATCAAGATACCCACCACTTGTAGTGGCTGAGGGCAGAAGCAGCATGTACTGAGCAAGAAATGAGAAAGTGTTGGATTTTTTTTTTACCTCAAGCTAGCAGTATTTGGTGCTGCTGTTTTGAGGAGTCCTTTGTTTTCCCCACATGGCATAAGGTACTGATCATCAAATATGTATAAAAGGACTAAAATTTAGAAGAGCTCTACAACTAAGGTTTATCACCCTTAATGTTCCTCTTTAAAGCACCCCTGCAGTGTAGAAGGTTGCTCTGTAAACACAGAATTTTTGTGTCACATGCATTTCCCCTACACTTTTATGTCAGCTTTACTGCATTTTACAGGGCTACAATTTTAGGTAACCCCCAGAATGGTCATACCAGCATGGCTTATGAAATCCAACCTAGAAATACATATACTTTTTTTCTTCTCAGAAGTATTCTTACCCTTGTTATAGACCATTCGAATAGCAGAAGAGAATTCCTAATTTGGTATCTAACAATTCAACATATTTATGTACAGAAAAGCAAGGATGGGCCCCAAACAGTGAGCCAAGCAGAGCAGAGAGCTAAAGAAACATATCTGGAATAAATGTTTCAGGAAAAAGAAGCCTCCCCTGGTAATCACATTAACCTGAACAGACAAAGGGACATTTTGCCTAAACCTCAGGCTGTGTAATTTCATCACCTGTTTTCAAGCTTATGTGTTTGAAATCAGTTACTTAACTCCTATGTTTGGCCTCACAAATAACTGGGATGAATGACAGAAGCACTTCATCCTGCCACATTTTCAAACAGCCCACAGGGTTAGGTACAATAAAAACTGTAACAGTAGAGTCTCAACTTAAATATTCAAAAGTGAATCGAGATACTTAATGACCATCTTAATTTTCTGTAGGGAGCAGAGCACTCGCTGTAAGTAAAGGAAGCTCTTCTGAGAGCATAAGTTGAGCAATTGATATCACAGATGGTTTTTAATATGTTGGTCCGTAGCCTGAAAAATGCAGTTTATATTTTTAAAACATGGACGTATCTAATGAACTTGTTTAAATATTAGGCATCACAACAAACATGAGGTAGAAGTCACAGAAGAGAACGTGATAGGATACAGACACAGAAGCCCACAGTGAGAACGTGCTGCAAGCCAGCTCATATGTTTTGGGCCAAAATTTAGTACTGCCTAAACCCAGAGTTTTCATTTAACCTATTCTAAAGCTCCACAAAGCTACAAATTCCACAGCTAGATCTAAACCTGTGAGCAGGGCTGAACTGCCACCAAATCTAAGGGGTAGCGGAATTTAGCCTTCAGTCCAGGTCTTTCATGAACAAATACATGTACAGTAAATACATATGCACCATTACATATCCACTTTTCACAACTTTAGCTGTACCGTAAAGTAAAAGGATACTTTAAAAATGCATTAAGTTTGACAGATGGAAAAAAAAAAATTAGGCTGATCTAACGTTTCAGAGTATTGATTTTACCTCAGCTTTAGAGAGATATCAAACTGCTGCCATGGGAGATCAAGACCGTCATTGCCAAGAGATGGAAAAAGCTGGTATACAAAAGCAGAGTATTTCTGAAATGTTGCTAGATTATTAAAACATTAACTATAGTTGACCCACATGCAAGGCTTGAAACTAGAAATACAAGTTGTGTTGCAAGAATGGTGTATTTTGTTTAAAGAGTGCTTGGTGATACCTCTCTCTGTAGGCTGATAAGTTAGCTGCACTGTTCCAGTATGAAAATACTTTTGACCAAAAAAAAGAGAGTTCCTGCAAAACTGAAGTTTTTGTCTTGCTGTCACTCATAAAATCAGAAGCTTGCTCTCCCACCCACTGTGAACTATGCCAGCCACATCACTCTTCACACATTCCAGGGAGTTTTACCTTCAAGGTCACAGTATTTTGTCACTCTACTGTGGGGCAACGCAGGGAGGTTTTGCTGCAGCACAGTTAAGGCATGTCTCCAGAACACAGAAATGTGCTGTAGCAGCACATCACAAAAGAATTACTTATTCCCTGGGGCAAGTACCGAAAGGTCTTAATCTCAGGAGTTAGGTCTACTAGGACCAAACACTGGCAAAGCAGGTTATTGCTTTATTACCCTGCACAGCATATAATGTGTTTAGTAAATTTGTCCCATCCCTCAGCTGCTTGTCACAAAGGCTGAGCATGAGCTAGTACTGCTCAAATCTTCTGATGTCCAGACTAGAGATAAAAGGATCGGAAGTACGGCAGACCAAATTCAGATAGACTGGCAGAGCCTGAAAACGCACGCACACAGCCTTTTACCTTGGGTGCACTCATTTCCAAAGCAAAATTATCGATCCCACAGACGCCAAACTCAAAACATGCTTTGAAAAAATTCTAAATAGCAACATTACATCACTGCAGCTATTCCTGGGCTGAGAGATGTAAAAAAAAAAAAAAATTCAGAAATATCACTGTCAAACCTATTCATTAAAATGCCCTTTTCTTACCTCACCATGCCATATTGTCCCACTTGGGATTAGCAAAAACATTGAGGCTGATAGGATTGGGACACTCCCTTGGAACATGACTACCCCTGCAGTGTTCATTCCCTGTACCTTACACACAGTTTCTTGGCACATGTCTCTGGTACAAGCGTGCCGCTCTTCACATTAGCATAGAACAAGAGCAAACTCATTGGAATGCAGGCATCCCATTTTCAGATATCTAACCGGTATAAGACTCCCAAGACACAGGCTTTATGTCACTACTGTGGCCTGCTGATTTCATATGCTACCACACCTGCATGTTGCCCGCGGATGCTCTGAAGCCATCAGCTCACATAAAAGGATGCAAATGAGTTGATCCTCAGCTCATCTCGTTGATGAGCTCTCGTTTCCTCACCTCCAGTAACTGGCTGATCATCTTCGGACTGTTCCAGGACCAAAAAAAATCATGGGAATACACTAAAGGTATCTCGCTTCACTCCTCAGCAGAGTATTCAAAACAGCACAAAAGCAACCAAGTCTGCTAGTGGGCTTTCAGGATTTTTCATCAGACTTGGGGAAGGTGGCATGGCTAGTTTACTGCAGCTCCACAGGGGACAGCGACTTGCCACTGTGTGAAAACTCAATTCTTTTCAATCATGTAATCACACCCTAATGGGGCCAGAAGCAGCAGTGCTGACTGCTGGGAGCAGCCAAAGCCCAAAGCAACTTTGCTCATGTTCCCGCAGGCGATGGTACTGGGTGTGATTTGAGAGCAGCATACATGGAGTCAGCATTCCCTAAGCTACTGATCCACCTCTCACTGCCAGACTGGATGGAATTTGAACAGGTGAGGGAGCAATAGCATTCACCAGAGAACGGGGCCCAGCTGGAAAATTAGGTCTTACCTGTTTATGACTAGTAAAGGCAGACATTTTCACTAGAAACCACCTTCTGGTGTTGGGCAGACACCTTACTGCAGTCATCTGCATGAGCTGATTTAAAACTGTACATGGGCCCCTTCCAGTGTCACTATGATTTTTGATCCCAGAGTCTGCTATTTAACAGGTCTTCACAACACGACTTCTCTACACGTCTGTAAGACGTACACTCTAGTTCCACATTTCTATTTTCTTTCAGTTGCCAAACAGCCCTTTCTCCACACCTCCAAAATATAAAAATAACAAAGCCAACACCACTTATTTTAAATGGCAACTTCATGCAAGGTTTCAACCCAAGGTTATTTTTTGTCTACCAGTTGTTTCTTTGAGAACAGATGGCATTTGCAATGGTTCAGGATATATCCTATTTTTAAGTGTCATATGTTTTTACTCTTCTGCAGTGGACTTAGGAATCAGAGAAAAAAAGCCATAAGAGCTGGGCTTTACACACCATGAATAAACTATGCTGTCTCATGTCACTCGGGAAATAATCTCGCCTTGCAAGCGCCCAGCAGCCACCCGGCTCTGTGTCCACCCTTCTGGTGCAACGCTTCCTGCCAGCACTCGATAAGGAACAACCTGCATCCGGTGGTGCTGACTCAGCAGAGCACTCAAACGTTGACACGACAAAACTGGCAGTGAGAAAGTTCAAATTAAAGTTACATACCACAGCACGATCTCTAGTACGTGGCATCTCAGGGAATAGTCCTATCTTCCATCACAAAATTCAGTATGATGAGAACATCCTGTGTTGCTTGATTTTCTTTTTGGTATTTTCTCCCATACACATTGTCATTTGGCAGCTCCCTCAGAACAGAGGAAGCAATGAAAAATGGAGTCAGGAACTGACATGCTATTTAGGTTTGTTGCTTCTCATACTGCAAATTCATGGGATAAAGTCAGCCTTACTTTGCAAGTAACTGCAAGCTCTGTCTGCCTCTATTTTGATCCATCAGAACAAGAACCCACTGTTATAACAGAAAGCCAGCTAGCAAAATCTGAGCTTGAGCTTTTGAACCCTGCCAGGTTCAGAACCATGCTAACGTGGCTTAAATGGCTGCTGGGTCAGAGCTGGCTTCCATCTAGCAAAGCAGTGAGAGTTCAGACAGATTTGCAAAAGCCCACATAGATGTATCTGAAGTTAGTATCTGAAGTCAGTAGTTGGAAGGAGTCATATGAACAGGGAAAAAATGCTGTTGTGAATGCTTAAAAAGGGAAGATGCACAGCCACAGTGACTCATTCACCAAGGAAACACAAAAGCTGACATCTTTATTCCTCTGCCAAAGGCTTCTGGGTTGCCTCTTCCACCGGCACCAGGAGCACCACTACTTTGGTTCATGCTCCTGACTTATTTCCGTTTTGTTTCTCTGTCGGGCTGAGAGCTGAGGCAGTAACAGCTCAAAGGCAGCGTTGTCCAAGGCAGCTCTGGCTGACTCCGGCGGCCTCCCTCACTGCCAGCCCCGCGGGGCTCAGCAAGCCCTGCAACGAACCGCGCTGGAACAGCTCGCATCAGCAGCTTGAGGAAGTAATAGTTAATTACATTGGATGGATCCCCCTTGAAAAGGCTTTGAAATTCAGGAGAACAGAAAATGGAATCAATCTAGGATCAGACGTGATGGTTGAATCCATCAGGAGAAATCTGAAAATGAGGAAGGGGAACTTTTCACACTTTTGTTTCACACCAAGTCAGCAGCAGAGAGGGGTGGGGGGTGAAGTCTGACTTTTTTCCACTAGTTCCAATGATGAAGGTATTCATCCGAGACACTGAAGACCAGGGTTCTCCTTTCTAATGAAATAGGAGCAGGATTTGATATTCTTACGAGAATTTCTCCCCTACTAGTCTACTCCGAAGTTCTGGCTTTTGAATCTCACCTGGTTCCTCTTCACCTAACATACTTAAGCCATGTATCTCTGTTCCTCATGAAGAGCCCTAGACAGTACAATATCAAGTTATTCTTATTCTCTTTGGCCCCACAAATACGTGTTGTTTGCCAAAATCACAAACTGATCTTCAGTTCTGTTTTCATCCCGTTTCTTAGAACAATGTGAGACTTATAGATGTCTACAACATTTGACAAAACAATGTAAACATTTCTGAGAAATTCACTGTTTACTTATTTCTGCATGCTTTCTTCAACACTTTTTTTAACAGAGAGGTCTGAGAAGGAAACAAAAGACGACATATTCCTTGAAAACTGAAGCTGCTTCACCATAAATATAATAGGCAAAAATAATAAAACATCTTGGGCACCTTTCCAACCAACTTACACAGTCCACTCCCTTAATGCCAAAGTTTAATGTTTCTGCTGTTAGGCTGTGTCCCCAGGGTATGTCACAGTAAGCTTGAGTAAGCATATATTAGAATTTCTAGTTGGATAAATGGCCTTCTGGTTTCACATACTCTTATTTTTTTTGCTGGTTTTCTACAGCACTTAAAAAAAGACAGTCTTGCCAGATACTGATCTCCAGCAGTAGTGCTGGTTTATGGCATGTTGCTTTAAACCTGTGAGGCTACCTGTCAAGGAATAGCTCAAGTTCAGGAATAAAGTCAGTTTTAAGAAATCACATAACTGTAGAGAGCAAAAAAACTGAACCAAAGACTCATTTTCAGCCAGACTGCAGAGCCTAGTTCCCTCCTTTTCAGAAAGACCAGGCACATAGTCCATACCCCTCACTCAGTTTGAAGAAACAAAGTGGTGTAAATTCTAGCCACCCAAAGTCAGGGTTTATATAAGCCTCTCCTAATTCATTCCATAGATTGTATATTCTAGGATCCAGTGTTTAGTTATATAGTATTTTCCCTACAGTTTCCAGCCTCATTCAGCATATAGGATGAATTCTGCTTTGGACAAAAAAGGGGCATATTAAAGTGGACTCTGACCTGACAAAACTCATAATTGCAGAAGTTGGGATATGTGTGGTACTACCCCTTGATGATAAGGGGAAGATAAGGTGGCTTCATAAATGAAAGGTATGAGGGGTTGCCTTCCTGCATATCTACACAGGAGCTAAAGGCTTCACAATGTAGAGAAAGAGCCCCCCTTCTTGCCCTAAATACCCTCCTGCAAGGTCATTAGGAGAGTGTGGCAGAGAAGGAAGGAATGACCACCTATGTGCCAAGTCCTGTAGGTGGGAACCTCTGGGACTGACTGTAAAAGGAGTCCACAGAGGAGATTTAGAAGTTATTTAGGTTTTGCAGAAGAGCTTCTCTTGTTCAGGCCCAGAGGTCCTCTCCCTCAAACTGAGCAGTAGAGAGAGGACCTGACAGTAAAAATAGCCCACATGGTCAACATCAGAGAGGGGCACAGCCAAAACAGCTTGATGCAGGGACAAGCTGTAATTCCAACAGCAGGTTTAACAGAGAGATTGAGCTCTCTCTCCCAGATTGCCTTGAATGGTGGGTTTCTAGCACTGGCAATTCGTGCCACCCTGGAAAACAGGATTTTTGCCCTTCTCTGGACACAGCTTTCTTACTTCACAGCGTTACCCAAGACCCTTCCTAAGCCAGCATCCTAAATGTACTTATGTGTCATTTTCCATTTGTCTAGTTTGGGACATTTAGTACATGGATAACACATAAGAACTCCCACCTCCCACTGAAGGTGAATGGAAGCTATGCTTTAAATGCAAACACAAGAAGAGAACAAAATACTCAGTACTCTGGTCCCCCATATCCCAGATACAAAATCCAAAATGAGTGGGCACATCAGGCAGTAAGGGCTTTAACATCTGCACCTCAAGAGGCTCACGTACAAGATGGGGCTAACGCCCCTTCACCTCATGGAGTGCTAGCTGCAGGCAGTAATCCACCTGTGTTCATGAACAGCTTAGAAACTATGCAGAGCATTTAGAGTCCCCGAGGAAAGTCTGTATTTCACTGCAGGGTTCAGAGGATATGTATGAAGTAATGTAAAAGAGAATAAAAGGAAATGAAAAAGCACTATTCATCTTGACTGAGGTGAGAAGTCCAAAGTGAGAAAACACAGTGTGACCACCTACTTGAAGACAGTCTTAATGCAAACACACACATAGCAAAAGAAAAGGATGGGGGGACAAATCAGGGGTTTGGACAGCTGAATTGCTATCAGGCACATCTACATATTTAGCTTTCAGTGCACAGACATATGAACACACACATACCTATGTTGAAAATTCATCCAGACACCTCCTCCTGTCACCAGATAAAAATATATATTTATATGCTGCCAAATTTGGAGCCCAGGTTACCCTAACCTTAGCTTCTCTCCCCATGTGAACAAGATACACTTAAATAACCCTAGACAGTGAATTAAAAATACTGTTTTATTTACAATTTTGTAGCAAATTATTCACTGCAGATATATGTCAACATTTCTGTTAAATATTCATCATTCAGTGGTTTGTTCCTGTTGCCATAAGGCAATGCAGTGTCAGTACCAGTGCTTAGATAGCAGTGTCTTTGAATTACCAAGAGTCTTTCTCTGTGGTAAGGCAATAAACTGCAACTTATTTGCCAGGAACATATATTTTGAAAATCACTTGATTTTAAGCAGAACTTTGACCTAAATTTCACCACCAGGTACTGAAGCCTCTGTGATGATACAGTCATGTAGTTCACTCCTAGGATGGGCCAAGTTTCAATCTGCACCACTTCAAAGGGTTTGCAGGCACCGTGTATGTCCATCAGAGGTATACTGATTTTTCAGAGGAGGCATCCCCTTTCTTGAGGAGCCACCTTGAGCCATATGCTCGCTTCCTATCGTAAAACTGTTGCACATTTAAAAGTGTGACTCAACCTTGCTCACCGTAATCCCCAATTTTGCAAAGTAACAGATCAAACATGATCCTTTTTATGTAAAAAAAAAAAGTATATAGTTAAAACATTCTTCCTCACTCATTACTGAAGTACCAGTAAATGCACACACATTTCATACAGTCTTAGTGCAAGACACTGCTCTTGTGCTGAACTTGGAGCTAACCATGTATCTGGAGAGCCTGGAAACATTTCTGCCAAGTTTTAGTTATTTGACAGAGACTTCTCCCAAGGCTTCTCATTTTTTATTTTTTTTTTCTCCTATGGCACTTGCTTAGCCATACACAAAAGTAGGGAGTTGAATTTCGTGGCTCAGAACTGAACAAGGTCTTACTTCAGGTGCTTAAATACAAGCAACTTGAAGCAGTTACATCTGAAATCTCACCACAGTCAACAACAGAGCTCCAGTGACCTGGATTTTTCTCTTCGTATCAGAAGTGTCACATGAGAATTACTGCACGAAAGACAGTCAGGGAGCAGTTTACACTAATATGTTTTCCTTAGCAGTTGGGATGGGTTACAAGAAGGCATGCATTCAGCAGTCATAGCTCAGCTGACTGGTGAGAACTCACTTGGTCAGCCACAAAAGCTAATAATTTGCAACTCAACAGAAATACCTCTAAAAACAGATGCATAAGATGGTTAAAAACGATGCTGTCTTTAATGCCGTCTTTTATAACAACAAAGGAGGAATCTTTAAGTTTTCTAGATACTAGAAGAAATTAACTTATAACCCCGCCAGTCTCTGGTACTCTGACACTATTTTCTGCCAGCAAAACCACTATGGCAATGTCATGTGACTGTTGTGACAACAATTAAAGGAATCTTGGTTAAAAATGGTCAATGTATTCCCCCACATGCATACTTCTATAATCTTGGGGGGAAAAAAAAGGAAGTGCTTAGAAAGATCACCACCTGAGCAAGCCTTGCCTGGGATGTTTGCTCCAAGCCAGTCACACTGCCCTGCACTGCAGCTTTTAGAAGTAATGATACCCATCCTGCAGCCAAGTGCAAAATGATTTCTGGCTTTCAAACTCTTGAAGAAATACTTTCCATTCTGTTCCTGAAACCAATCAATATTGCAGTATCCATAACTGTTTCTAATACAACTGCCTGAACAGTACATGTAGGCACTGGCAAGGATTACCAGAAAAATGACAGCTTTCCAGCCTGGAACATAACATTTTCTGCCCAGTTCTGTTTAGCATTCTGCTTCAGACTCTGAGTACACTGCTGGGACTATATTCTGCACCACCGAGAGTCCTTACCAATGAGACAAGTCATGAAACGAGATGGTGAAAGTTGGGCACATCCTTTAGAAAGCCGCTCTGAACTGATGCTTATGCTATGCAGAGGGTTCTGTTTCCAGAAATCATGAGGAGGTTTCTGTTAACTCTAGTTTGCTGTGCAGTCCCAGTGTTGTGAAAGATCATGGAAGACACAATCATTTTGTAAAGGCAAGTCAAGTCAAACAGTTGACTTAGTTAATTATTGAGATTTATCAGCATGGTCAGAGAGGATCAAAGCAGTAGGGAACCCGTCATCCACAAGCAACACTGACTCCAGAATCTCAGACGCTTGTCTTTGGGGGCTAGAACTTTCAATAAAGTTTCCTTCACATGACATAAATTCTCGGTACTGTAATAAAATTTACTTTATTTTTATATTGAAATTCACTATAAAATGTTCCGACAACATCCACATGCTGGAAAACATAACCATGCTGGAAAACACAACCATGCCGCATGCGCTGCAGAGCTGTCAAAGCTCCAAACTGCATCGCCCCATCCCATCCATGGGAAGACCAGGCACTCATACAAAATCCAGCTCAATCCAGAGGATGAGAAGCATTACGGCCTACCAGCCAGGCTGGTAGCAGGGACATAGCAGAGACTCTACCCATGCTCACACAGGCTACAAACCTTACAGGATTTTAATGAGCCACCACGGTTGGTAAGGATTATGTCTATGTTCACCAGGAAAAAGCATCCATCCCCTTAAATCATGACCCCTCACATCTCAGGCAGCTCCTGCTGTCAGAAGGTATATTGCAAGGCAGGAGCAGTGACGGCCGAAAGCGGCTGGCCCCAGTCCCACACATCCTGATCCCTGCGCTGGCAGCAGCAGCAAACCTGATTTCCCCGGGTGCTGGCAGAGGCAGAGCAAGCGATGAAGACATGACCATTTTGCTGTGCCCTTGGCAGGCTGCTGCTGCCCAAGGCAACAGCCTACATCACCTATGCTCCCAGCTGGCCCTGTTTTGCAGTCAGTTCTCTGTCATGTCTTCAAATGACTCTATTAGCACCTCGAAATAAGTCATTTGGGCCCCACCTAAGGTTCGGAGAGATTTAAACAGTTGCCTTGACTCATGGATCTGCAGACTAATTGCAAGTACCATCCAGGAACATTAAAGCCCACGCACAATTGTGACAACTTTGATATTATTGCTTAGAACAGTGCCCACTTGAGTCATGCTTTAATTCAGTCATTAGTATTTTCGTGGAAGAAGGCATATTTCCCCCAACCTCATTTCACAGAGTGAGAAGCACATAAGAAGGATTTGTCTCACAAAAATAAATTGCTATTTGTATGTCATAAAACGGTTGTGGAAAACAGAAAAACACCAATTATTCAGAGCAGCAAATAAACAAAAAGGAAAATTTTCTAATTTTTAAAAATTAGTAGGTTATCTACAAGCAATGGCTCATTCATGTGTCCTCCCCCCGCAAAGCAATTACTATATGCTCCTCTATATGGAGTATATGTATCAAGTCTGACACACTGGTTTGATTACTGTTGGAATGAGCAGAACAATGAGCTTTTACAGCCAAAGAGATCAAACAGATGCCAATTCAACCTGTGAGAGAGATTCCATTGTGCCTCTGTAAACGTGACCCCCGCAATGTATTTTTTTAATTAAAAATCATTTTAAAAAGAGAGAAAATAAAATATGAAAGACTATTTTTCTGAGAAGAGAGGTTTTCCCTTTTAATGAGTGACCGGAACATGTCAGCTCTGCTCTTACACATTAACATGCCATTAGCACACGAGTTCAGGGCAATTATCTTAGTAAATGTGACTAAATACAATCAAAGACACCACAGTGAGAAAGAAGCCCATAAACCTCACTGTTAAATTATTTACATCACAGTTACAGCCAGACATGTACCTTGGGTGGGGATGAGATTGCTGCCATGCTGCTGCCTGCATGCTCAGGTTGTGAACATGGGTCAATGTCTCTACCCTTTTGTCTTCTCCATCACTTTTTCCCATACAAGCTAGGACGAATAGCCCATCTTGCACTGCATATGCCTACTGATGTGCCGAGGCAGTTATTCCCCCTCCTGCACTGAATAGGGTCCAGCCTTGACTTGGCCACCATTGGGAGGAGCAACAGGCTTCCTGAACAGAAGACAGAATGAGCTCACTGTGGATTTAGCTAATTTTTTTCTTATTCTAGCAGGTTTTAATGAGGCTGGGAAAAAATAGTGAGCACAGATAAAGAAAATTGTGTTTTGTGCACACAGTTCACTATTAGTTTGATGGAGGGATAAAATAGCAGACTGCGGATAGTAGGGTTTTCTGCTCCATCATCTGTTTTTCTTAAGATGGCAAACAGCTAGCAAAGTGCTCATTAATGGATAGTGACAAGTAGTTTCCTGTGGTCTTAAAACAAGCCATCAGTTACAGAGAGTGTTTCCATTCTAGAGGCTAAAAAACATTCAATACCATTCAGCTGATTGCATGTTTTTCGGGTGATGAGAAATCCAAGAAGTAGGAAAAAAAATACTAAAAAAAAAGAAAAGAGAGAAACTATTGTGCTTTCTCCAGACCAGTGTGCTTCAAAATAGCCTTCAGCTGGGGCCTAGATATTCAGTGTCCCTGCAAAACAAATGGCTCTTTGAAGAGCTACAAGCCTGATGTTATTTGACCTGATCATCTTTGTTCAGCAGGTCAGTAAAGGCTCAGGTCCCGTAAAACAAAACATGGGGTGGCGAGAAGGCCAGGCTGTAGCTTAATGGATACTGCCAAGAAGGTTTGTTCTCATTACTTTTTCTTACCATTTTAACCCTCATGCACTGACAGGTCAAGAAAGAGGAGACTTCAAACCACTTATGAAAGGCAGGAACTTTTTCCACCTCTAGAGTGGGGGGGAACACCCCATCCTCCTCAACCAGCCCATTTTTCCTTCACTTGAAGTGATCCTAGTGAGAAAGCAGAAACCGTGTTAGCAAACATTACAAGACCAATTCCTCACTGTAATACACAGAAAGGGGAAGCAGTTGCACCACTGGAAACACACAAAATAACAGCAGCCTGAAGCTGTATCACAAAACAGAGCATTGGCCATTACGGGGCTATTTATACCATCTAAAGTAAACCAAGAAATCTTCCTAGATGTCCTTGCAGGAAATTTACAGGGTCTCAGGAAAAACCCAGCTACTGTCTTTAAAGTAGCGACAGAAACATGCTTCTGAGCTGTGGGCACAGAGTGAACTATCTGGGTGTTCAAGAACATCTACACCTTTTATGCAACAGACGCGAGGTTTGGAAAAATGTGGCTCTAAAAAGAACAAGGTCATACCCAAGCAAGCTCTGGTATTACAAACACTAGAGCAATTTCCAACACAAGAACTAGCTCAGAGTTCCCTTTCATAAGCAGATTACAGCACATTACAGAGCTGGTCTGAGAGGCCTCTGCGTTAGGCATTAGCTAGTGTCGTATGGTTAGAAACAAAAACTTTGACAGCACAACTGGTTTTGTGTATCTAACCTGTAGCCCAGCATTAGAGGTAGCCATCAGCCACAACCCAGAGCCCTAGAGCTCAATATGGGACTCAGACTTTTTCCAAAGTTTCATGGCGTTTGGATACAGAGGTCCAGTTTAGGACCAACCTCTAGTCACTCATACCTTCCTTCACCAACAGAGACATATGTATCACCTTTACGATGGGCAAGCAGTATAACTGTGATCTAAACTAATATGTAGTGGGTTCAACATAAAAAAAAAAAAGTTGTAAGCAAGAAAGCTTTTTCTGGACAAGTGTAATGTAGATATCTTTTTTTTTTTTTAAACATGCTACATCCAACTCTAGCAGGACAATGGCTGCCAGCCCCTTGCACCCACCCAGGCTGCTCAGAGACAACAGCCCTGCCCATATTGCAGCCAAGTGCCGCACAGCAATTACTGACCATTACGCCAGCACAAAACAGCAAGTGTGCACCCAGCCACAGCTGCTGTTGGGAAGCTGCATATGAGACAGCTCATCATTCATGAAAGCTTTCTCTGCTCCCATAAAGCTACAGCAGGGACTGATTTCATCTTTGCACATGTATACTTATGGAACTTACAGAAAATGTGGAAACTTATGAAATACACCAGAAGGTGGCTTTCTGCAAGCGCAAAGCTCTCTCCAGAAACTTGACTTCTCATGATGACAGAGGTGCTTGTTTGCTTGCACTGTTGTGCTTCCATTGCATGCTGAAGTGATCCCCCCCATCCCAGCTGTGTGCTCATGCCATGAACAGTAAAGTAAGGCCTGTCAAGCCTTTTTGGATTTAGACCGTCCTTATCATTCATCCCAGCGGATATTGTGTCAGGTAGATAGACCAGTGGTTTCACAGGAACTGCATGGGTTATCTTGCTATAGTATAACCACAGTGCCAACCACAAAGAAAATATTTCCGCCCATATAAATATTTAATACAAGCATTATCTTCATGTAGAAGAAAGGATAGCAGGGACCGCTTTGAGACTATCCTGAAGCACGTTAACTACAGCAGTACCGACTCACTTCAGCAGATTGTCTGTACCTGCTATCTCTCAGAGCCAAGACTTACCAATATAAGTTTTATAACCTTATTCAGGTTGAGTTTATTAAAGTCAGGAAAAAGATATAAGAACTCCTATTAGCATGACCTATCCACATCTTCGGTCAGATCCCAGGAAAAAAACCTGCACTCCCTTTTCAGCCATAAATTATGTGCTTAATTATCCAAATGTCAAACTGTGCTCGCAAGTAACTAGGAAGGTCAGATCAGAGTGAGTTAGAACTTTAAAAGCAAGTTTCAGGAGCCAGTTCTTTCCATGGCATACATATAAGTACATTACAGTTAGAACTCACTATCACTTTTTGCAAATTGCTTCTACAAGGGCCACGAACAAGGATTAGACTACTCTTCCCACTTAGAGCAGTTAAGGAGCCTGTGATGCCAGAGTCAGTGCTATGCACTTGCAGGAAGACAGGATTTCAATTCCAGGACTTCCTTATGTGAACATCTAACTATATGGAGCAGGAGGTAACCAACTCTCTCTCACTATGGAGAATTGTTCAGACTTCTCATGACCAACTACCATTTACATTTTATAGTGAATTTCAATATAAAAATAAAGTAAATTTTATTCCAGTACCTCAGGACAAACTCAACCCAGAATAAAACTAACAGAGTGTGGGACAGGGGACAGATTAAGGTCCAGGGTGTTTTCTTTGAACTATTAGTCACAATAAGAAATTACTAAATCAATATTGGATTGCAAAGGGCTCCAGGCAGGGACCATGGGCCAAATTATCATGGCTGTAAGCAGATACACACTGAATGAAATTTGTAATGGGAATAAGTATTAGAGTGCAAGGGAGACACACCCTGAATTTAGCTCTTTGGTTTTTCATAGTGTGTGGCTGCAAACAGGCCAGGCTCAGCTTCTCAGACTCCAAAAAATCCTATTGACTTCAGTGTGATTTGCATAGAGACCAAAGTGTTTATAAAAGACATTAACCAACAATAGGCAAACACACGTTTCTTGACTTCCTCTCCTGTTGGCATGACAGGCCTGGAAGCAATTTGGAGGGAAACCACTGGCCAGATGAATTGGCTTTGGCCAGCCTCGGCCACCGCCCTGGTATAAGCTTGGGGAATCTGGACTGTCCCATACACACTGCCCCAGCATGGCCAAACCAAGGAGCAACTGGGCAACCACTGGGGCAGAGGTCAGATGCACTGTACGGCAGGGCTGCCAAAAAAACCCAGATCTTCCAAACATGGGTTTCAGATATGCCAGACCTAAGCAAACACCATGAAGCCCATCACATAGTAACAGGAAGGCTACGACGTGAAGATTTCCAACCCCAGTACCACCAGAAGATACCAGCTTTCTCACTTGGATAAAATCAAGCCAACCTGTCCTGCAGCAAACTGTTTCGCTCCTCCAGAAAACACTGGTGCAATTGTCTGTCTGCCTAATACCATTCTTACTTTGTTTTCTCCTCACAGGGAAGCAGCACTCCCGATTCCTCCATCAGCATGCATTTCTTCTGCTCTCTCCCAGAGCAGGTCGATGAATGATGTTCTCCACATCTCTAAATTTTCTGTATAACTCTCTTATTCTCTCCAGGCTGTTCCTTGCTCCCACTGAACTCAAACACCATCTTAGACCAGGGTCCTGCACCTGGGTCAGAGCAACCCCTGGTATCAGTACAGGCTGGGGGATGAAGGGATTAAGAGCAGCCCTGCCGAGAAGGACTTGGAGGTACTTGGGCTTAGTGACCATGACATGATAGAATTCTCAATTGTGAGCGAAGTAAGGAGAGGGGTCAGCAAAACTACTACCATGGACTTCCGGAGGGCAGACTTTGGCCTGTTCAGGTCACTGGTTGACAGAGTCCCTTGGGAGACAGCCCTGAAGGACAAAGGGGTCCAGGAAGGCTGGACAGTCTTCAAGAAGGAAATCTTAAAGGCGCAGGAGCAAACAGTCCCCATGTGCCGTACGAAGAGCTGGCGGGGAAGCAACTGGCCTGGCTGAACAGGGGGATTTTGCTGGGACTCAGGGAAAAGAGGAGAGTTTATCACCTCTGGAAGAAGGGGCAGGCAACTCATGAAGAGTACAAGGATCTCATTAGGTCAAGCAGGGACAAAGTTAGAAAGGCAAAAGCCCAGCTAGAGCTCAGTCTGGCCACAGTTGTAAAGGATAATAAAAAATGCTTCTACAAATATATTAACAACAAAAAGAGAGGCAAGGAGAATCTCCATCCCTTACTGGATATGGCAGGGAACATTGTCTCCAAGGACGAGGACAAGGTTGAGGTAATTAATGCCTTCTTTGCCTCAGTCTTTAATAGCCAGTCCAGGTATCCACACGGTATTCAGCCCCTGAACTGGAAGATGGGGATGGAGAGCACAATAACCTGCCCATAATCCAGGAGGAAGCAGTTAAGGACCAGATAGGCCACCTGGACACCCACAAGTCTATGGGGCCTGATGGGATCCACCCGAGAGTACTGAGAGAGCTGGTGGAGGAGCTTGCCAAGCCACTCTCCATCATTTATCAGCAGTCCTGGTTAACAGGGGAGGTCCCAGAAGACTGGAGGCTTGCCAGTGTGACACCCATCTACAAGAAAGGCCAGCAGGAGGATCCTGGGAACTACAGGCCTGTCAGCCTGACCTCTGTACCGGGGAAGATTATGGAGCGGTTTGTCTTGAGAGCGCTCACAGGGCATCTGCAGGACAACCAAAGGATCAGGCCCAGCCAGGATGGGTTCATGAAAGGCAGGTCCTGCTTGACCAACCTGATCTCTTTCTATGACCAGGTGACCCGCCTAGTGGATGAGGGAAAGACTGTGGATGTTGTCAGCCTGGACTTTAGTAAAGCCTTTGACAGTGCCTCCCACAGCATTCTCCAGAGAAACTGGTGGCTTGTGGCTTGGACAGGTTTACTCTTCGCTGGGTAAAGAACTGGCTGGATGGCTGAGCCCAGAGAGTTGTGGTGAATGGCGTTAAATCCGGCTGGCGGCCGGTCACAAGCGGTGTTCCCCAGGGCTCAGTTCTGGGACTGGTCTTGTTCGATATCTTTATAGATGATCTGGATGAGGGAATTGAGTGCTCCCTCAGTAAGTTTGCAGATGACACCAAGATGGGCGGGAGTGTTGATCTGCTGGAGGGTAGGAGCGCTCTGCAGAGGCGTCTGGACAGGCTGGATCAGAGATCAACTGGATGAGGTTTAATAAAGCCAAGGAAAAGAGGTTTTGGAACATGCAGCATTCTGATTAGAAGAAAGAACAAGTGAGACACACTGACTGATTTGTGTCTATGCGATAGGAAAAAAATGACTTTTCATCAGACCCATAATTCATTAATACAGTTCCCCACCTCCCATAAAGCCAGGGCCCTGCACTTCGGCCACAACAACCCCATGCAACGCTACAGGCTTGGGGAGGAGTGGCTGGAGAGCTGCCCGGCAGAAAAGAACCTGGAACTTGGGAGTGCTGGTTGACAGCCAGCTGAACATGAGCCAGTAGTGTGCCCAGGTGGCCAAGAAGGCCAACAGCATCCTGGCCTGTATCAGAAATAGTGTGGCCAGCAGGAGAAGGGAAGTGATCGTGCCCCTGTACTCGGCACTGGTGAGGCCACACCTTGAATCCTGTGTTCAGTTTTGGGCCCCTCATTACAAGAAGGATGTTGAGGTGCTGGAGTGTGTCCAAAGAAGGGCAATGAAGCTGGTGAAGAGTCTAGAGCACAAGTCTTAGGAGGAGTGGCTCAGGGAACTGGGGTTGTTCAGTCTGGAGAAGAGGAGGCTGAGGGGAGACCTTATCGCTCTCTACAACTACCTGAAAGGGGGTTGTGGCGACGAGGATGTTGGTCTCTTCTCCCAAGTAACCAGTGATAGGACAAGAAGAAATGGCTTCAAGCTGTGCCAGGGGAGGTTTAGATTGAGAGGGTGGTCAAGCATTGGAACAGGCTGCCCAGGGAGGTGGTGGAGTCGCCATCTCGAAGTGTTCAAAAAACGTGTGGATGTGGCGCTTCAGGACATGGTTTAGAGAACATAGTGGCGCTGGATTAATGGTTGGACTTGATGATCTTGAAGGTCCTTTCCAACCTTAGTGATTCTGTAGTGGTAGATGAAAAGCTGGGCATGAGCTGGCGATGTACGCTCGCAGCCCTGAAGGCCAACTGTATCCTGGGCTGCATCCGAAGAAGTGTGGCCATCAGGTCGAGGGAGGGGATTCTGCCCCTCTACTCTGCTCTGGGGAGACCCCACCTGGAGTCCTGCATCCAGCTCTGGAGCCCTCAGCACTGGAAAGACATGGACCTGCTGGAGAGTGTCCAGAGGAGGGCCACAAAAACGATCAGTGATGGAATACCTCTCCTATGAAGAAAGGCTGAGAGAGCTGGGATTGTTCAGCTTGGAAAAGAGAAGGCTCCAAGAAGACCTTATTGCAGCCTTCCAGTACTTAAAGGGGGCCTATAAGAAAGATGGAGACAGACTTTTTAGCATGGCCTATAGTGATAGGACAAGGGGTAATGGTTTTAAACTAAAAGAAGGTGGATTTAGACTAGATTCAAGGAAGAAATTTTTCACAGCGAGAGCGGTGACACACTGGCACAGGTTGCCCAGAGAGGTGGTAGATGCACCTTCCCTGGAAACATTCAGGGTCAGGTTGGACAGGGCTCTGAGCAACCTGGTCTAGTTGCAGAGGGGTTGGACTAGATGACCTTTAAATGCTCCTTCCAACCCAAACCCCTATGATTCTATGATTCTTTTTGACAGTAAGGGTAGCAGCAGGCCCCAGCTGCCCCGTCCCAAGAACTAACTGTGCCAGCCCCTCTACATTCCTAAAGAAGTAACCATTGAGCTCTGCACACCACCACACAGAGGAGTGTAGGTTGCAACTGCAGAGCAGAATTGGTTTTGGCACCCTGAGGAGGACCTGTGTCCAGGCCATCTCTCCTCCATCATCAGCTATCCTCCACAGCACCCAGAAAGAGCAAATCAGGTCTCAGTGAACCTAAATCAAACATCTCATTTCCCAGGTCCTTTAAGGGGCCATATGATTGACTGAAGGAATTTCATTGTGACTGAAAGTAAGAATAAGATCCCTTCACCAAGGAAAAGGCACTACCTTCTACCATTTCACATGTGAATGCTGCCTCTGCTTCCACCAAACCTTGAAACTCATTACAGCTTAAATGCTAACCCAGGAGAAAAGCCCAGAACACAGAAACATGGAATGAAGACATTACAGCTTTAATCCTTCATAGAATTAGCTTTTTTAATTTGATGAGATAGAAGGGTAAAGAAAGGACACACATGACGACACCTGATTACATCACTTAAGCAGTTCCATAAGTGTATTTGCTTGTAATTTTTTCTTCCTTTTCTTTTTTAAACATTTCTAGGGATCTCAAGTGAGTCAAAATGTCCTTTACTCTCTCACACAAAAGAGGAGCTGGAAAGCACATCACAGAAGTTACAACTTTGAAGAGCCAGAAACAGAAAACAGATTCTGCTGCAGCATTAAATTATGTTACACAGCACAAACCCTGAGTTTTGCCCTAGAGCTGGCACCTTGCTTTTCTTGTCTCCAAACATGCAAGCAATGCTTGGACGTGTTTTGTGCACCCCTGTCATCCATTCTCCAGGGGGAAAAAAAAAAAATTAACTCAAGGGAGAAAGTGTTCATTTTACAAATGAACGACAGAGAGAAGGAACCTGGTAAGAAATGCTAGCATCAGATACAGGAAAATGAGAAGCCAAAAGGGAAGTATTGTGCAAAGTGCTTTGAGTTTCTTGGAACAATGAAGGAAAGTTGTGCAAGACCAAAAAGCAGGAAGAAACATGTAGTCTCTACAAGTTCATGTATACTGATCATCTGTTTCCTCTCCCAAGAAACATGCACGCAAAGTTTTGTCAAGAAGAGACTTGAACTCCTTAATTTTTAACATTTTTGGGGGGTAATTTTTCATTTTCCTTCCCCACCATGAGTTTCTGTATGTGTTTGACTGGATCACTCAGTCCAAAAAATCACAGATCTGAGTGCTTACACCTCACATCTGTGTATGTGACCCTTTTCTCATAGATGCTGGACATACAACTTTCCCTAACGATAGGCAGAGGATGCAGATCTACACTATCTGTAAAACCACTGCTTTTCCAATTAAACTGTATGTAGGTTCTCACCTCAGAAAATTTAACCTAGGGGCTTTTATTCCACCTCCCCCCTCCACACCCCCCCAAAAAATAGATACAGTGGAAGAGGTTCTTCAGGGCAGAGCGCAACTGTAAGGAAAAAAAAAAAAGTGGGATTTATCACATCCTTCTTCACTTTTTAATTAGGGAGAAAATGGACGAAACACACTGGAAGCAAAATCAATTTGCTGCTCTTGATTTGGCTTATTGTTTAGTGACAATTTGACCCTTTAGACCAAATTATCTCTGGGGAAATAATTTCACTTACTTCAAGGCAATTTCTCCAATAGATAAGTTGCTTACCTTTCCTTCTCAGGTCTGTGTGTTTCCCCTCTTTGTTCTCTGAACCTGAAAATATCTTTCATTTCAGGGCATTTCTTCATCAGCCCTTCAAATGAGATCTTCAAAGTAAGGAGCATTTTCTCTATACAATTAAGCTTCTCTCCATACCTATAACAAGTTTTAAAGCAAATTAGAAATTACTTTAGCTGCAAAACACCAGGGAAAAGAGGTTTTGGAACATGCAGCATTCTGATTAGAAGAAAGAACAAGTGAGACACACTGACTGATTTGTGTCTATGCGATAGGAAAAAAATGACTTTTCATCAGACCCATAATTCATTAATACAGTTCCCCACCTCCCATCCAGAAGCCAGTCATATATTTGGATATGTTGTGCATCAGCACATCTATTTAAGCACTCTTAATCCAAATAGTGATAGAAAAATTGTCATTTATTTCTGCTTCTTTTTTTTTCTTTATTTTTCCAGGGCTTTAACTTTATTTGGAACTTACATCAAAATAAATTTTAAGGATCCTGACTGCGGGTTTAGTTGAATCTAAGCTGTTTGGAATTTATGCTCTACTCCTTGTTTCAGCCCTGGTATTTCTTTGTAAGATATCCTACTGGGAAGTAACCAGAAAACCATTTCCTTTTTTTTTTTTTTTTTTTTTGGAGGATTTTAAAAGTCACATAAGAAAGATGAAATGACCATCAATAGTTCCCAGAGGAAAGACTGGAAATAGAGGAGATTCATGTGCAGTTCTTAATGTATCAGCTTCTCCCACACATTCAAAACCCACATGAAAATCAGAACCCACACAGTAAAAGCCCTTACAAGCTTGTGCACCACTTAAAATTCAAACAGTCTTCTAATGGGAAAAGATAACCTATTAAAGGCAACAATGCCCATCTACCAACATAATGTTCATGCTGCTCAGGCTGCTGGGACTCTCTATTTTGCTCTTAAAGCCCTTCCTGCTTTTTTTCTTTTGAGTAGCACCAACCAAGATGGAAGCCGAACAAAGGCATCATTTGCCCAGGAGGGATCTCCGCTTCCTCACTTGCCTGTATTGAGGGAATGGGGAAACACCCGGATGTAACTGCTACACAATGGGGATGAAATGCTGACAACATAGCAAGATTAATGGGAGCTGATCCACTGGCATTGCCTTTCATAACTCTGCAGTCCTTTGCAATTTGTACTTGCTAACCCAATTTTCCTCTTCCAATGTGAGCAGCTCTCTTCTTCATTTTTTCCTCTGACTAGCATCACCTCAAGTCTAACCATAGAACAATCACTATCAAAAAAACCTCTGGAAGGATGAAATTCCCATCTCTTCACCCTGAGAAATCCTGTGAAGGAATACTCCCATCCACACCAATGGGATACAGCAGCTGCTCTCTAGTTGCAGTGTAAGAGCAGCCCTCATCCTGGTGAAATGTGGCTTGAGAGACAGCAGGAACACTCATCTCACCTGAACTTTCAGGGCAGTATTTCTGTGTGAACACATCCACCTTTCATTCCTAAGGCAGGCTGAAAGGTCACATATGGTGAGTTACTATGGCTTAAGTGACAAGTGACTCCATGTCTGTGGAGAAGCAGCACAGGACGGCAGCCCATCCAACATTCTTCTGTCACTGTTGAAAGGAGGAAGTCCTACATCCTTTAGACATGCTCTCTTGCTTACCTTCCACCAGCTCTGGTGTTTGCTGGGAGCCTCTGGGAATTGATAGAACCCAGTAATCCAGCAGCAAATTATCTCAGAAAAAGCAATTGAGTTTTCTGCCAGGATCGGGGCAAAATTGGTTCAGAAAAAAGTTTTAGAAGCTGCAGAGTCAGCACAAGACTGCACAGCTGAGAGCAACAGCAGGGGTAGGGAAGACAAAGAGGAAGAAGGATTTCTCCACCTCAGCAAATATAAGTTGTTGTAAGACTCATCCATAGCACGCAACTTCACCTTTGGGATCAAGCGCATGTTGTCTCCTGTCACTATGAAGGCATCTGAGCAGAGTGGTGAGGACGGAAAGGTAAAAATTATTTGAAGTACACTCTGACAGAAAAAAGAAAAATGTGTGTGAATAGAGTTGTCCAAACATACATTTTTGTGGAGGAAAATTGCAGGATGAGTATTTTGGTAGAGAGAATATTTTAATCCTTTTTTTTTTCTAAATATGCTTAATATTAATCACAAACAAATGTTTGGCACAAAGGGTAGCCTTGTTAATGACTCAGTGCCTTGGATCTTCCAGTGAGAGGAAGCACTGTAATACAGCATTTACAGGCTGGATAGCAAGCTGTTAAACAATAACTGGGAAAACTCCTGACCTTCCCAGGGAGGAATAGAAAAGGGAAAAAGAAGGGAAGAGGGAAAGGGAACAGAAAGGAATAGATTATTATACACCACAAAAATAGATCAAAAATTTCAATTTTTAATTCCTTTTCAAGTAGAAGACACAACTTTTTAAAAGCCTGTAAGAGCACTGCTTTGCACTCTTCATAAAGACTTCTTAAAGACATTAACTTCCTTGTGACCCACAGCCTTTCCCTACAAGCGAGACTTGAAACGTCTGCTCTGGCAGTGACCATTGCTCTCACAGCCAAACATCTCCCCCTGTAACCAGGCACAGCTGCATGCTTACCCAGAAGCAGTGCCCACCAGGCTCCTCTTGTCAGAGCGACTGGTGAGGCATCGATGGCCAACAGCTGCTACCACCACACCCACGAAGTCCTTAAGAGTCAGCCCCAACTTGGGAAGCAGGCCTGTGAGGGGTAGAAATTGCATCATCCAACAGTATACATGTACCCATAACTCGGGAAAAAAATCAGCACAGTAACAGCTCAGAAATAGAGATGGGCAGCCAAAAGTTTCTCTCTGTATACCTACTTCATAGGTTTATCTCATTATATGATCTCCTCTACTCATGGACCAAAGATGAGCTCTGCAACACAGCACAAAATGCCTGCAGGTATTTATCATTTACTGTGATCTCAGGAGGTCCACACTAAAAGCGGCATGGGAAAGCTGACTATGTTTTATCCACCACATGACCCAATTTCCAGCAGCTCTGTCAAGCACTTCTGTTACCAGCAAAAGGGCTGAATAATGTTCAGTGAAGTAGGTGATGAGTTACTTGAAACTAGCTTCCAAAGGAAATTAATTTCCACAGAGAGGCTCTGGCTACTTGAACTTTGTTTTAAAAAGCTGTGTTTTACTGCAGCCTAAGTTAATGAAGAAAGGTAGTTGACAGGCTGCTGTACCGTCTGTGTCCTCTCTCAGACACCTTTCTTCCAGCAGCAGAATGGGAGCATCCGCTGAAATGAGCTTCCACTAGCACTCATTTTACTGTTTCTCTTCCTACTGCCACATCTACTGCTCTACTATTGCCATGAGAAATAATCAAACCTACTTTTAATACAATGTTGTGCATATGGAATCTCTGCCAAGATAATTCTCAAGCAGAAGAGCAGATTGCAAAAAGTACGGCATGCTCGGCCTTGTGCCTGGGAACCTAGGTAAGGAATAATGTCTGTATATAAACCCCTCCACTCCTTACAAGCACTCAATCTCCAAAAAAATTCTCTTTCTGCTTCTATTTTGCCAGATTTACCACAGTGGATCTCCCTCCAGGGTTTCCATCTCTCTGCCCTGTGCTTGAACTAGTCTTTGCATGCTGGAAGATTTTGGAGGCACTGAACTGAGACCTTAGTCCAGATAGTAGCATAAAGGTAGTATTAAGTCCATCAATCTGAAGAATGTATTCTCCATATTACATCCGTATTGCCACAAAATTTACCCTAAAGTTTAGGATGAACTACTTCATGGAACCTGCATATGGTAAATACCACATTCACACCCAGGTAGGTCCCTGCTTCTCATAGCACCTCAGACATCTCAGTTACAACACCTGTTGACTCTCAACATGTTTAAAAGTATGACTTTCTACATTTGAAAGACATGTGGGAAAATGTGGGAAAAATCAAAAGAATCTTTTACCGTGGAGCAGCTGCTATTCCACACTGTTAATCTTAGCACAGAAAATCAGGCACACTTATCTCTGCTCAGGATCCTTTGCATTAATACTGCTGGAAACACACTTTGTTGTTATCAGATGCTTTATAGTTCCTCACCAAACACATCAGGAAACAGCAAATGGGTTGAAGCAAAGACTTCACAAGGTGGGATTTCCTTGTGGTATTTTCTATTTGTTATTTTGAAGAAAAATTATGAAAAACATGAAAAGCTTGAAAGCACTTTAGTTTACATGTCTTTGACGCCCCATGTGCTTGCAAAGAAACAGGTAAAAGCATGTGCAAACTGTAAAAAGAATGTAATAGCAATGCTCAAAAATACCAGAAACTGAGAGCTGTTTAGGCATATACCTTAGCCTAGACACAATCACAGACAACAAAACGGATGTCCCACCGACCTTTTAGCTCCCCATGGAAATGTAGATGCAAGACTAACAACTTCTCAGTCTTCATCTATCTTTACCGTGCTCTCTCATACAGTATTTTACATGTTTGGCTAGACGCCACAAAAATGTCCCATGCGCTTAATTAGCCGAAAACCTTCTCAATAGTGTAATGGCAAAGTTTCCTACAATAAAACTCAAATGTGCATCTGCTTTCCTTAACATTTCTAAGTCTTCTGATAAGTATTAAACTCAGACACGTCTGATTCATTGGAGTGCATACCCCACCTTCTCACCAGTACTCGCCAACCAAATTCAAAATTAATGACGCAGTTTCTCATCAGACTGTTTTAGAAATAGAACAGGTTTTTTTAAACAATTATGAATTCTAAGGAGATTTATTTGTTTTCAGATTTTTGATGTTGATGAGTTCTCAAACTCTTCTTTGTAGCCACTAAAATCAGGATCTTCCTTTTTGAAAATAGACATATGAAAGTCGTATGAAGTAACATGGTTCCAGGAATCCATGCTATATAGTCAAAATAAATGCATGAAGCTTGATAGCTTTGCTTATTTGTTAACTTCACAAGCTTTGTAGACAATTTAGAGCAAAGTGTCAGGACCAGACATCGGCAGTCCTTCATTTTTAGAGGGATAAGATGCAGCAGTAGCATGCAAGATCACTGCCCTTGCGGGTAGGGAAAGCAGCAGGTAAGAGTGGAACCACGACTCTTCACACAAACACCCCATGGAGGTGCAGGGGATGAGCTGCACTTTTTGCAGCTAAGGCATGAGGTCAATAAGCAATACACTTGGTCCCTAAATTTCAATTGCAATGAAAGCAGAAGCAATAGCCAGAAGCCTCAAAGTGACGGACAATATTTTGATTGTCGTCCTTGAGTCTAGGAAGTAGAAACGTGCACGCAGACCTAAGTCTTGATGTCCCACAAAACACACCAGATGCACAGGTAGTAAAACTCTACCACATAAAAACTAACTTCAGATCTTGGAAAAACTCAGGGTACTGTTCTTACAAGAATATATTCATACCAAATAATTTATTCCTGCTCTAAGCCATTTTAGCTGTTAAAAAGCCAGAGGGTAGGGGATGCCAAAACTTGTTTTGTGTAACAAAAGAGTTTTCCTTTTCCATTCCCCTTCTATCTCAAAACATCTGACAAGTGTTGATCAAACTAGACTATATTTACTTCCAAGAAAAAGATCAAGTTAGATTTTCATTGGCAGCATAAATGGTCTCAGAAAAACATGTGAGTGACAACAACAAAGTCAAAACCTGAAAAAACACAGAGAACTAGAATCAAAATGTTTATGTCACTACTGCCTTCAAAGTTTTTCCTTCCTTTCTGCAACTACATCTCAATTCTCTCAGCATTTCACTACAATTGCCATTAAGCTGGGATCTGTTCTGTGGGAGAACGGTATCATGGCAAAGGTGATTCCTAAGACTTTTACATCTGATGTGAGAAGAGGTGCTGTTCTCTGGGTCTAATGGGGACCAGGCTGTAGCCCTGCTGCCTGCCTTGCTCGTTTACAGACCAGTGGTGGCAAGACAGCATGCAAGAGACAACGCAATTCCAGCTGGGCACTGTAACCAGGTGGGATGCTAAGACAAAAATGCTAAAATAGAAGCCCAAAGTATAGGGGTGAATGAAAACTCTGCTGCTACCCTGGATAGATTAAGGGGTCTTCTCTGTCAGAGGAAGTGAAAGCCCACTGTGTGCAGGCATGTATGTAGCCATCAGAAATAAATGTATGTCCTAAAAATAAATCTCCTCTCACAATTAAGTTCAGCAAAAGTTCTTGTGTGTTTCTGTGTGCTTATTTGCATAATCTCACCTGCATTTGTGCTGTGCATCAACTCTGGTCTGCACAGCAGGGGCAGGTCACATGGATAAAATCCCTGACATTTTGCAGTTCTCTTTAAAAGTCTGCATCCACACAGGGATCATGACAGCTACTGCACTGACAACCCTGAAGCAGCATGCTGCTGCAAGTTGGAGCAGCTGCAGCACAGTGGGCAGTGCTGCACATCCCCCACACACCAGCCCGATACAAAGGGACCACAGTGGGGGAGAGTAGGACTCAGAGCCAGGACCTTTTTAGCATCTCTGCTGAAAGGTGCCAAGTTTGCAGCCATTGATTTTATGCAGGGTCTACCCCCCAGGCAGGGGCAGGAGCCACCACCTCATGTCACCAGCTGCTGAGCAGGCACCTTGAATTTGTACCAATAGTCAAGAAGTGCAAAGGCAGATTCTGCTCTCCGCTGCCTGGGTAAGAAGAGAGCTCTGATCTGACCTGGATGCTCTCCAGCAGGCAGCCTCAGCCTGTCCCCCCCGTTCAAGCAGGTCAGAGCCTTTCCCACCGCGGGTAATGGGAACATATCACTGGCGGCAATCATACAGGCTGTGCATCGCGCAGCACTTCAGAGATCTCCTTTTGTGTATGCCACAACAAAAATACTATGAAAATCCAGTGGCACAGGTCATCCTCCAAGTTGCAGCATTTGCTAAGTGAAGAGAAACGTGCAAGGCCTAATGTATCATCCAGGGCAGCTCTAACTATATGCTAGAAGCTTCTTCAGCACAGTGATTGGTTACACCTGAGGTTTTTTTACAAAGTGTTGAAACTGCAGTTTAAGTGAAACACATCTGCTGGCAAAGACGTAACCAATTTTTGAAAATTCAGTATATATTTCAGAGCCAGTATAAACCACCATTGTACCACCGCCTTTCTTTGAAAGGTGGGTAGAGGCAAGGGTTAGACTTCCTGATCTAGCAAGCCAGCCTCACAGCAAAATCTTCATTTACTACGTACCAGTCTTCTACTGCTCATTCTGCCTCTCCCAGTCAGGACCTCAAACGCCTCTATGTCAGAGACTGGATCCATCCCCAATCCTCTCTGCACCTGGGAGCCTGGAGGATCCCAGCCCAGCTATGGCTCTTACCCGATGTGCTGCCTGTCCCTCCAAAAGCAGGCAGAGGAGCCACACTTTGCTCTCTCACACAGAAGAAGGTTCCTGTGCTATACAGAAGAGCTGCACTTCAATCATTTGCAATTCTAGGAAGTTCAGAAGCAGCTTCTTGCCCACCTCTGGGTTGGATGCCATTAAAAATAGGCATAGATCATGCCCCATCTTTTCTTTGCAAAGTACAGGTTTGATTCTTGTTAGCCTTTCACTTGCCTCCAACACTGAAATCATCCCATCACTTTGAAAGCTAATGGAGAAACTGTGAAAGAGTACAAATATCATACAATCCCCTAATATCACCTGTGAGCAGCTAGTTGGAAAGGAATCAGAGCAAATGAGATCTGGGCCTGGGAACCTGTGCCTGGAGAGCAAACCAAGCAAACTGCTTCCCAAAGGGCCCTTTGCATGCAAGTTTGAAAGGATGAGGCTGAAAATCAATGTAGGCAAAGGAATCTTTTTTCAGAATAGTCCTTCAGTTGTGGAGGAGTAAAGATACACTTTCAGAAGTACTGTTGTGGCTTAATCTTCCTAAATACCATTTCACAAGAGGCCAAGCACCCTGTGTTTTTAAGGGGATTTCATAGACTGTTTATCTTAATATAATCTCCCACAAACGTTTACGAGGAGAGTTTTATTTAATGCAGTCTGTGATCTGTATAAACATCACCACGGCATTAGGCTAACCAAGCTCTGAGCCGAACTGTGGAAGTCGTGTGGGAGCTTTATTTGGGATATTAAAGTAGCACAGTTCAATATATGATTTTATTTGCAGTAGACTGCTGGGAATTAGAGATTAGTCATATGGGGATTTTAACAGTTGTGTAGTTGTGAGAGGCTGACTCAATGGTTTTAGTCTTGTAAAATGTCACCCAACTGTCTTGTTACTTCAAAGTATAAGATTATAAATCCCCAAAGGAAAGATTGAATTTTGGGGTGGGAGGGCAGGAGAAAAGCACAGAAGGAGAGAAGTAGAAAAGTATCTGCAAATACAGTTCCACACTTTTCTCACAAGTAACTAGAAAAATGGCACTAGTGCTTCCAAATTTAATTTTCTCTCCATGACCCTGTGTCAGATTCATTCAGTTTACCAGTCGATTTCGCATTATTAATTGTCAGCCTTGAAAATGCCACTTGGGATCCACAAATCAAGTTGTGTCTCTTTATGTGTCCTAAATCACCAGTAATGAAGATTCTGCCCTTTGTAATTTACCTGTGGGTGCTTTGGAGATCCAGACCCAAATCTATCTCACTCACCCCTGCAGTGCTTGTGCATGCTGGCTCTCGATCTTCTCTAAAGAAGCACTGTTGTTTCAACGTGGAGGAGGCTAAGATAGAAATGTTCCAGGCTGCCTCACTTTTTTCTCCACTCTCTGCAAACAGCCTCTATATGTTGGATGCATATTGCTGGGATCCTCAGAGAATCTGTAAAAGATGGGTCTTAAAATACTGGAAAAGTGAAGGATCAGATGTGATTACCCACTGCTCTGCCCTGATCTATGTGTTGACTATCTCAGTAGCAGAACAGGCAGAAGATGAAAACAGAAAAGAATAGGGACAACCTGGCCACTATTACAGAGTTCCAATATACCCATCATTCACTAGGTTTTATTTTGCATACACACAGGAATCCAGGTTTCTGTGACATCCGAATTCTTGGCCTTTTGCCACCAGTATCGAGAACTACCATTTGTTATTAGGAGAGAGCACTTCTCTGTTAGAAGTCCATTCTTCTTCACATTCTAGGCTTGGTATTGATTTAATTTACACAATCATACAGTCTATTTAAGCTTGTGATTTAGGAAAGTGATGGTGCTTTACATTAGGAAGTGTCACTTGCTAGATTCACATATGGCAATTGCATGGTGAGTTGAAAAAGAAGCAATCAAGGGCTGTGTGTGGGAGTTCCTGATTTGTGCCTCAGAGTTACTGCCTCTCTGCCAGGTATAAAGGCAGAGACAGAACAAACTCTTCTAGCAAAAATAACACTATTTTTGACTGCTCGCACATAACCAAGATCAGGGATCAGATTTCTTAATGTCAGTCATGCTTTTTAGCCAACTCCAGGCTCTGAGTATTCAAATCTGCATTTTACTGTCTGCAGTCCAGTTTCTGGTAACCGTTCTGCCCCAGAATGAGCATTCAGATGGGCAGAAATTATCTGATCCCAGAACCTTCATATTTACTCCTCCAAACATGAAACCAACTCCAAAATCCATATATCAATCATAAGATTGAAACTTTGTCTCCTACCACTTCAGAGGATGGAAAAATGCCAGTGGTCCATGATTTCCACTTCATTCATTCATCAAATTCTTGGGATGGTGGATCCAGGAAGAAGAAAGTCATCGCACAGCTGTTAAACAAATTCCACAGAAAACTACAACCTGTTAAGAAAAGTTAGCTATATAAGACTTCAACAAATACTGAATGTAGTCCATCCTTTACTGAATCAAGACTCTTTGTGCAAAAACACCTTCTCCTTAGCAAGTTGCTTGAAAGAGAATCTTATACAGGATGTTTAAACAATTGCAGAACTGAAGCCTCATGGCTGTATCTCCTTTTTCCCCTGCCCTTATTTCCAATTTACAAGGTCTAAAACAGCCACTGTAATTGATTAAACAGAGCAATCCTGATTTAACTTTAATCCTGGGAATTCCCTAAGCACCTGAATGTGGAATGCAGGGGAGGTATGTCAGGGTAGGCATCAATCTCTGACACATCATGGCAGTTTTCATTTTCCTACAGCCTTTTTCAAGCAGGTACAGTTATGATGCTACTCTTCCTCTGGGAGACTGAGTGAGCAAATACACCTCAGCCAACAGTGTTCTGTGCCTTTCTCACTTGCTCTTCAATGATTTAGCTTAAGAACTTACATAGTACAAAGCAGTAGTTTTGCTGTCACAGGTAGAGCAAGATTAGTATCTAGGATAACTTCTCCCCTTGAGAAGAATAACCATTCCTTACCTTCCTTATTTCCACCTGCTAAACCCCTTAATTGCTGAACTACCGTCAAGATAATTACCTTCATCCATGTCATCATTTTAACTCCCTTTAAATATTGCTTTTGCCCACATGCTGCAGCAAGGAGTTTCACTGCTGCTCAATCACTGCGAGGAGAGTTCTTCTTTGAAGACCTTTAAACCTGTTCCCCCAGTGAATTTCACCAGGTATTCTTGCATTGTGGCAGCCCATAGCAGTTCCTTACTCACTTTCTCCATGCCAGTCATTATGGCAGACTTCCACATTGCACCCCTCAACTGCATAGATTTATATAGAGACATAATGATAGATCTCAGTTCCTTTTCTGATCATGTCTAGCCTTCCATCATGAGGTCATGAGGGAACAGAAACAATATAGCTTTTATAATGCAGAGGCAGTATCTTCTGTGCTCCAGCTGAAATCGCTTTGGTTACAGGGGATCCAGACTCAGATGAATGAGAGGAATGCCACCAATAAAAGCCAAAAAAAATAGAATTAAATAAAACGAGGCAGTCAGAATTTATTTTAAAAGAGAAGATAGTGAGGTAATAAAAAAGAAAAATATATGCAAGCTTTCCTAGCAGTGTTTTGGAGGAGTGAAAAAAATCCTATTTTATTTTCAAGCTGTGGTTTGAAAAAGTGTCACTGAGGAAACCATACCAGAAATTTAGGTTACGTCTATGCTGCACAATGTTAATTTACCCAGCTGAGCGCTGTGCTAATGCAGCTATATTGCTTACACTACTTACAGCTAACTAGTTTAAAGCGTGCTCTGAAATCTCTTCACCAAATTGCACTGTGCAATGGATATATACTTTTTTTAATAGTGGCTGTGTTACCCTTGCAGACATAGTGTGTTAAATATACCTTGCAGAAAGACCCCAGCCAGGACCTATACAAGCTTAACTGTGCAAGGTGAATATGCCTACGGAATTCAACAGAAGTGCTATCAGGCACAAAGTTAAACCCAGGCATATGGGTCTTCTGCAGCAGTAGGGCCTAAAATTGGTAACCCACACACACAATGAGAACTAGCTCTTCAACAGAGCTTGTGCAAGATATTATACTATTGGGGTGACAGTGGGTGTTGTACCTTGGATGCAGCACTTACTGCACACTTAAAAGCACCTTACTCTACACAGGCTCAAAACATAAGAGCTGGACTGAGTCTTGTAGAGTCAAAAATGCAGCTGCAACAAGGGGACTTATTATGTTAGCTCTGGTCTAGAGAAATCTAGTTATTTCTGCTTATTTCTGCCAACAGAGCAACACTAACTTGTGCACAGAAGGTTGGTGCTTGCTGAGAGCCCACATGTTCCTCCAGAGAGGAGTCCCGAACTGTTACAGTCTGGTTGCTACTCTTACCTAACGCCTTTAGCCACAAGCAAACTTGCAGGGGCAGCCCCACCTGCCTTGTGCAGAGCCACACACAACTTGACATGATGGCTGATGTATTTTTGGCCTGATTCTTGTCTGTCAGCTCCCGTTAGTGAATTTTCTCTTTAGCTAATTTTAACCAAATTTGAAACAAGGGCTGGAGTCTCACAGATAATTATATTTTTATGCGTTTCAGGGATCTGGCAGCTGGAGAGAGAAGACAGACCAAAATTAGTGCTTTCCGTTAAGGGAAAGCAGGCAAACTTCAGACACTATATATTCCAGCAAGCCTGAGACAGCCAAAAAATCCATACACATTTGGTAGCAGACTAGCATTGCTGGTGTTTGCTCTTGCCAGAGCTGGTAGTTTTGCACTGGTGTATGGTTTAGGACACAAACTCATAGGCATCCAGGTTTAATTAGTTCTGCTATTCTCATAACAGTGTCCATTATTTTGTTGAGGTATCAGTAATAGCAGAGCATCCACTGAAATTAGGATGATTTGTGAAGAAGTGGTCAAAAATATCTGTTTTCTTGTAGAAAAAAATGCAACGATGACTTCTCAGCAACTTTTATTCTTCTTGAGCAGCCTGTTTTTCAACTTTTAATCCTACAGCTATTAGAAAGCAAAGATTGGACAGTGAATTTTGTAATTATTAAAAAAGGAATTCAAAGCACCTCAGGCCAATTTTCTGTTATGTGTCAAATTAAGCAAAATTGTGTTTTGCCTTTAAATTAAAATGAAAAAAACCCAATTCTTGAGAAATAAAAATGTCATTGTTCAAGGGAGAGTAATAAAGTATGAACGCTTCTCCTTCAGCTGTCTTTGTAAATGAGGAAGAACACTGAAGTCAATAAATTACCATTACCCAAGCTTCATAAATCCTCAGTGGTTGGATTTTACCACATAGTTTAAGTTACAAGACCTCAGAAGAGGCTAAGAAAGATTCATTTGGTGTATTTATAGGCAGAGACAAGGTCTCCAAACTTTTTCAACTATTACTGGCAATGTCAACATGGAAAAAGTTGCTCATCATGGAAACTGGTGGTTCTAAAACACAGTGCTCTGCATGTGAAACCATGAAGGCCTATAGTTACTCAGTAGAATGAGAGGTTTTATCTGCTCATTATTAATCACAGCTTTGCTAGCAGATTATCTGGAAGAGGTAATGAAAAAAAGCAATACAAAATTAAGTTAGAAGTAGGGCCAGCATAGATACAAATAGCAAATATCCCTGAAACTTTGAGCACAATCTAGAAAGTAAGAAGTAGGAGAGTTGATCAAAACAGGAGATAAAATATGACCATGTATGCATTAAGATGCATGAATCTTACAGGGAGCTATCCGAGGATCAGCGACCACAGAGAAGTTCCTCCCATAAGGATTCAGCCCCTAGATGTGACAAGATGCAGAACCATAAAGTATATGTATATAACAGCACAGTTTGAAATGGGAAAAATCATAGAAAATAAACAGAATGTCTCATCTACACCATGAAATTAAACAACTGCTGAAAAGGGCGGCTTTGTGCCTTGTGGAGGACAAGTCCAAGCTTGTCTGCATTATCCTGTGATTACAGAGTGTGAAGAAAACATCTACATCCTGAAAAAAATCTGGGAGACTAGGTCTCCTTAACTACCAGTGCATTTTGGGCTTCTAGGTACCCCAACCTCCTTAAATTTGTAGCGTGTGTCACTTACACACTTCTGATGATTTTTACCCCTTCACTCCCTTTGAGTGAAGCAAACGCAGCAGGCTGGGGACTGTCTTACATGTTTATCTGCTTAACTGATCCCAAAATACAAACCACAGCTTGACATCCATTTTGTGAAGAACAAAAAGAGAGACCTCTATGGCAATAGGCAAATGAGAGAAAGCCACCATGACAGAGCTCAGAGCCAGACTGGAGAGGGACAGGAGTTGTAGGAAAGATTCTAATTATAAACATTGCTTCTACTATTAATAGGCTGATAAAGGGCATTATTATTAAAAGGAAACATGTGTCAGTTCAAACAAGCTGCTTCTTGTACTTGCTTGATTAACAAGGAAGCCATTTGAGTAGGTCAGATTAAGATTACTATTATATGCTGTCATGGGGAGTCCTTGAAAGCAGCCTATGAGCTTAACGACACACAATATACAATAACATTTGGAGCGCAGCTTTTACTGTTCCCATGCCTTTGAACAGCACTTGGTGACCCTGAATATTCTGAGCAGGGACACAGGAGGTCTGTATTAAGAAGGAATTATTAAATATTGATTTATTTTTTTTTTTCCCCCTCTGGCATTGGGCATCAAGATAAATGCCAGAAATTCATCTATCCCTGTTGAAGCTGACCCGGAAAAGGTGCTCCATCAAGTTCAAGTGCATAGAAAACGAGACAGAGACAAAGTAGTGAGAAACTTTTCCACCTTATCAAAAAACTTCTGCGCCTGGTGTTAGCTTAGACACAGTTAACCACACTGTTCTACGCTCCCATTACAGATCCATTCACTCATGAAAGTGGTCCTAATATTGAGACCACAAAAAGTTTGGCAAAGAGGACTTTGGGGACTGACAGAAGGGACTTTGCAAGTGCTTACGCAGTGCTTGGGAACTTTGCTGATCTGAAACCTGGCAGTTGTCTGGCTTCCCACAGAGTGCAGGCCATAATCTTTCAACCAGGAATTCCTGGGTCAAACTCAGTAACTTGTGGCATCTTTCTGCTAATCTGGCATACACTGCAGCAGTCCCAGATCACAGCAGCTTCTGCAAAGAAATGTCACAATTAACATATCTTTGCATGAGATCTTAAACAGAAATCCTGAACTTTTTTACTTTACTGACTGCTAACAAAAGAGTGCCCTTCAGCGATTGTTCCTCTCATTCACTCCAAATTAACAGAAAAACCATGTTGCCTCCAGAGTTCACCTCTGGATTTTAAGGCCAGCATTACTTTGTCCAGAACTGGATGAGTTCCAGGGCTGACGGCAAGGAGCACGCCACCACTTGAGATTGCATTGAAGCTCAGCTGCAACTCAAACTAGAATAGTCTTTCTGGCACCTCCAGTGCTACTGGATCCACTTTACAAAGGGAAAGCTGGAGGACATTTTAATGACTTATTCAAGCTGTAGTCAGGTTGCTCACAGTTCTCTGCTGACAATGCGACATATTGCTTTGAACTAGGGCTTCATCTTACTGATGTTTTTCCAGAAAATTTGGAACAACTGATCTCTTTGGAAGAGTCATAGACCAAAGAGGTTGTATAGTTTGTGTCCTTGGAGGTTTTAAGGACCCAGCTGGATAAAACCCTGAGTACCTTGGTCCAACCTCATTTCCTACCCTACTTTGAGCAAGAAGTGGGACTAGAAATGTCCCAAGATCACTTCCAACCTGAATTATCCTATGATCTTTTGAAAACATGGAAGACTTGCAAGCAAACAATCCTCTGTATTTTTTCTCCCATGAAATAAGGGATGAGATTTTTTTCAGAACTGAAATTCAAGAAAAAGTCTTATTTGTCCTGTATCTTATTCAGATATGCTGGTATGGACTAAACAGCATTTTGACAATCTAAAGCATGGATCCTGAGACCCAAGCCAAGTTCTCGGTTTCATTTTAAGTGTCAACATAGTGGTTATTTGCAGTCTATTTAAGCCTGATGGCCCAAAACTTTAGGGAAAAAAGGTGGAGAGAGTTCAATGACATCTGTTGGTGAAACGAAAGAAGAATCCTCCCTCAAAAGTCCCTTAGACTTGCTGGAGGAAGAAGTCTTCCACAAGCACCTGTTGAGAACAGGGAAATACCTGGAAAGCACTGGGCTGAAGCAGGTCTGATTTTTGTGTGTTTTGTACCCTTTCAGGCTCTTTAATAAAGTAGATGTTTTCAGCTGGAGATGGGTCTAACAGCCATTTTCACATACAGGAAAATACAGGCAATTGGAGACAAAGTTCATTCTGCATGGGGTGAGGAGTGGCAGCCCGCAAAATTGTGGCAAAGCTGCTTGTTGTATGGAGAGTTCTTAGGGAGTTCTGTGTTTAAAAAGGAGCACAAAGGCGCTTGCTTGGAAGTCTTTCTGGTGCATTAGCCCAAAGAGATGTGGTGAACAGAGTTAAATCCAGTTGGCTGCCAGTTACAAGTGGCATTCCCCAGGGCTCAGTTTTGGGGCCAGTCTTGTTCAAGATCTTTATTGATGATCTGGATGAGGGGATTGAGTGCTCCCTCAGTAAGTTTGCAGATGACACCAAGTTGGGCCACAGGGCTGACCTGCTGGAGGGCAGAAAGGCTCTGCAGAGGGAGCTGGACAGGCTGGATCAATGGGCTGAGGTCAATTGTATGAGTTCTAATAAGACCAAGTGCGAGGTCCTGCACTTCGGCCACAACCACCCCATGCAGTGCTACAGGCTTGGGGAAGAGTGGCTGGAGAGCTGCCCAGCAGAAAAGGACCTGGGGATGCTGGGGCTGGTTGACAACCAGCTGAATATGAGCTGGCAGTGTGCCCAGGTGGCCAAGATTACCAACAGCTTCCTTGTATCAGAAATAGTGTGGCCAGCTGGAGTAGGGAAGTGATCATGCCCCTGTATTCGGCACTGGTGAGGCCGCACCTCAAACACTGTGTTCAGTTTTGGGCCCCTCGCTACAAGAAGGACATTGAGGTGCTCGAGCATGTCCAAAGAAGGGCAACGAAGCTGGTGAGGGGTGTGGAGAACAAGTCTTACAAGGAGCAGCTGAAAGAACTGGGGTTGTTCAGGTTGGTGAAGAGGAAGCTGAGGGGAGACCTTATCACTCTCTACAACCACCTGAAAGGAGGTTGTGGCGATGTGGGTGTTGGTCTCTTCTCCCAAGTACCTAGAGATAGGACGAGAGGAAATGGCCGCAAGTTGCGCCAGGGGAGGTTTAGATTGGATATTAGGAAAAATTTCTTTACTGAGTGGTCAAGCATTGGAACAGGCTGCCCAGGGAGGTGGTGGAGTCACCATCACAGGAAGCATTCAAAAAATGCATAGATGTGGCACTTTGGGACATCGTTTAGTGGGCATGGTGGTGTTTGGTTGATGGTTGGACTTGATGTCTTTTCCAACCTTAACGATTCTGTGATTAAAGAAGAATACAGATTGTGTAAGACTCTTGCTCAAACTATTGCACAAAATCATGGAACCACAGAATAATTTAAGTACAGAAGGACCTCTGGGGGTCATCTAGTCTAACTTCCAAAGTTGAATACCTCCAGAGATCCCAGAGTGTTTCTGGGCAACCTCTTCCAGTGTTTGACTGCCTTGCCTGTGAAGATTTTTCTTCTTACATCTAGCTGGAATTTCTCATGCTGAGACTTGTGTCTGTTGCCTCTCATCCTCCCTCTGCTTCTCCTTGTACGTCACATGCTCCGGCCCCAGGCATATCTTAGTAGACTCACTCCAACTTGCCAATATCCCTCCTGTGCTAGGGACTCTGAACTGGGCACAGTGCACCAGACATGGCCTAACGAGTGCTACACAAAGGAGGATAACCACCTCCCTTGATCTGATGGATAAGAACCTGCTAACACAGCTCAATCTGCAGTTGGTCTTCAGTATCACTAAATGCAGGGCTGCCAGAGATGGAAGCAGCCAAGCAGTTCTGCATGGGCTGGTAACAGGAAGAGAAACAGAGGAATTTTGTTTTCCCCCCTTCCATGTTTCTTTGTGGTTCCTACCAGCACCTCTGCCTGCCCAGCCACTACCCTGGAATCAGCAGAGAACAGTGGGAGGGCTCAGACCAGTTTACACTGAGATATGACACACATTTAACGGCTCTCACAGCTCAGCCTTCCTTAAGGGATGGACAAGCGAAGACATCAGCCAGCAGGTGGACTGACAGAGCATACAGCATCCATGACTGGTAAGAAAGGTGACTAATGCAGGACACAAAGTAGATGCTCAACCTGTACAAGTTAAAAAGTCTGCTATATTTACTCTTTTGTGCAGTATCTGAACTTAACTCACTGCTGAGGTACTGTAAAATCATAGTGTGAAAAACTGGGAAATGTCAATGATGCTGCTGAGAAAACATACCCCGAATCAAAATTTAGACACCCTGCCTCAAATAGCAGTTTCCATTGTGATTTCCCTCCCTTCACCAAGTTTCTCTAGAATTATAATAATCCTTCTTTCTTCTCTTAGAGCATAATACAAGTCCATTCATTTGCCCTCTACTTTGGAAACTAACCAAGTGTTATTAAAAATGGCCACTTCTGTTCCTTTTTCAGGTACAGTTTCTGTCACTTGTGTTTGTAGTAAGTCATGTTTTGCCCTATGACTAGTCCTGTTTATTTCTAGAATGACAGAAGTGGCAAATTTTGGCCCATGATATCTGTGTGCCTCAGAGAGTGGAAGAGAGACAGCAAGAAGTGATTAGAGTACCATGTATTCTCAGTAACCACCCACATACGCCTGTACTCCCACAAAAAAAGAAGTCTCATTCTACAAAAAGTTAATTATATTTTAAAGATCCACGTGTTAATCGAGCTGTTTTGGAAGAACTGACTACAGAATCAGTTTCATTCTGTCATTACAATTGGTCAAATTAAAAATCCAATTATATTAAAAAAAAATCTACTAAGACCACCAGTAAAGACTATGATGGAATCTAGGACATCCTCACTTTTTTTCCATACTGCGTGCTTTTATTTCATTTCATGAATATTGGCATCAAGTTCCCATACACCTAACTTCCAGACAATACCCTTCTTTAACAAGCTGGCCCGTCCTTCAGCAGTTTTCAGTGAGCACTGTGTATCATAGGGTACCAGCCCAAAAAACTGTGAAGACATTAGTCAAGTTTAAAGAGGAAAAAAAAGCAACAAAACCCTTCCAAAACCTACTCAAAAAGTAGAGGTGACACACAGAGGGGTTTAAAGGAGTCAAAAGGTTTGATTTTTCCAGACATACAAGTGAAGCTTCTGGCAGGACAGAGATTAAAGTTCTCAGTCACAAAAAGTACAATCCAGCCTAACCCTACTTCTACAGCAAGCATTCCCACTGTTTTTCCTGGGTTTGGGCCCTTTCTGGGGAGACCCAGCCCCAGGAACCAAAGGACAGCTATGACATTGTACCCAGGATAACCAGACCTCTCCTGGGGCTGCTTCCAGAAACTATATCAAAACATGCAATGAGAGAAAACATACCAGAGTTATATACAGATACACACAGGCAGGCTTGACTAGCACAATAGTGGACTGTCCATGCTACAGAGACTTTACAGAATCTTAAAAAAAAATTACCCCAAAGTAAAAAACCCACAGACTATTCAGATTAAAGATACCCCTGCTCATTGCAGGGGGGTTGGACTAGATGATCTGTAAAGGTCCTTTCCAACCCAAAATATTCTACTATTCTAAAGCTCCTTCCAGGCAGTTTGGTGCTGAGGGCCAGTTTATGTACCATGATTTCACACCAGACCCTTTTGAACAGCAAAGACTAGACAGTGTCACCAGCATGAAACTCCTGCTCAGTCCCAAAAAAGCCATCACACTGGGGAACATTACGCTAAGTCCACATCTGCCCAGTTTCCAGATCCAGTCTGTTCCACACGGTGCATGGCAAGAGCTTCACACAAAGCAGGGCACCCAGCTGAGTTCTCAAGGACCTTACCTACGGTGCAGCGTGAGATGGCCTGTTGCATAAGGGCATGCTGTACCAGACAAACTGCAACATTCAGAGCTGCGTGAACTGTGTAACCTAGACCAAGCTGAGATGGAAAGGCAAAAAGAGGAGGAGCCTCTCTCATTTCCCACCTTCAGAAAAGTTCTGGAGCCTAGTTGCAAACTACCAACCTTTCTCCTCTGCAACTGACAGCATGGCCCCCTACTTTCCACACAGCTACCAAATTTGATATATTCATAGCTTCTCTCCTTTGCTCTAGCTCTGAAGAACCAGATGACCAGCCAGCAGTAGATGAAGAGCAAGCACATTTTGCAGCCCATTCCTGTGGTCTGGCCAGCAGAGAGAAGCTTCTGAGTATGTAGGGAAGCAGACAACTTTGAGGCACACATGGCCTCCTTTCCTTCTCTTGTATCTGACACGGTTACAATAACCTTTGTTACTGGCAGAGCCTCAGAGCTCAACTGCAGCACCACAGGGGAGAGGGCTGAAGGAGCTTGGGTGGTTACAGCATCTCTTTGGTTGGATTATTTTCTCTCTAATGAAACAGCATATCCTAACATTCCCCATAGCACCAGTTATCAGTGAGACATTGTTCACCATGAAAGCCATGCAGTCCAGAAAATCCAGGAGTACAACACAAATTGTTCTACAGTGGTATTCAACACCATAACATGAAAACACCTTCCCACTGGCTTCTCTGCAGTCAGCGGCTGAGGTGGGAGGCACTGCCACACCAGCACATCTGCACGATTCAGCAAGTAGCTGGTACTTTCTGCTGCCACTACACCGCCATGGTACAGGAACATCCTCCCTCTCAGCTGGCACTGCAGGGTAAACTACCTTTATAGTCCCCTGCTGTCAACCTTGGTACTCTATCCCAGCCTCTGTTTTCTTCAGTTGGCTCAGCAATAACATCCCTAATGATGTTGGTGCCTGAATCATCATTGGACTCTGAGACAAATGGCTTGGGTCTCCCTCTGCAGAACTATTGCTCCAGGCTCTTTGCAGTCTCAAGCAGGCATTAACACTGGCATGCGTCCCCTGCACACTGTGCCCTGCTTCCACTAGGATGTTTTGCAGCAAGATAAATTGGCCTCACCACCTACTCTGCTACAAGTACTTACTCTTCCCAGCACTTAAGAGGGAGTCTGAGTCCAGCAGAGTCTCCCTCCCAGAGGTGTGGCACTGCAGGAAGGAAAGCCAGCCTGAGTATTGCTCTTAGAGCAAACGGGAAGAGATGGCTGCTCTTGCTATTTCATCAAAAGATCCCTTTCCCCAAGCAACACTGATTCCAGAGATATTTAAGTTGAATCAAGGTGAAATAAAGAGTATTGTTATATTAATACATATATGTATTCCTCCCCCTTCCACCAAATTTACCTCTTCAACATCAGTAATTAGCACATCTGACAAGAGATGCAGCAAGGAAACAATTTCAGGTTGATTGCATCACATACTGGCTCACTACCACAAAGCTCTACACTTCAACAGAATTCCTGGTGAATGACAATGAAATATTCATCAGCTCGTATTTGTAAATGGCCCAGCAACATAGTGAGTAAATGACCTCCGATGAAGCACCTCGCATTAAAATGGAACAGCAGCCAGCTGAAGCAAGGGAGCTACAAACTACGCATGTTTTGTCAGCACAGATAAGCAGCAAACACAAACAGAAAGAAATCTAGTTGGACTCATCATATTGACAGTGAGAAACAAAAGAGGAGCCAACCTGCTCACTTCAGAGGGACCTGCTGGTGGTGCTGCCTGTGGCAGAAGCGAGTGGGGCAACCTAGGCTAAATTTTACTCCCTGCTCTCTCTCACCCTCAGAAAATGAACTAGCAAGATAGAAAAGTGAGCTGTTTTGCTCTCCCCCATATGTTGTCCCTGGTTGCTCACACCAGTCACCCCCATCTGTGGTGCCTATGCTGCAAAGCACCACACCACTAGTTCCTAACCAAGGGGCTTGGATCCCAAGACAGCAAATGCAAGTCTGTACTCTCCATAGCAAATGGGGAGCCTGGCCTCCCCAGATAAGTGCTTGGTGCTGGGCAGAAGCTTCCCCAGTTTGCATTCTTGCCTTGACTGTGCATTTCAACGTGAGCTCCTGCAGAGAGGGACTTGGGCTTGAAAGGGGGACAGGCTGTGGGAACAGGGGTGTCACCAAGCGCTGCTCTTTGTCTGGAGTGGTGTTACCCAGTGCTGATTTAGGGAGCAGAAGGGTGGATTTTCTGTCCTGCTTTCAGCTCTCATCATTATTCAGGATGCGTGATTTCCAGGGAGGTTGCCAGCGCTGCACTGCACTGCACCGCTTGTGACGGTTAATCCTCGTATGGGAAAGCTCCACAATGGCAATTGTGAGGAGAATGCAAAATAAATTAGGAAAACCTATCAAACCACCATCAGCCTTCACAAAATACAGAGGTACCCAGGCCTGGCCTCCCCCACACCTTTTCCAAGGCACTTCCTTGAAATCAAGCTTAAAAAACCTCACCAGTTGTTGCCCCCGGGCCTGGCAGAAAGGTGCACTCCTACCGCCAGAGCCAGGTGGGTGACGCAGACCTTTTTTTATCATTTATTTATTAATTAAACGCCCTGTGATAAGGCAGATCTAGATGCAGGTCCACAGCTCTGCAGCCGAGGAGCACCAACCATGGCCAGGAACTTGAACAAACAGCACCATCAGGTGGCTCGCCTGGAAATAGATGTGCTGAGCCAGCCAGGATATCTCCAGCTGGACCCAGCCACCCCTCTGCTCTCCTCTTCCACCCCTCCAAGCAAGCAGGAGAGCTCACAGCCTCACCTGGGAAAAACCCGAGTCCAAAATTGTGAGGGAAAGTTCAATGGCAACACAGCACATCCGAGCAAAGCCTTAAGGGAAAGCTTCCAGTGTGCTTCTTCCACCACTGCTACGCAAGTCTTATGTCTTGTCCTTTTCTTTGCTGACAGCTATACTTATCTCAGCTTTAACTACACAGTTAAACTGACTTCTTAACAGGCTACCTGCACTGGCATCCAGAGTGCCGATCTGAGCAGAGCGCAAGTCTTGACTCCCTCCCTCAGCCTCTTCAAATTTTGGGGGCACTAGTGAATTGATGTTTTCACCTTGAAAACTATCCCCAGTGTACAAAGCCCCTTTGAGCCATTGCTAGCATCCACCTCCCCCTGCCTGTGTAGCCTCCCCCCTTCAGCCTCAAGCAGGTGCTCTTTCACCAAAGACTGCCTTTGAAATAACTTGGCTGCTTCAGCATCTTTGCTGCCTTCTCTTGCCAATTACATACTTGGTTAGTGCAAACTGGGAGCAGAAGCACTTCCCACTGACTAGCCAGAGCCTCTTCCACCCCTGGAGAGTCACAGAGCAGATACAGTCCCAACACATGTAAAGATAATGGATGGGAATTCAGCTCCCAGACTCCAGACCTTGGGCATGTCACAACCTCTGCCCCCAGTCTTGTGCCTGTCATCCATACCTATCCCTGTAAAAGCAGGAGAGCACTAGATGAGGATCTGAAGGAAAACAAAATACTGTTTTACATGCAATGCTGCAGTGACTACAGCCATATTGCACTATTTGCATGACTACCAAGAGAGAAAACTGTCCCATCAGGTCTCAGTTACTTTTCTGATACCTGGATTTTAAAATATTTTACTTTTCAGGGTATTCTCCACTCCAGCAAATAATGAGATATTTCTAATAGTCTCCTAGCAGAACTTAGGTCACCTAAATAAAAAAACATAAATGTTTATATTTACTTGTTTGTATATTTATTTGTTTATACATATATCACAGAATCACCGAATCATTAAGGTTGGAAAAGACCTTCAAGGTCATCAAGTCCAACCATCAACTCAACACCACCATGTCCACTAAACCATGTCCCAAAGTGCCACGTCTACGCATTTTTTGAATACTTCCAGAGATGATGACTCCACCACCTCCCTGGGCAGCCTGTTCCAATGCCTGACCACTCAGTAAAGAAATTTTTCCTACTATCTAGTCTAAACCTCCCCTGGCACAGCTTGAAGCCATTTCCTCTCATCCTATCGCTAGTTACTTGGGAGAAGAGACCAACACCCACGTTGCCACAACCCCCTTTCAGGTAATTGTAGAGAGCAATAAGGTCTCCCCTCAGCCTCCTCTTCTCCAGAATAAACAACCCCAGTTCCCTCAGCCACTCCTCATAAGACTTGTGCTCCAGACTCCTCACCAGCCTCGTTGCCCTTCTTTGGACACACTCCAGCACCTCAACATCCTTCTTGCAGAGAGAGGCCCAAAATTGAACACAGTGTTTGAGGTGCGGCCTCACCAGTGCCGAGTACAGGGGCACGATCACTTCCCTGCTCCTGCTGGCCACACTATTTCTCATACAGGCCAGGATGCTGTTGGCCTTCTTGGCCACCTGGGCACACTACTGGCTCATGTTCAGCTGGCTGTCAACCAGCACCTCCAGGTCCTTTTCCGCTGTGCAGGTCTCCAGCCATTCCTCCCCAAGCCTGTAGCGTTGCCTGGGGTTGTTGTGACCCAAGGGCAGGACCTGACACTTGGCCTTATTAAACCTCATACAGTTGACCTCAGCCCATCGATCCAGCCTGTCCAGATCCCTCTGCAGAGCCCTCCTACCCTCCAGCAGATCAACACTCCCACCCAACTTGGTGTCATCCGCAAACTTACTGAGGGAGCACTCGATCCCCTCATCTAGATCATCAATAAAGATACTGAACAAGACCAGTCCCAGAACCGAGCCCTGGGGAACACCGCTTGTGACCGGCCGCCAACTAGATTTAACGCCATTCACCACAGCTCTCTGAGCTCAGCCATCTACCACAAGATAAACACATATACAGTCATGTTCACAAATTTAACGGAAAACTATTAAAACGTTTGGTTTTTAAGTTCCTCTAGGAAACAACATAGATCAGTGTTTCAGCCTCGAGTGCCCATATTCAGATCTTATAGCAGCAACCCTGAAAATCAGGACCTTCTATAGTTATGTTTGGTTTTATGCATATAAAAGGGTTGATTTACATACCTGATTTCAGGCTTCTAATTTTCAAAAATTTGTTGCCTGAACAGGAAGTCCTGTATTTCTAGTTATAGTGCCCCAAGGGGCACTTCTGTACGTAGTGCATCATCCAGTCACCTTGAAGGGACATTAAAGCACTGCAAAGTTGTTGACAGCCCATCTCAAAAATCTCTGCCTTCTGTAATAAAGAGACTTTCCAATTCCCAGATATGCTCAATGCAATAAAATTTTTCAACATCCCACATAAAGATGGTAACAGAGCACCTAACACAAAAGATGAAAAAAAGAGGAAATCAGATTATATTTCCGATCATGGCAACTGCATTAAGCTCGATAGCTGCTTATTTCTACCATAATTGTACCAGAGTCATTTTCAATTTCAATTTCTTTATGCACCTTGCTCTGAAGCTGAGATATTTTGGGAAAAACAATGCACAAAATGGCACTTAAATGCACATGGCAACATCTCACCAGTTGCTACTAATGATGTCAGAGGAGGTCAGGTGGGCACAGAAGTATGAATTGTCCCTACATTTGTACATTTTTCGAGTGACTAAACAGCACCCAGGAGAACTGAAGTCTTCCTAGGACAACAGGAACACAGAAAACTAAGAAGGAATGCCTTTTTTCCTGCCACCTTAATTCTCTTTGCTTTCAAGCCCTTCCTCAGTCCTTGCCTTTTATTTTTCTGTAAAAGGAAAATGCGGTGCTCAGGGAAGTCAGCTTGCAGCAGTGTTGCTTCATGGGAAAGCCTGCAGAAGGCACCTCCAGGCACTTCTGTAAGTACATTTTTTTCTATGGTGGGCTGTCAGTTGTGCTGCTCTATTCTAAGCATAGAGCCATGGAGCAAGATGTTTGGGGTGGATTTGTTGGCAGATCAGTAAGGACTCATAATATTCCTGCCAAATTCATTTTCTCATGTGACCTGAGCTTGACTTGGAACATGGATTTCCTACAGAGACAAGTTTGAGCAGTGCCAGGAATTTAAAGGCCAGGTGGTCTGCAAAGATTTTCCCCAGGCTCTGCGATCCTATTTCCTCACATCATTTTTTCCAGCCAGCACAGAGCTCGGGCTGGGGTGCTCACAGCAAAGTAAGTCCTCAAAACCAATGCAATTGCTCCTTCCCGCCACCATCAATCCTCTGGAAGAGATTGTGACAGAAGTGGGAGGAAAGATGAGCACGTTTCTGCTGGGAAGTGGATTCAGACAGGCTTTGATCAAGACTGCTAGTGAAACTTTTCTCTGCCAGAGGAAACTCTAAAAAAATCCCACTTTCAGCAACATCCAAACTGGGCTCAGCTAGTCCAAACTGTCATGGTCCCTGCTAACTCAGAAAGCCTGTATTTGCCTACCTGGAAGAGAAAGCTATCACACAAAGACAGATATATAGCCTTTTCTGAAGAAAGCTATCCATAGCCACACTAGTCTCTTGGGACAAGAAGGTCCCTACATTAATTTTAGATCTCTGGCAATCTGCATACTAGAAATACCTTGTGGCTCTGATCCATACTGACTTCTAAGGAAACAGAAGCTAGAATGAGCTGGAAGTTCTCCCAGATGATGGTCTCTGAATATCCATTGAGAAAAAGCAGGCTATCCTAATATATTACTTGCCCCATTCCTAAGAAACTCTTATTAAAGAAAGCAAGTTTGGCTTCCTGGAGAGGCACAATAGCATTGTCAGCATTGTAATGTGATCCAGGCCAGGACCTGGACCAAAGATGATGCTTTTCCCACTGTTCCGTCTCAGCAGCAACCAGGGGTAATGCACAGATTATAGTTGTCTGCTTCTGGACTTTTCAATCTTCTTGTACCACTACAGAAGGATCCCTGGCTGTCCCACCCCTGACACAGAGCAGGGAGCAGCAGTCTCATGCTACAACAGCTCCTGTCATTCTCTCTAGAAACATTAGAGAAGTGGCAATGGCCCTTCACACGTATAATCCCATACCTGTAATTGCTGCCTTGTTGGCAAATTCCCATCACAGATTGCACTCAGCTCTGTCTCACCTTCACATCAGATGCAATCCACTCCAACCTGTGCCTGCTGGAATGCCTGGCTGAGGTAGCAGGGTGGAGAACAGCTCACTGCACTGGCACCCTTGGGAGGCTGAGCAGAGAACTTAGATTTCAGCAAGTCTGAAGCCATCCCTGCGCACAAGCTCTGTCCCTTGCAGGCCTGAAGAAAGGATAGATATAGTATGTCCTTCCCTCCACCTAGGAAGCAGCCTGTACTAGGCTCTGCTCCCTCCTGTCAGACTTTGATTTGGTTGCAGCAGCTGAGTTCTCCCTGCACAATTACAAGAATGCTCGATAGAGAGGGAGCAGCATTTTCCATTGAAGCAGCATTTGAAACAGCACAAGCCACCAAGAAAGTGACCTCGCTGCATTCTCATCCTTGGTATTGTGCTGACAACAAGGGGACACGCAGAAACCCTATGTTTCCACAGTCTGAGAGCAGCAGGATAAACTTAGGAATAGCTTCGCTGGGAGCAACTGCAAACTCCTTTAGCAGATACACTTCTGCTAGAAGAACATAGCTGGAAGAACGTTAGCAGCAGCTATGAAATTCATTTGCATCAGAAACAACTTTTTGGCAGTAGGCTGACCAGTCTGAGATTCGGTCCCAGAATCCATTTTAAACTTAGCCTTCCTTCAGCTGTAGTTCCTTTGCCTCCTGTTTCCCTGCATCCAAACAAATCCAACCTCACCAACCCATGAGTCAGGAAGGAGAGGAAAAGTAAAAATATAGATAAGGAAATGCTTGGGTACCAGAAGGAAGCCTCAGCAAGCAGCAAAATAGGTCAATGAAATTCAAAATTCTTGCCTAGTTTAAGACCTTCTTTCTTGCCTGGAAGGGCCAAGCTGCTTGTTCACAATGTTATTGCTGGTAAGAGACGTCCACCTCAAATTGCTCCCTTTTACAATGCTCTCAGTTGAACAGACACTTCTTTCCATACCTGCCAGCATGTGATTACAAGAACATTTTTAAAGATTTCATGCCAGGCCTGTGTGGAAGTCATCTGGATCATTGCAGGGGAGAAACACTATCAGAGATAGGTGATCCAGAAGAACAAGGGCAGCTGTTTTGGACATTCATCCCTCCTTGTGAATGACTACACAAGGCAAAACCCTGCTGAGTTGCCGAGTTCCCCAACGCAATACTTGTGTGAATACAAAATTTCACACTGTTCCGCTGTGTGCATTTGGCTATAGATACCACTTCTTGCCCTGTTGAGTCACCTGTAAACAGAATTTCTCTGTTAGAGCCAGAAATTCTGTTCCTTACATCAAACATTAATTAATCCTTTGCTGAGTCTGCTCCATCACAAGTTCCCAGGACATAATATGAAAGGAGTGCCTAGACATAGATGAGTATTTCCCAGGCAGCCAACTGAGCTTATTCTACAGAAAGTAACTTCCGCATGGACACAGAGGAAAATCCATTAGCCAGGATGGAGAAATACCCATTTCCACCAGAATTACAAAAGCTGACGCCACACCTCAGTTCAACTGTCCAGGTGCACCATTCCTTTACAGCCTAACCAGCACCAATCTGCATCCATGCAGATTTGCACACCAGTACCGTAACACTGGCAAATTCAGTCCATCCAGGAAGGCCACGGAGTTTTAACAGAGGCCATCGATCCACTGTGATCTTGATTCAACACTAATTTAAACTTATTGCCTGGCCGAAGAGCTGCTCACAAGCACAGCCATGAGCAGCACAGGAGAGGCTGACTTCTGACATCACGAGACCTGCCAAGTTCATGCTAAGCCAGAGGCCATTTCCTTAGCTACTTAAAGGTTGCTCACCAAAGCAGTTCCTCACCATATTGCTGCCACTGCCATGCCCTGAGAGGCAGCCCACCGAAAGGACAGCATAGCAGCACAAAATACCCTGTCTCACATGGTATGAAGCATGAGGTTTCAAAACTTCTCCCATGCTGAGCTTCATCTGAACAAAAGGAGGCCACCCCTTGGCAGCTCAAAACCTGTTAGCCCAAGAGAAATCCCCATATAGGTCCTTGCTTTGAGTTCCAGCCTCTCAAGAAATAAGTTCCTCAAGCTATACAGGCTATTCTGGAAGGGGAAATTTCTGTTAACTGCAGTACTTGCTGCCCATGTTGAGAAAACTCTCCTGCTGGTATGCACATAACCAGCGCTTCCATAAGAAGCTTTGGACTCAGTTAAGTGGTATTTTCTGAGAAGAGTATTCACTAGAAAACTCCCACCCACCTCAAAACATGACCGCCACAGTAATAACTCCATGCAGTTACTGAGATGGGTTGGTGGAACTGAGGAGGGGAGATGTGGAAGCAGACGAATGCTTTTCTCTTTGCACCAAAGCTGGTTTTGTTGCTTCCACCCCTACTATGTTTTGAAAGACCACATGACTCCAAGGCCAGAATTCCTTTTCAGCCTTAGGCTCGTGCGCATTTGCATCATGAACATGCAACGCCAACCACAAATAAATATATGCACATATCATTGCCTCTGCTCTGAGCGGTGCTAAGTCTGCTTTCCTCCTTCCCATTCCCTTATTCAAAAGGGCACACTGCAGAAGGAGTTGACAAACCCAGCAACACTCATCCAGGAATAACAACCCAGATTCTCAGTCACTCACTCCGTACGTGAACACGTCACCTTAGCTACATCACAAGTATGGTTAGCCTCTTCAGAGAGCACCAGAACAAACTCGTTGTCCTGGTTTCAGCCAGGATAGAGCTGGTTTTCCTCACAGAAGCTAGTGTGAGACTGTGTTTTGGATTTGGGATGAGGAACTGTTGATAATGTGCTGATGTTTTGGGTTGTTGCTGAGCCGTCAAGGACAGTCCAGCTTCTTGTGCTGGCCTGCCAGTGAGCAGGCTGGGGATGCACGGGGAGCTGGGAGGGGACACAGCCGGGACAGCTGACCCAGACTGGCCAAAGAGATATTCCCTACCATACGACGTCATGCCCAGTACATAAACTGGAGTTGGCCGGGGGGGGGGAAATCGCTGCTCGGGGACGGGCTGTCGATCACGGGGTGGTGAGCAATTTCTGTATTGGGCCTCACTTGTTCTTGTACATTCCTTTGTTGGTATTATCATTATTGTTCCCTTCTTTCTTTCTGTCCTATTAAACCGTGTTTATCTCAACCCACGAGGTTTTTCCTAATTCTCTCCCCCGTCCCACTGTGGGAGGGAGAGTGAGCGAGCGGCTGCGTGGTGCTTAGTTGCCGGCTGGGGCTAAACCACAACACTCGTCCTACATTTTCTTGCTGCATGCAAACAAATAGCAGAGGGATAGTATACAAATACCACCTTTCTGCCTCAAACCTACCAAATGTTTTCTGAGTCTCTGATACTTCCCCTCCCCGCCAGAAAGAAGGTGCCAAAGAAGAGGCCATGCCGGAGACAACCTAGTTCTTTCCTTGAGGCTGAGCACAGAGTTTGTGTCACTACAGAAGAGTCCCGGGCACAGCAGTACAACTGAGAGCAATAAAAATATATAGTGATAAATGAAAGCTGGAAACCAGACAACTGCTCCTGCCTGGACACCACACATTGGCTTCATATCTATGGTTCAAATGCTTCTGCTGCTACTAGTAGAAGTCTACAAGCCCGAAAATCAGAATCTTTCCAGCTTGTCTTCCAGCACTTTATGAGTTAAATAATCTGTGTTTTTTATATGAAGATGCTATATAACGACAGCACAGAAATTGCATATAAGTCTTTGAAATATTGGATATTATAAATTTAAGGATCCAAACATTAAAATCTAGAAGTATTCAGCATGCTTGCTTCTTGACAACAGCTCAGTTTTGCCCTTTCTCCATGACTGTCCACCAGTTTACTTATAGAAAAGCCTAGTTTGTAACCAGAAGGAATCTTACAAGGCTTCATTTTTGCACATATCTATTACATCCACCTAGACTATAGGGTGTAGGTTTGTGCAAGTACACATCCTCTCACTTGGTAGCAGATGAACCAGGAACCTTTAGTCTGTCTCACAGATTATAGACTCCAGGTAGAGTACTGAAATGTTAACACACAAACTTAAATAGTTTTCCAAACATTTAAAATAAATGATGAAAAGGAGAAAGTTCTTTCCTTTTCTCTATACCATAGACTACTCCCTTTCCCTGAAAGTTTAAATTTTAAAAAGAGCAATTAAAATTAGCAAGGTAGCTAACATAGTAGTCCACTACTATTTAAGGTATCAAAGTAATTAAAAACTGACCTGTATAAAACCATGTAGGTTCATGCTATATACAAACACCACCAGTGTTTCATGAGGAGCAAGTACTCCTGAGTAGCAGTCCAACCCCAGACAGCCAGCTTTACAGTGCTCAGAGAAAGCATGAAGCAGCCACCCCATCCACGAGTCCTGCTTCTGTCACATTTTGTCACTTTGCAGCAGTTTCAGCCCTGGCTTTTGATTTGTCCAAAAGCACTTGCAGGAACAAGGGGTGACCGCAGGAGCTGGGCACTCACCAAGCAGGTGCTGCATTGGTGGGTCCCAGAAATTTTCCCACCCTGTGGAAGGAAGAAATCTCAGGGGCTCAAGGGCCTGCTGGTCTCTGCTCCTGCAGTGCTTATGCAGTGCACAAACCCCGTCAGGCACACTGCTGACAGCACAGCACTTCAAACACTCCCAGCACTGCAGAAGACTGGAGCACAAGTCTTATCGGGAGCAGCTGAGGGAACTGGGGTGGTTCAGTCTGGAGAAGAGGAGGCTCAGGGGAGACCTTATCGCTCTCTACAACTACCTGAAAGGGCGTTGTGGTGACGAGAGTGTTGCTCTCTTCTCCCAACTAACTAGTGATAGGACAAGAGGAAATGGCCTCAAGTTGCGCCAGGGAAGGTTTAGATTGGATATTAGGAAAAATTTCTTCACCGAGAGGGTGGTCAAGCATTGGAACAGGCTGCCCAGGGAGGCGGTGGAGTCACCATCTCTGGAAGTATTCAAAAAACCTGCGGATGTGGCGCTTCGGGACATGGTTTAGGGGACATGGTGGTGCTGGATTAATGGTTGGACTTGATGATCTTGAAGGTCCTTTCCAACCTTGGTGATTCTGTGATTCTGTGAAAACTCAGAAAACAAAACTCACCTTCTCTCAGGTGCAGCTGGAAGGGGCAGGGGGGAGGCGGGACCTTAGCTTGCATTGCATTTCTAGGCCTTGTTGGTTTTTAACTAAAAAATTAAACACATTATTACAAATACAGTAGGAAAAAGTTTACTGTTATGGAGAGTGAGGGTATCTCCTGTGAAAAGCCTCATCTATTTGCTGAGAAATTTTCACTCACTGTCCTTTACTAGCAGGAGACCCACACTGAGAAATATAGAGCAGGAAGCTTTTGCTCAGAGAGAATTGCAAGAAAAAGGAAGAGAAATCAGTGAAGCTTCTAATGTGAAGATTTCCCTGTAGAAACATTTCATTGTATGATACAGGAGTACACAAAGATGCCAAAGGCAAAAAAAAAAAAGTTTAGCTTGAAAGAAAGAACTTAAACTTTGGTTAGGACTCACCTGATACTGAACTTGGAACAAGGTGGGGGGATGGTGTGTGTGGAACTTTAAAGAAAAGAAGCTCTTAAGAGGAAACCCTGTTGCTGAGATCAGGTGAAGCACTATCCAGGTCTACATGTGAAAAGTTTCAGAAACACAACTACTTGTCTAGGAACATAGGAAAAACAACATACCCATAACTATTTTGGCAAAAGTCATAGTGCAGGTGCAGATGTATGAATGCAAACAAGAGGCCCTGCTGTAGCACCAAGCCTCATGACTAGCTAAGTCTCTGCAGGGAACCCAGAGAGTAATTAAAACAATTCAAGGGCAAGGATGCTGTGTGAGCACAAAACAGAGCATGAAGAACACATAGCCTTGTTGCTCTGGTACGCAGGCTGTGCCTCAGATATGAAACTACTTGCATTAATTTGAGGTAGGTAGATGAATCAAGGCTAAAGTAGAACAATTGGCCTTAGCTACTATATGAAATTTTAAAAAAGGGTTTCCAGTATGAACCAGATAATTGTAGGGGAGTTTGGGGATGCAGTCTTAGGAGGCTCCCTGTGCCTTGGCAACTGTATCAGTAACACTCCATAAGGCCAACATTGCCTGAGCAAAGGTATTGGAAACATCAAATTTGTATGCAGATGTAGCAGAATTGAGACCAATGAGGAAAAATAGGTGAATTTCTTGGAAAGAGTAGGGGTAAAGAAAGGGAGATAGTAAAGGCAGGAAAAAAATTATGGATCCTGCAACAGAAAAAAGGGGGAAGACAAAATCAGGTAAAGAACAAAAGAATGTGGGATCTTATGACAGTAGGAGTGCAGGCTCTTAAAAACAGCACTGAAGCTACCTGTGCACCCAAGCCCACCAGGACACTGAAGGGAACCCCTGCAGACAACCCACATGGCTCTCCATCAGGCCCAGGCCTGAAAGACTCTGCGGGGGTGAGTAAAGAGGGACAGGCTTGCACTCTGGCACCAAGTAGTGTGGGTGGGAAGGATGGCAGAATTATAGTAACACAGTTGCATGTGATTTATAAGATCTGAGAATGAGAATTAGTTTTATAGCTGGTTGTAACTGTGCAAAATGATACAATTGTAAATTAATGGTAACAGTGTATCTATTAATAGTATATCTGTAATTAGGCTACTTAATAGTATGTTGTTTAATCAATAGATGTTGCTGTCTATTAAATCAGTTATGACTCAATATTGACTACCATCTAAAAGGGGAGAATCAGACATTGAATGAATAAGGAACAAAAAAGCCCCCAAAACCAAACACAAAACAAAGCAAGCCACCAAAACCACCTCTTTATTGCTATACTTTCTCCAGGAAGCTGGTACTCACTGTTGATTATAGGTATGAGAAGACTAGTGGTATAAGCTACTTGGGGGTGGCAGTGTGATTTGCTGATACAGTTTTATCTGCAATCTTGTAACTTCTTCAGCTTGCTGATACAGACATTGATGTAAGAGTTACCTGCTTACTAGTCTGCTATCTTTGTATCTCTTACTCTTCCCAATTATATTACAGATATCATCATCATCATGATAATAAATAAGAGCCTTTTTTACTCTCTAATACTGCAGAAGCATCCAAACAAGGTGAAAAACACTGTAGATATATGAAACCACTGCCCCTCTTAAGTTAATAGCTTGCTTTACAGGCATTTTTGAGCTGCTTATCTCCATGGTCAAAGACTTTCAATCAGGCAGATAAAGAAACATGCTTGTTGGCCAGCTAAGCAACCTGCCAAAACAGAATTCCCAACTGCCAGCACTGATACCACTGCGTTTAGATGTAGTTTCTCATCCCACAGGCTTCGGCTGTTTGATAGGAAAGCAGTTCTCAGAACAGATGGAGTTGGTAATAAAGCTCTTTCTAGGAGATACAAGGTTTGCACAAGGAATGAAATGGTGTCTGGAGTACACATTGTAAACTTGAACAACTCCAAGTAAAATTCCCTTCCCACTGAGAACAACATGGTGGGGCAAAGTGGAAGTGACAGCACAGCTTTCCAAAACATTAGCAATCATGGCTCTTTTCCCTCAGAACACTGGCTACTCAAAAACTACTTCAGACACAAATTCCAACCTCACACTCACAAAAATCTTGTGACTTGTCATTTTGAGTCAGTGTCAGGAGCACTGCCAAAAAAAAAAAAAAAAAAAAAAAGGATGAAGTAGCTGTCTCAAAAGAGCAAGACAGAGTCTATACACCAGACGGGGAAACAGTGCAGGCACTTGCCCGGGTATAGCAGAGCTCCGGAGCTCATCTACAAAGTCATGTTTGGTTTCTGCTAGATCTACTCCAGGCATCCTGCTTTCAGTGAAGCAGGAAGGCTTGTATCCCAGAAGTCCAGTGCTGTTCCACTTTCCCAGGCCATCTGCTTGGGCTTAAACTCAAATCTCTGCAAGGCACGTCCCAGACTTCTGGATATCTGCAAAGCAGCTACCACAGGGTTTCTGCAAAGACTAAGATGGCTTTGAATTAGCACTTTGAAAGCCACAAGCACCGGCAACGCTGTTCCAACAGGATGGGCTGGGCAGAGGGAAGGGGTGGTAAAGAACAAGCACCAGTGTCCAGGTAAACTGTTCTAGTCCAGACCAAGGCTCCCTTTAACCTAGTAACCTGTTCCAAACAGTGTGGACAAGCAGGCATGCAGAGAAAAGTAAGAGCAGGGCAGGCATATATGGTATTTCTCCCACATATTTTCCCAGCGTCCAATGATTTTCATCTCAGGAGAGGTCCTGAGCCTGATTTGGTTTGTTTATTTAGTGATCCCCAGTAGTGTCTTTGAAGCATTTGCCCTATCATTTGATTTGCTTTGTTAATTGTTACTGAGCATTAAGCTGACATTTTGAACAAAGGAATATGATGATGTAATTCCTAAAAAAATCTGGAGGTTATGTTCTCACAGTTGTGACCTGAAGTACTTTGCATTTTGTAATAAATTGCTATATCTAATTTTCACTGTCTTTGTAGACCTCAGTGGGAAGGGACTTCTATATTATGTGATTCTAGTTTAAATGTATTACAATAATCCTAGACATTCTCTCTCCTTACTATTCCCTCTGCAATTGCACTTGCCTTCAACTATCAGCTGGGTACAACCGAAGTCCAGTCAAACCAGACAGATCTAACGCAAATCTCTTTACATGACTCGCACATGTTCCATGCCTAAGGACAGTTGCCTGGATTCTCACTCTGGCCCTGGACGTATAATTTACCTTTATAGAATCATAGAATCTTTGGGTTGGAAGAAGCATTTAAAGGTCATCTAGTCCAGCCCCACTGCGATGAACAGGGACATCTTCAGCTAGACGAGGTTGCTCAGAGCCCCATCCAACCTGACCTTGAATGTTTCCAGGGATGGGCCATCTACCACCTCTCTGGGCAACCTGTGCCAGTGTTTTACCACCCTCATTGTGAAAAATGTCTTCCTTAGATCTAGTCTAAACCTGCCCTCTTTTAGTTTAAAACTGTTATCCCTTGTCCTATCGCTACAGGCCCTGCTAAAAAGTCTGTCTCCATCTTTCTTATGAGCCCCCTCTAAGTACTGGAAGGCTGCAGTAAGGTCTCCCCAGAGCCTTCTCTTCTCCAGGCTGAACAACCCCAACTCCCTCCAGCGTGTCCTCATAGGAGAGGTATTCCATTAGAGGTGTACATTATGATAGTATCCAAAAACATGAAGCATACCTGAGCCTCATTATTCAAAGCAAGGTCTATTGGACTGCATTGAATTGGCTTTTAAATTCAATACATCATGGCTGAAGTCTTGGCCCCCTCTTTAATCTATGGGATTACTCTTATTACCTTCATTCAGGCCAGGGTTTTGCCTGAGGAACAACTCTACTGTTTAGCATTATTTCATCATTATCTTGTTAGGTGCTCTCCTGTCTACTAAAGTACATAGGCTTTCCCCTCTTCAACTTTACTTAGTGGAAGAGCAAATGAAACTGCCTTCAGAGCAAGAAACACTGAGATGGCCAAAAGTGATCTTTTATCCAGCTTTGTCATGCTACAGAGACAATTTCTTCTTGTCTCCAGCTTAGAGAAGACTACTGCAAACATCTGCTTTAGGGTTGAATTTAGCTTGTACCTTTTCTCCAGTTGGTGCTCTGTCCAGGAAAGACCTTTTTGGCAACTCTGGTTTGAAATCGTATTCCAACCCTGGATCTTAAACTGAATCAGAGAAGGTTACTGGACACAAAGCAACCCTCCCTCCTTTCCTTACTGATCATTCTCTGCCATCTGCAAGAGCCACTAATTTCTGCATAAAGCACAGCTTTAAAAAAAGCTAGTGTGGATAATAAATGCACAGTGTCACCAGTGGGCAGTTAAATAACCAGGAAGACAGAAGGAAAAAATTAAGTCTAGGTTTACCTGATTTGGTATACTGTTAAATAGAACATTTCTAAGAACCATTGAACAAAATGAACGTAAACACAGTATTTAACATAGTCAAGCAGAAAGGATTAATTTCTAGAAGTTTCAAGACTTGCTTATTTGGTGTCAGCTTTATCAGACTCACCTCCCTTCCCTCTAGCAGACAGATTTGTTACTAAGAAGAACATAGAAACCAAACTGTCCCACTTGCAAAATGTTGTCAGACTTTGCGTGATTAAGATGGGACTGTTTGGATCACAATGTTTTGCAGCCAGAAGGGCTAAATAAGCCTGTCTGAAGTCTTGACCCAAATGCTATGACTTTGCAAGAAGAAACTGTCAGCAAGAGAAAAACTAAACCATTTGCTACGTTGTTCCAGCAGGCACCCGGGCAGGGTTATGCTGTGCAGTGAGTAGGTGCGGTTAGCTCATTTATCATTAGTTTAAACTAACATGAAGCAGAAAGCAGAAGTCTAAGCACACAGAAATAGCACCCTCCAATTCTGACTAGCCTCTTGTTTATACCACGCTGTGGTAAGCTAAAGCTGCATTGGCTCACTTAACCCTTCCGCAGGCACGAATGTAGTAACTCCTGTCTCCCTTGGAGAAAGCAACACCTCCCTCCACAAGAGGGTTAGCAAGAGACAGAGAAGTAATCCTGTGAACTACCACCACCACCATGAAGACACCAAATGTTCTTGTTATCATCTTAGTCCTGCTCTACACCAATGCCAGCACAGGATGGCCTACGCACACAGTCTGCAAAGAGGACAACTTGGAAATACATTACAAAAGCTGTGGTGAGATTTTTAAAAATTCCATTTTCCTTTTAGCTGGGCAACAAAGTTGTTCTTATGCAGTGAGAGGCATATAGCCAGGCAGTGGATGGAAGAGTTAAACTCCCAAGCCAGCGCTGGGTTTTGCAGCTAGAATATTTTTAGTCTTTCAAATATAGCTGGTTTAGTTGACACATACAAATCTAACTGTATTTAGATAGGAGATAATAAAGAGGAAAGAATGTAACCTAATTCAGAATAAAGAGCTGTCAAAAATCCAGTTCAGCATGAAAGAAATTACTAAGATTTTTTTTATCTTGAAGCTAGGTTAAAAAAGAGGAAGACCCTAGATCTTTATCTTTTTTAACCCCGGGACAACACAGACTCTTCAATGCACTGATCCATTATCCTAATGTGTTGCAAAGGCTGTGGTGATGTGATTTCTGTCCTCTCACTTGGAGTGACAAGGGACCTGGTGTGACAGTGGGAAGTATTGCTGTTCTCTGCCGTTGCCACCATGCTTAGTGAGACTTCAGCAGCAGCACTTAACAGAGGCATTTCCCAAGGACCGTAGGGTTTGTTTGTTCTTTAAATCTACAGATACAAGGAGCAAGTGGCATTGGAATGACTGAAAAATGAATTCACTGAATGGTGCCTCTTTCTACCTCTTGCCTTGTTGGCCTTGTGCCTCTCCTATTGTGCTGATAGGCTTTACAACTGAGACAAAGGGAATTAGATTCACAGATGCCTCATTCATTTTCCACATGTGACGTGAAAAGCGATTCATGGCAAACAAGCACCCTAGAGTTTGTTTTCCCAATTCATCCTGATACAAAGAGTTTCCGGGGGGGCTTCTTTTCCCCTGTAGCTTTCATGCAGTTTTGCAGATCCATTAAAATAAAGCCAGTAAGGGACAAGAGAAATAAATAAGTATTTTTAATGCTATTCTTTACTGGCCTGCTCCCAGGAGACTAAAGTCAGGTTTCACATATTATAAATAGGTATACTGCATTAGGAAAATATTTAATTAGATATTGAGTACAAGCTTTGGCATTACCTTTATTTTCATAAGAATTCATTGTATAAGTTAATTCTGTTCCCTCAACAGGTCTCAGTTAGCATGAGATGCCTTGACACAGAGGCACAGGCTACAGTTTGAGTCAATTCAAATTATGATGAAATTTGTCTGCTGGGCACATGTCAGTCAGGCATTGCTTCTTACTATGCACACCACTGGCCTAGCTAACAAAATGCATTTGTTCAGAACTTACGTGTCACTTACATTTTGGTTTGCCATGCACAGAAAGGTAAGAGGTACAATCATTTAGGAGGAATTCACAGCTTAAAAAGCACAAGCCAGAGATCATTCAGATCAGGTCCCAACACTGATAGTGGTTTTCTGTTCTCCCAGGCACAACTATGGGAGATGAGAAGATTACATAAACATGGAAACAATGCAAGAATTAAATCAGATTCCTTGTTTGAAGGCCAATTCCTTGCTTCCTTACAGCTCCAGCAGATTCAGTTGCAGCCACACTCACAGCTGTTGTCACAGTGTTCTGTCCTGCCTTTTTCCAGAGGCTACCTCACCAGTAGCATCAGACCAGGATGCACCATCTGCATCTCAAGCTGACCCAGCTGGTAGCTTGCACAAAGCAGAAAAATATAAAGTGGTTTGGGTTCAGCCCAAAAATCTACAGATGTGGAGGATAAATCTGAATACATTAGTCTACATTCCCTTCAGAGAAGGCACTGCTCTTACTGACCTCACTGGCAAGCTCACAACAGTGCCAAAGGTGCTGATCACCCTTTCAGGCGAGGGGATGCTTTGTCCCCACTTAATTTCACTGTAAACCACAACTAGATGGGCAGAACAGAACTTTGTTCTTTAGCTGTGTCCCACCAATTGTTCTCACCCAGGAGAGAACAGACATGCTAGTGCTCAGGTTTGACAAGACCCTTTCCCAACAAACCTTCTCATGACAACTTTGTAATGTCAGCAAGCACAGAGTGAATGCTAAGCAACTGCCCATACTCTTTAGATATTCCAGGGGAAGACTGCCCCACATGTCCTTCCAGCCTGAGAAATCCCCATGGTATTTCCTGCTCCACTGAAGATGCCAGAGGATGACATATTTTTGGGATACAGTGTCCACAGCGAGATGCCCAATATGAAATCTTGTGTAAAGGATTCCCTGTTGGCTTCAAGAGGGTCAGGATTTCACCTCTATTGTTGCTACTATAAACTCTAGGATGTTATCCTACATCTTTAATGGGTAAGATACAGGCATACATCAAGCCCCCAGTCTCACTCCATGTTCTGGATCCTATAGAAAGGATCCCCGTTCTCACCCAGCCACATCAGACTACATGTTCAGTAGCCAGGACCCTAAGGCATGGATCAAAAGAAAAGGCTAGACAAGATCCTAGTGATCAATATAATATACTTGTTAAAAAAAAAAGAGTTATCTAAAAGAAATCAGAAAAAAATTCTCAGCAGCAAGTCCATGGTGAGAAACTCAGGCTGAGAGACAGGTGGTCTAAAAGTAAAGTAAATAGGCAGTATGCTGCCTCCTCTATATAACCGCAGGAGACATAACACCGAGACAGTCTATAAATAGCAAGACATTTCCCATCAGTGCCACTCTTCCTCCCAGGAACAAGTGACAAAAATGAAGGAAGATCTTAAATGACCACAAATCACTTTAGAAACCTGGGCAGGGATCCCGAGATAAAAGCAGCACAGGTTAACATCTCCAACTGAGAAAAGAGAACCGTATTTGGCAAGTCTATGCAGAGACATGAAAAGAACCTGCTACACAAATGGCTGATTCCTATCCCTTTTAATTTCAGTGATTTTTACAGTAATAATACTTTTGATCTTTGCAGCTACATTTTAAAAGGCAATTGTCTGGGAAGGGAAAGGCAGGAAAGCAATGGTAGCAAAGTGCCCCGAGCAGATTCCAGTGCTATTTGTATCAGGCATCCACCTGAAAGTGCAAAGTGCAATACAGTCGGAGACTACAAAATATAACTCCTCAACACATCTACCAGCACCTGCTTTTAGACTATTTATATAATCCTAATTGTCTTAATTTGTCATGAAAACATTCTTACAAGGTAGTGTTCAAATGGGGCCCACTTCATAGCGTAAAGTGGGTGATTGCCCTTGTAGACACATGAAAAACAATTTCCAACTATTTTTACAGCTTTCTTGAAATGTTAGTTGGGCCTATGTCAACAAATCAGTGTTTCAGAATGCCTGTTTTTGTTTCAACTAGCAAACCCAGACCCGTATGCTCAGTGATTAATAAAGTGCTACATTTAGATTAGGACCTGGGAGATTTCAGAGCTGCTTGCTGCTTGAAACTAGATTTCTTGACAGTGCAGAAGAGGTTACTGATAAGGCAGAAGGTTCTTAGAAAGGGTCTGGACAGCATCAACCATTAAGGACTTTGTTTTCTGTGCATGGGAGTGAATAACAGGGAATTTCAGGGAGATCTTCAGGAGAATCAAAGCGATAGTATTTGAAGATGACATCTTAAGAAATATTCCCTAGGCTTTACAAAACACTGTTCAGAGCACATGGATTTTTTTATTTTTTACTATCAAACACATTTCCCAATTCACATCTGACTTGACTTGCTTTTTCTCTTTTTTCATCTGAAGCAAGCTTAATAGCCATTAGCTGAAGTTTCAGGAGAAGGAACAATCAATCAGTATTCATTTCAACCTCCGGAACCTAAATATGAATCTGGTTGCACCCTTTACAAGTTTTACATCTGCGTATCTACAGATTTTAAAATAATAAAACATATTTAGGGATATGGGTAACCATTTGCTTTAATTAAGGTCTTTTACCAGACAAATAAGCAGGGACCTCCAGTCATCTAGAGAATTATTTTTACATGCCAATGCCTCTTCCTACACAGAGCAAAGTCAGTCTGAACTTATGTCCACTGAGCTCTGTGACTGCTTTCATAGCTCTGCATCACATTTCAAGCAGGGTCATTTCTATAAAGCTTTTTCCTGCCCTACATTGGTACAGTAGGAGAGAGCAGCCCTGCCCACTTCAGTACAAGCTTGCACTGGATTGCATTTACAGACAGAGAAACTCATTTGTATGGCTTTTCTTTAAACTTGTGAGCTCAGATTTGGATGTCCATTAAAACAGCCCATTGAAGTCAGCAGGGTTATTCTGGTGTAGACCCTTCTCTAGTCAAATAGTGCAGTATAGACACCCTCCTTTTAAACTCTACTTTGAGAGAACCTTTCAGTGCTTAAAGAAAAAAAAAAATGAAGAGGAGACAGAGACTGGTTAGATTACAATTTTCTTATGATTTGTCTACCCATGCTGAACAGGTTCAGTCTTACTAGGTTCCCCCCTCACACAGTCAGCCCATCATATCCTTTGTCCTACATACCAAGAGATCAAACACACTATTTCTCTTAAAATCCTCTTTTTCCTTTTTTTAGAAATAGACCAGTAACACCCATCCCTGCTCAATCAGCAATACCAACTTGTAAATAATCCTGCTAAATTATCATCATTGCAGCACTAATTTTACAGCACATCACTTTGGTTTTTATGTCAAACGATGTTACTAGTCCTTTTTCCTCCCTGGACACACTTAAATCCTTTAGTTAAAGGATGCAAGTAATCCGTTAGCTTCAGCTGGCAAAGAACAGTCTGCAAAAAATTCTCACCTCATGCATGTTCAAGGCAAATGTTCTTCTAGACACTTGGAAAAAGAACCTTCTTTTACCATTATTCTTTGGTTTTTTGGCAGACACATTGAGCCAGATGCTTCTCTTGGACTTATTTATTTCCCTCAAGCAGTCTCCAGCAATTGCTTCTGCTTCTAAATTATTTAAAGCCACACGACACCAAGTCCCCTCTGATCTTTTGTTCCATAGATCGCTAATGGGCAAACAATCAAAGAACTTAAGAATTTCATTTGACAACATTTTTGTTTGTTTGCTCTGTCCAAGTCATCTATAGTGTCATAACCTTGCTGCTATACTCATCTGGTATAGCTTACTTATTCCAGAGGGAAGGCCAGATGTTGACATGCATATTTCTGGCACCAGATCCTAACAAACTGAAGCTATCATCAGAATCAAGGTAGCATAGATATGAGCGCAGATGCAAATCTTCTTTTAAAATTTTGGTCCCTCCATTAATTAAAACTACCTCATCTACTTCATTCTCCACTTCATTAGACAGGATTAAAACCTTCCTTTCTTATGTGATCTCTTAAGGTGGTTCTGATTTCATTTTACCTCTTCTTTCAGAGAGGGGAGAGTATTTAGTAATTTTTCAACGTAAATGGTAAGGAGGAGCAGGAGACCATTTCATACCTCCAAGGTACTCTGGCAAAAACATTAGATTCAGCATCTAGACTTTGAACTATTTAGCAAAATCAATATTAATGCTTTCACTGAGACTAGCAGTGGAGAGAATTAACCTCAGCTGAACTTTTCCCACCACACTTTAAATTTTCTCATCTAATTTAGTTCTCAGAGGTTTCCTCACAGTACCCAATTCTTCACTAAATCAATGGAGGTCCAGCATCACCGAACTGCAAAAGAGAGTTGTTTATGTGTGACAGCCCCTCCTGCTTATCTCCAGCTGCTAAACCTAAACTGGTAGACACATTTTCCACCTATTGACTTTTGCTATGTCTTCAGCTTTTGCAGCCACTGAGTTACTGAGTCATCACGGGCAGGAGGGTAAAAGCCAGCAAGGCAAGCCATAGGAAAGCGTATCCTTCCCTTTGGAAATGAATAGGAAAGACATACCTAGAAACCTGTATATTGCATTACAGTCATGTGGTACTGTGGGCAAGGCAGAACTGTCATTTGCTGCTGCATGCTGAGTTTGAGTCTTTATGGAGGGAGCAGTCTAATATACTAGACAGGTGAATCACAGCTATATTAAGAGTTTGATAAAAATTTGAGATTAGTTCCTGTATTTCATAAAGTAGAAGCATTCAAAAAGCACATTCACTGCATAAAGTCAGGAGCAAGAAAAAAACACAGTTGCTCATAAGTGCTCCAGTGTAAAGCTTTCTGTGTAAGCATATGAAGCATTGCTAGGCTTTCTTGACATTGCCACATCATGTCATCTAGAGCCGTCATCAAGGCCCCAAAATAGCTCTGGACCCTACAATGCTCACAGTTTACCAAAGAAAATAGAGGCAGGAGATGAGGTTCTTGCAGCAATTTAACATCCACCAGCAAAAATATCCAGAATAATCTAAGAAAACTTAACACACCTCACAAAAATGCAAAAAGGACTTCAGCATTATTGTGTGTTGGATATCACTGCACCAACTTCAAGGAGGCTTATGGCAACCTAAAACTAGGGAGGAACAGTGGCCATCAGGGACAAAAGGTCCAAATACCCTGTACAGAACCACCACATACCAAATCCAAAACCTTTGATCTGTCCCAGATGCTGCTTTTAGACTCAGGAGAGCTTCCAGTTGCCAAAAGCTAGGATCTTGAAAGCTACCACAAATTAATTCAGTGCACCAGTTTCCTCTTCACCTGAAGATAGATGGCTTCTGTCAAATGATCTAGCAGTGATTGGGCAGGCTGGAACCCAGCTAGTTTCCTCAGCAGGGGGAGCATGCCATTCCAATTATAGCTTACTGCCATGCTCCTGCAGTGGATTTCAGCCCATCCTGGGAAAATGGGAACATTTAGCCCATTTATATGCTGCTGATTACTGTTCTGTATAATCAGCGGTAAAGCCTGCTATCCCAGAGCATGGCATGTGTCTAACAGCAGGGCAGTTTCTAGTAATGTTTGGTTCTATTTTTGACACAAGTCTGCAAGTCTGTTGTGAATCCCCAGTCATACTGGCAAGCACTGATGTCCAGAGATCTCCATCTCAAGTAAAGTAGCATAAAGAACAATAAAAAAACCACACATGAAGAAAGAAGAGAGAGATCTTATTAGGAATAGAGGCAGTTACTCTAGGCATCTTACTCATGGTGTTTTCTTACCAACAGAACAGAAGAACAAAGACTTTCTCTCTCATACATTCGCTGCTGGGCCCAAATTAATGCAGTATTTTCTTGTTACACTGCTGTTGCTGAAGCCTGCCCTGCCTCCCTTTCTCTCTCAAGCTAACTAGGACAAATCAGGATTATCAAATACAGATCTGTATGTGCTATCACTCAAAGTTGGCATCTTTCAGCTTTGTCTTCTCAAACAGGCTTAGACAAAGCTTTGTCATACCACACAAAGCACAGAAAAACCCCTTTCCAAATACCACCGCTGGCAAAAGCAAGCAAAGTCTCCATGAACATTCAGACACTGGGCCTCCCCTCGAGCCCTGGCAAACAGTTCCAACAAGCCTATTGTCAAGATTCAGGCAAGAAATGGCAGGGAGACTCAGGTCAAGTCTTTGGCAAGGCTACTTTATGCATGCTGGTGACACCTCCATCCCCAAACACAGCCCTCCAGCTGCAGGGAGCCCCTCACACCTGCTGTCTTTACCAGGGCTTCCCTCCAGCTCATCACACAGCTCCTCATCCAGGCCACCAGCAGCTCCATGGCCACAGGTGGCAGCTTGGTACTAGGCAAATCTCTTCCTCTCTTCTCCACCTGCCCTGCTTCAAGCCCTTTGCTCACAGGCTGACCCCTCCATCTCACATCCTTTCCTCACACCCCAAATGCTGCTACTATTGCAGTCTGTGCCCCAGCAGCACATTTGGAGAAGCTACCAGCCTTCTGAGTTACTGTTTCTGAATATTTGCAATTTCAGACATCAGTTATAATCAGCAATGAGTTTTATTTGAAATAGCAAGAGACAAAGTCTTCATCCTTTATTTAGACTAATTTAATAAGACATGAATCACCTTGCTCCAAAACTAAGGCCATAAATATCAGCCAGTAATGCCTATGCCTTAATCTAACCAAGCAGTATATAACTGCTCTTTGAACATTACCAGTGTTCAGTATTGTTGAGAGGAGTGGAAATTATTTAAATATTGCATAAACACTTTTTAAGCCATATTTTAAGTTTCACTTACTGGTGTTATGGGGTTTTTTAGTTTATAGATTACACTGATACCAAATCTTCAGGCTTCCCTCTACAGCCATATAAGTTTTATCATAAAAGGAAGCAGCTCCACCAGCCATCTCCAAGAGCTTCAGGTTTAAGCAGGCCTCAGAGACAAGAAGTTGATAGCCCTCTTTGCAAAGGGGAATTCACACAGTCTGTACCCCCAGGACATTAAGGATACATGAACTGTAATCTTCCCTATTCCTTCACCTCCATGTTGCATAAGCAAGCCAGAAAGGTACAGGAAATAAAATATACCATGACTTCTGCAAAGGAGGCCAGAGTACCTGTCCAAACTAGGTGAAAGCCCAGAGCTGGTCATGTCTGAAGTGAGCATATCGGGATGAAGCATCCTCATGATAAACTACACACAGCCAACATGAGTTTCATGATTTAGTCTGCTCTCCTCTGAACAAAGGGTCAGTCTGCTCCTCCCAGCCATGTCTGGACATGGCATTGGCATGCAGTGAAGGCTGGCCCAAAGAGAAGTTCATAAAATGGAAGGTGCTCGGGGAAATCTAGATGCACAACTGGAGAGCTGCTAATTCACCTGATGCTTCTTCCTCAGTGCCTTATAAGTAGATTCCAGTGTCAAATATAACCTTGAGCTTTCAGGTTAATTTATTTAAATAGACATTAAAGGAAAATGTTGAGTGAATACATGAAGTCTGAGATACCAAACAGTTCCTCATTCTTTCCTTCTCCTTTCATCACCTTGAATGTTGTAAGGAACTAATGATTTAATTTTATTAAGAGCTTTGAAGGTGATGAGTGTTGGGTAATTACTAAGTGTTTCTCGCTTGTGCTAATTTCCAGATCCTCTAGCACCAGTCTGTCCTTGTATGACCCTAGCCAAGTGCAGCTATGTCATTCCATTCAACCCTGTGCCTTACCTGGTCCTAAAAGTGTTATTTTGAAACACCCAAAGCTTACCAATTTGGAGAGTCTTCTCACTGCTACAAGACTTATAGATGTGGACTTTTTACAAGAAAAGCTTGCCTACTTGCTACTATTCACTCATAACACCGATTTTCATGCTCGTATGGAAACAATGTGATTTTAGAGCAGATTCAGATGAGAGTAAAGCCAGTAGAGGATAGTTATCAAGATGGGGGAAGGGAAAGAGACGAATAAGAGACAGAGACTGTTGTACACCAGCCCAAAATTCCTATAACAGGTGCTTCCCATCTGGCTATGCAGTTTCTGTAATGCCCAGTTAGTCATCTAGCAGCTCAGGCTCTGAAGGACATAGCCATAGTGGGTTAGCAAAAGATCATTCCTGGCTGTCTGCTTCATCTTCCTGCTGGACACCACCTCCCAGAGCACAGGAGGCTGTGGGATGCAAGAACAGCCCCAGCTCATGGCCCTGAGGCTTGGTGCACACCCATGTTCAGCAGGAATGTGAGCTGGTGGCCCCACAACTACAGCAACTAAGGCATGAAAGTGTGTTCCCATCTGTTGTCCCTGTTACTAGGGTAGTCTCCTCCATCAAAGGTACAACGCTTGCAGCCAGGAGGGTCACATAGATCACAGAATCACTAAGGTTGGAAAGGACCTTCAAGATCATCAAGTTCAACCATTAACCCAACGCCACCATGCCCCCTAAACCATGTCCCGAAGCACCACATCTACATGTTTTTTGAATACTTCCAGATACACCACTATAAACATATCTGATCTAATTTACCTATGAACCTTCTACCAAGAACAAGAGCAGGGAAAGAAACTCTAAGAAGAAAAGTTCAGGAACTCATCTGAGCTTCTAGGCTGTACTACACACCTCTCCTCAGTCTTCTCACAATAGTAGGCCAGGCTGAAATCTTTCACTATGGTGCCACTACAGGTTGTATGCAAGGAAAAATCACATACCAAGCCAATACAGCAATAAGTCTCCACTAGGGTACTTGGGTAGGGGTAAAATGGGAGGTGGGATGCATGGGGTCAGAGGGACCTACACCATGTAAGGAGTGATCAGTGGCAAGATGCCAAGTGCATCCCAAATTTACCTCTCACAAAGCAGGATTGTGCTACAGAATCCAGTCTTCAGTGTGAGTGGTACTTTCAGTGCTAGATGCAGTTGAGAGATCAGCATTAACTACAGCATCAAGTTCAAATAATAGGTCTAAGAGATCTTACAGTGAATTAATTGTTTACAAAAGCCTCTTTCTCAGAGCAGTTGCCTGAAAGGTTTAGAACTGTCTACAGAGGAACTTCAGCCAAGATCCTGTTCCCAGGCACCTTCATGCTAGCTGTAAATATGTTGCAGCCCAAGCCCGTCTCACTAGATAGAGATGGAAAAAAATGCCTTTCCCACCCCCCTAATAAGCAGATTTTCACTGATAAACCTCAATGTGTTTGCAAAGTTTCCATCAACATTTTAAGTGTTGGTAATATATCAAAGCTGAACTGGAAAAGCAAAACTCTGCAACCAGTCAAAGAGTTTCTAGCTTTAATTATGGAAGAAGCAGCAGATTGAAGGGAGTGGGTGGAGGGAAGTCTGGGAACATACAGTACTGTGCACTATAAAATGTTGCAGGGAAGTGGAAGGCTGAAGGGCAGCCCCACGTATTTTAGACATTTAACGGTAAATGCTACTGCTCTGCACATGTGAAAGACATAACATGTATTTTTTTCAGTCTAACCAGCTCACTTCAGATTGAGGCAAACAAGGAACAATAAGTATTAAACTTCCATAAGAGACACACAGTGACTCACAGTTGTGCATCTGAGATGAAACACAAAAATGGCAATTGCCTCAAGTTGCCTTTGCCACATGAGGGACTCCTCAATATTTAAAGGAAGAGGGGTATGGTACACCACCTTAGTTCATAGTGCACAGATGAATTCACACACATCTTCACTTATCAAATGGTTAAAACCTTCTATTTTCTTTAATTTCCTTTTAGCAGCAACCGTTCTGCCTACACGTTTTGGAATCCAGACTCGCTGGCACCATAGCTTTAGCAATACAGCCATGCTTTCAATTTATTTCAACAGGAGGCCCCCACATACACTAGACTATCTACAATGCTGGATTGCAAAATCATAGCCTGAATTTCCACAGGGAGATGGTCATAAAATTAATTAGGGTGTCTTTTGCCAGTGGAAAAGCTTACATTTCTCAGCAATAGAGTAACAACACAAAATCCAAGTGCTGTGATTCACAAATTTTGCTGGAATTTCTCATGTGAGTGCTTACACACTCACTTCTTCTCTGGGGACCAGACAACACTTCTCTGGATACACCAGAGTCCTATGCTGCATCACTAGCTGTGCAGTAGAAGACACCAATGGCTACAATGCACCATGAATCAACCCACAGGAAAAAAAAAAACAAACATGCAAGAGACATCCAAACTAAAACACCACCGAGGTCAGGTTCATTATAAAAAGCCCATGCTTTCCAGAGAAGCTTGGTTTCATGAACATCCCCTTTCCAACAAAACAGTTATTGATGAGAAATTTTGAACTAAAAATTCAACTTCTATCCATAATACCATGATTTAATTTGTTGACTAAAGCACAGCCTAGTATTTTCACAAAGAGAAGAGCATCGTATATGTTGCAGTGTCATTTTTGACCATAGCTCCCTCTGGAAATTACAGAGCAGATAATTTCAGTCATTTGACAACCAGCACTGTTTGTGAGCATCAATACCCAAGTTGCTCTGAATCTGAGCAGCTGCTTACTGAACCTTGCCATCACACCACACACAAAAGAGAAACAAGAGTGGTTCTTGCAGAACTCGAGAGGAAAGCAGAAACCAAGCCCTGAGAGGTGGGAGAGACCAGAGGGGAAGCAGGCATAACGGTCCTGGAGAAAAGAGAAGTTTGATGTGCTTTCTGGCTAGAGCAGGAAACTGCTCTCCTACTCGATTACAACAGCTTCTGAAGCTGCAATAACAAAGCAAAAACTGACAGGAATATAGAAAGGGAGGAAAGACAACCCCCTGACTCTTGTCACCCTTGAGACAATCAACAGCTCCAGGCACTAACTTTGTCCTGAAGAGATCACACAACTGCAGAGACTGCTTTAGCAGTGCAGAGGACAAAATCCAGCACAGGGACACAGAGCTGTGGGAAATACCTATGCCTTTTACCTCCCTCCTTTAAACAGTTATTTTAATTTACCAGGACTTGGGAGTTCTTTTTGGACCAGACTGACAATCTGTGTGCTTGCAGAGCCTGGCTTAGTCAGAGCCCGCCAGCTCCTCCCAGCACTTTCACAGAATCACTAGGTTGGAAAGGACTTTCAAGATCATCAAGTCCAACTATTAATCCAGCGCCATCATGTTTCCTAAACCATGTCCTGAAGTGCCACATCCACACGTTTTTCATTTCATGCTCCCCTCTAAGCACTCAGGCTTTGGTCACCCAGGCTTGCTCCCTGCCAGCTGCTACAGCTGTGGGGCACTGCTGCAAAAACAGGGTCAGACTATGGAGATGCTAGCTCAGCCTCACAGAGGACATTCATGACTCCAGTTTCACCACAGCAAAGGAAAATTCTCCCAACCTGTTATTTTCAGTTCAGTGAGATGATTACCTCAAGCAATAGTAACTTAGAAACAGAATTCAATTCCCAAGCCTGTATTTTGTCACCACCAGCTCTGTGTAAACTGGGGAGCCTACGGCTGCTTCTGCACATGTCACGGTCGCTTCTCTGGTTGCGACAGAGAAGGATGTTCGATGCACAGGCTGGCTGGAAGGCCACCACAAGGAAAAAAACTAAGCCTCAAGGCCTGCTTTAGGCATAAGATGATCTATTTCCAAACTGGCCAAATGTTTCACCTTCAGCCACCACTCCAGAAAACACTTGCATGTACTGTTTGCTGTGGCAGCTGACCTGTCAGTTGTTGCTCCTGGCTGTCACCAGAGTGACACTTTGGCAAGCCTTCAGGCATAGCACAGTCTTGTGGAGGCTAGCAAGGAAGAAGGTGGAAGTTGGGAAAAAGCAATTATGTTTATACAAGAGTTTTGCAGCTTGATGTAGAGAAAGGGCTACTGTAGGAACTGGTAAGAGCCACGTTAATGTCAGTCATCAGCTGTAGGCCTCCCTTTGACCCCAGCTCTGTTAAAGACTCCCAGAAAGGGAGAAATATAGCATATTTCCTGGGTTAGAAATACCACATGATGGTGGAAATACTGCATGGATCTCATGAAATATGAAATACTGCAGGATCTCAGTTACACTATTTTAATTTTTGGACTTTTCATTCCACTTCAGGATTCAGTTTCCCAATAAGCCTCGCAAAGCCATCTTGTGATACAAATTGATTTAAAACCCATCATCATAACCAATTGCTCATCAGTGCTGAAGAAGGAATGGCAATGCACAGAGGCTGGGAAGAGCAGCTGTGCTAAGACTTCACTGTTGAGCAAGTATTGACTACCCACCACTGTGGGGAACTTGCTTTTCCTGAACTCAGCTCATTTCCCCACACGGGAGGTTTTAGCCGCATATAGGCTATCATCTGAATGTGCTTCAGTCTGAAGGGGCAGGAAGGACAGAAGTAGCTATTAAACACAGCATATGGGCTCTTTGAGCACATCTTTGAGAATTTTTAAGGAATATATAATCTGTTTTTTATAACACTGCTATATTTTATTGTTTCTTCTATACAGTATCATTAAAAATACAACTTGTTACCCACTGCTTTCTGTCTCCAAACAGATCTCCAGCAAGACTTTGCTTTCAGCATTGACCATTGTTCTGATATCACAACCCACACCTTTAATATCAGAGCTGCGATGGTCCTAAGTAAGTGAATTACCAGTTTATGGCATGAGAAAAAGTAGTTCATGTGTGAGTGCTGGTATTAGGTAAGCAAGGGTGACAACCTCCTGTAAAGTATGAGTGGGCTTCATTTCTGAGAAATTTCAAAACCTATGTGGGGCTACAGAAACATCAGTTCTGTTACCAGCTTGGCCTCAGACTATGTATGCCCTCCTAAGCAGGTCATACCAGCCCTCAGCCCCTATTCTTCTCATTCATTCATATGAATGTGATTCATATTCATTCTCATACCCTTCATTCGTACATATGGATAGCCAAGGTGGGGGCTGCTCTAGAGTTTGTCTTCACAGCTAAGTCTTCTGGGGAGAGTCTTGTTGAATAAGACAGCTACAGCACTCTCATTCTTGTGTCAGCACCAGCAGTGCTCGCCAAATTGCCAAGGCTGACCCTTGCAGGTAAGGAGACTGAAGGGACTCCCACAGAGCAAGGTGGGGGAGTCTTCCCCTCCTGGGCATGCAGAGAAACATGCTGGGGAAGTGCTAGCCTGAGGCAACAGTCATGCCATCAGCTCACCACCTGTGCTAGGTGAAATTATACCCTTCAGAACTTGACTGATCAGCAATAAAAGGTCAAAAGCAGAACTGCATTTGAGCTAATGGACTGGGTGCCTGCTTTGTGATCCTTGCACAGGAAAGTCACATTCTTGCAACACTGTTGGCCCCAAGCTCACCTAGAACCTCTACTACCAGAGCATAAATATGAGAGTGCTGCTGTATACTCTGGTGCTGAAAATAACTTTGTGTGACAAGTGTCTTTTAGGACTTGGGAATGCTCCCTTGCATGCAAAAGGTCTCCCTCCTATGAGACGTGCTGCCCTTTTGCCTGGCGACCATCAGTTTTCAGGTGGTTGTAAAGTTAAACAAGCCTGCAAAATCACTTTAAAGGCATTTACAAACACTTTTCCAACAATGTAGTACAGGACCCCCCTCTAAATCCAGTAGCCTCACTGGCTGTATCCATGTTAGCAAGCCAGGCACAAGCAGGCAACCTCCCAGCTCTGCCAAGCTGCTCTGAATTTTCATTCACAGATTTGGCTCAGCTCAGCTACCATTCTCCCAGGCAGCAGGTACAGGCCGCAGGCTGCTCCCAGGAATATGGTCCTTCTTCCTTTCATTGGATATGGTCCTTCTTCTACAGACAGTAGGAAAGAAAGTTTAGATGTATGGACACAAGTTTTACTATGCCAGCTGGCCTCAGAGAATGGTCACAGGCATAGTTTATTTAATAATAAAGATATATGCTATTATGTCCCCTGTTATATACCTTAAAGGGCTTAGAGAACTGTTCCTGAAGCACGGATTTCTATGTATCAGGAGTTGTCAGTGAAGACACCATTCAATGTCTTAAACAGCAGTGGAATAAAATGGAATCTTTTTAAAAATAAAGCAATAAGCCCATTTATCCTTGCACTTTCTCTGAGCTCTCCTTCTGCTTTTTGTGTAGGACACAGCATCAAGGAACTGTACGTCAAGATTGACCTGATCATAAATGGGAAGACTGTCTTAACGTACTCGGACACACTTTGTGAGCCTGGTCATTCTAAGCTTATTTTCTGTGGAAAAAAGAAAGGAGGTAATTTAGGTAGCACTCTACATGTTTGATGGCTACTGAATACTCCAAGCAGGATACACACCCACTGTGCTGTTGAACATACCAATACATTGTAATGTTCTGTTTACTTCAACAGCATGTTAATGGATGACAGAAACACAGTAGGACAGAGGCATTTTAATTTCAGAGCCTGCTTTTTTCCGTTTGCTTGTTTTTCTTTTAGTCACAGAATATTGCACACACATGGGATTTCAAGTCCATAAAAGAACAACTGTAGCAATGTGACCCCATCCAACAGCAGAGAGGTTCATAAGCCCTATTTATAGCCACGTGGTTGTCATGTGAGCAAGAAGTATGATAAAAATAAAGGCTAGTTCTGTAAAAGAGATGCCTGAGCAAACAAAACAAGCCGTTCTGAATATGTTCTTCACTAGTAAGCAAGTAACACTTCCGGTCCTTAAAGGCAGTTCTTAATTCACTTTAAGAGGAATTATGCTTGAATAAGGATATTTGGACCAAGATACTATTTGATACCATCTATGTTTTGCATCTTGTTTCTGCTTAACACATGCCTATGCAGCAGTCAGATTATTTCAATTCATGCCAGTCAAACTACTACCTGGTGCAGACTTGCACTAGTTGGTTTATAGTGGCATTGGCTGCCCCCAGAAACCAGGCATCTTTGGTCCCAGGTAAGCCTGGGCACCTCAAGGTCCCTTCTGCCACAACCCAGGCCAGGTAGTACAAAGCTAGCCATGGTATATCCAGAAGAGCTATGGTCATGTCTCTGGACTGTCATATCCACATATCTTAAACAGTTATTTTGAAATCCCTCTTACGTCATGATAATCTCTTTAGGATGATTTTAAAACAAACAGGTAGAGCTGCAGGGAAGTTTCAGAGTTGTTAGAACACCAGTTAGTTTCAGCAGCTCTGCTTTCCTTCCGTTCACTTGCATCCTCATCCTGATAATGCTGCAATAATTAATGTTAAAGGGCCATGAGTTTAAAGACCATGCACAGCACTACTGCTAAGACACCCCTGAAAAATTACTAAGACATTTCACACAGCGTAGAAATATCACAAAGAGTAATAGAGAAATACAGGATTTACATAACTGGTTGCTCATGCAGTAAGCCAGATAGATAAAAAAAATTCAGAGGTTTCTTCAATTGTGTATTGAATTACAAGGCGGGGGGAACACACCCGTAGACCTACTGAGAAATTATCTTATTCTGATAAAGTACTAAATAACATCCTTTAGAGAATACATTAAGGAGAAGTAGAGTCAGTCCTGAGCTGAGCACAAACTGCTACTTATACATGAAGCCAAAGCCAAAACCTCCTGGGGTTTCCAAGTCCCTTAATCTTAAACTGACATATCATTGTTTCTACTAATTGAAATACATTACGATATAAAAATATAGTTCGTTGTTTAAATAATACTATATATCTTCATTTAGAAACATCCCTAAGTTAGTGCAAGGACCTCTGCCACACACTTTCTAATATGCACCTTCTTGTTCAGTAGCTGGGTTTTTTTAGTTAAATCACAGTGGGAAGGAAGTGAACTTTTTCAGACTAAGGTTCAAACTGAAAATGTGGTATTTCTTAATTAGTTGACATTTGATTCTAAGCCATGTTTTAGGATACATAACTGAGCTGAAGACCAATTTGAAGCAATTCAGCACAGCCATAATTCATCATAGTAGCACAGCTGTAAATCTGACCTAATACCTATGCAGAAAGGATGATGATGTCAATGGACAAGCATGCAGCCTAGCAAAGGTACAGAGGAGCAAATAGACCTTTCAACTGAAGCTTTTCATCCCTTTTTTTCCCTGTTGTACAGGCAACATTTCCAACATCTGGCCACACCTGACTGGAGTTTAAATATAGTTCCACACAGAATTTGCTTGCCTTCCACAAGAAGGCAAAAAATTGCCTTTTCCTCCCTCTCCCAAAATGAGACAGAAGGTAGTTCTGCTACAGGCTTTGTTTGTCCACTCATTCGTGTGAGTGGGCTTACAAGAGCCGGATGTGGCAAAGTCCTGGGTGTTTGGGGTTGTTTTCTTTTTTTTTCCTCTCCTATAATGCTACAGTTTTGCTATGACTGGAAATACTTCAGGATACTTACTATAGTTGGAGGTTTCATGTTCGTTATTATCATATAGTATTTACTCTTTACGTTAAGCAAAGGTCACATCTGGCACTGCTCACTTGGGATTCCTAAATAGGATTACAAGGTCTTTTTCTTTGAGCTATATGCCTGTTGTGAAGTTGTTAGCTCAAAGGCTGCAAGGAAATGGGCCATTGTCCACTTAAGAACAATAACAACAAAACTGCTAAATTCTTTGTGGCATAACAAACTCAGCTCTTCCTCTTTTTAGTAGAAAGCGCTGGTTATTCCCTGTTTCCTCCAAAGAAAAGAGTTACATAAGATTTAACAGATTTCCCAATACAATCACTAAAATTAGAGAAAAGGACCTACCAGGGTAATATTTAGCAATGTGCCAACCATAGCTTGCAGGCTTAAACAAAGCTTCTTGACAAAATATAGTTACACCCTCCGCAAGTCCACAAGTTTTCTTTCAGGCCCAAGTGATAAAGACACCATCACAGCACTTGCACGATTCCTTGTGCACACTCCCAAATCATAGAGGAAACCCCTCTTGCTTCGGGCCTCCATTCTTTACATTATTGCCTCTTTCAGTAGGTGTTACAGTGAGCAAGTTTCTAAAAAGTATTTGTGAATAAAAGTAGAGAACATAACATGAATTACAGAACTGGGTATCACACCAAGAGTTTAGGTACATGTTTAAGAAAGCAGCTACACCACAAAGCTAGGTCTTTGGGCTGATAGGCAATGCCATCTTGCTTAACCCCTTCATCTCACTATTTCCTCCCCAATAAAGAGTGGATGTTTTTCACCCATCTATGTATTTATACACATTTTTCTCACTCAAGGATATATCTCATAGCTGGCAGTTATTCAGATCATTCCTGCATCCCTAAAACTCACAGAAGTTGTCAGTTGCCTGGGTACAAGATCATGTCCTAGAAGAACTCCAATATGGAGTATTTAAGTCCTAAAGAGATTTAAAACATATAAAAAGGAAGAGGTGGGTGCAGATGTACAGGGCCTTTATATAGTACAAGAGTGTGAGAACGTTTAAAGATTTTCAGTGCAAGGAAGATTTGAGAAAGAGGAGTGAGAATTTCATTATAGGTGTTTTGTCAGGAATGAGAGGCATCTTCACGATAAATGATAACTAGTAACTTGAAATAATCTTCAAGAAGTTCTTGCTTACACATTTGAAAGCTCTGCTTCAGACTGGAAGCTACTAGAGGCCTGCTCAATGGCAGGAAAAAGGACTAAGTTGCTTTTGGTAGCAGCAACAGTGAAAAGGTACTACAACAAATACACTATCATCACATTGAATCAGTAGCACATTAGAAATGTTTTCTAGGGTGCTCTACTGAAGTCACCTTCAGTTAAGACTTTAAGAAAAAGGGTTGAAAGCAGAAAGTGGACTGAAGGCACATCACTGATGTGATGTGATGCCAGCATGCTTGACAGATACTATAACTTACCAACAAAGCAATAAAGACATAGGGGAATTTTTAATTGGAAAAATGCACTCATGATTTATGCTGTTCACAATGTTCATACATTTTTTGTAACTACATCTGGGCTTGCACTAAAAAGACCACAGAATTCTTTCTATGAGCTAGGCTCAGTGTTTGCAACAGTTACACTTACTGCAGCAGATGTGTTCATCCTCTTTCAATGGAGGAATGTAAAAATGTATGAATATATGGAGAAAAATGTATGAGTATATGAAGGATGCTGTGATAAACTATAGTCCTTAAAGCCTTGGAGGATGTTTACATTTCTGGAATTATAGCAGAAATCCTCATGTGAAAGGAACATTGAATGGGTTTTGAAAAACCTGATCCAGCCAGTATAGGCACTGAGGAGGTTGCCATGGTCCAAAGTGAATATGAATGATAAAATTCAGCAGATCTATGGATCCATATTATTTCCTGGCAGGTCTCAACTAGCTGAAAATGAAAGCTGCCCTTGCTTTCCTATCAGGACATACTACCAAAGCAGCATAGTCCTCCTCGCCCCTGCCCTGCATTGTTGAAGCAAGGAAAGTTGTAACTAGAGGCCTGGTTACAGAACCACAGAATGGCTGAGGTTGGAAAGGACCTCTGAAGGTCATTCAGTCTAACTCCCACCTACTCAAGCAGGGCCACCAGGGTTTTCAAATATATCCAAGAATGCAGACTCCACAAGCTCTCTGGGCAGCCTCTGCCAGTGCTCAGTCACACTCGCAATAGTCTTTCCTGATATTCAGGAGGAGCCTCTTGCATTTCAGTTTGTGCCCACTGCCTTTTGTCCTGTCATTGGGAACCACTGGAAAGAACCTGGCTCCATCATCTTTACACCCTCCCTTCAGGTATTTGTACATATTGATGTGCTCTCCCCTAATCTTTCTGTTCTCTAGGCTGAACAGTCCCAGCCCCCTCAGCCTCTCCTCATTGGAGAGATGTTCCAGTCCCTTAATCATATCAGTGGCCCTCCACTGGACTCTCTCCAGTAGTTCCATATGATTAATAACTGTGAAACACTGCAAGACCCATGGTTAGAAAAAGCTAAAGGGCAATACTGAAGCATAAAGCAGTAAATGTGAACCTCAAACTGGACACACAGCACCTTACTCCACAGTTGGAGGATCCCTAAAAGATAGTACAGCTCATGAGAGTGACTCCATTGATTACTGAGCAAAGATGTAGCTACCACCTGCCAGAGCCATCAAGGAAAACTTCTGAGAGGGCTGAGGTAGAATCTCAGACTGCATTCATCTAGCTCTGATGTAATCATTACTTTGTCACAGCAAAGTGGGGGGAAAAAAAATAGCTTCTACCTACACTGAAGGAGAGATTAGCATTGCCATAATTTCAGAAGCAAATTTATGGCCTGATGACTCCTACTTCATTTTAAAATACAGGCTTTGCAGAGCTTGAATGCTGCATCTCTATGTTTAGATTCTGGATGTCTTTCCAAGAGCCTAGGTGAGACCCTAACAAGCCATGTGATCCAAGGGGACTTTCCATGTCCCTGTGGAGAAGAACTTTGGGGAAGGCTGATTGTTTACAGCCCAGTTTCCTTTCCACTCTTCTGCTGCCATCCAAGATTTGCTAGACTCAGAATTGACTAAAGGAGAGACAGTCAAACAAGGCTCTCCACTGAATGAAAGGACACTCAAACCATGAGCCACACCATTGCATGGTCCACACAACTGTGAAGGGGCAGCTCACAATACTGTTTAGCACACATCAACACACATACAGCTCAAGTCCCAAGAGAGTCACTCATCACCCCAGTCACGCAGTCTGCAGTGCCTTTAGCTCCCATTTAGACTCTAGTGAAGTTGTGAACTGAGAAGTGGGCTGTACTGTATTTTTAAAAATCTTGAGTCACCGCTTTCCAGAGATGTGTCAGACTCCAGGGCTCTTGCTTCATGCACAGAAGCAAGCAGCAATAGTGGCTGTTCTTTGAAAAGGAAAAGACTTCTTGGTGTCTGGGTGAAATAGCCAGAGATGCAGAGGGGCATGAGTACAGTATGAGTGCTGCAGCATGGTTGATCAGTTTGAGAAGCCAAAACATACTTATTCTGTTCTGGTTTGGTATTAGATTTTTCAGGGAAACACTGAGAAGTCCTGCATCTTCTCCACCTCCCAGGATCATCAGGGCATCATGTTTAAGTTCCCCATTAAGGCAAAGGTGTAGAACATTGGCAACATCTCTGGTTTCTCCTACTCTTTTCCTAGTTCATCTTATCATCCTGATACTTTCATCTAAGTTTGTTACAAGGCATTGACTAACATTTCATAGCATATGTTGGGAAGACCTTCTATTGACTCTTTTCCAAGTCAGATACCCACTGCATGGTGGCATGGACCATACAGCATAAACATGCTTACAAACCTTTTGTCCAACATTTCACAAGAAGCAGTTTAAACCAGCACAATAAGACTGGACTAAAACAACTCTCTAGAAATGACAAGCATCAAGATGCCAGCACATACTCATATAAATATGATTAAACACTTACTCCTCTGTCACTGTCACAGTAAAGAATATTTCATGACACCTACAAAAGAGAATCCTTAAACAGTTCTTAGACTTTTCCACAACTTCTGCAGGGCAAGTTGTGCAAGAAATTCTGAAATACCAAAACATCTATAAGTTTTATTTTCAGTCAAGTCTGAATAATTTGGCCCAGTAAGCTATGAAAAAGTAGGAGGAACTGCAGAACAGCTTCCTAATTCTGTCCATTAATGCCAAAGTTGCCCTTTCATCAACAGCAAAAAACAAGCATGCCTTACAATTAGGGAGATGAAGATTGGGAGGTGGAACTCCTGAGCTTTATTCCAGTCACCAGCACAGCTTGTGATGGCTTTAGCACATCATGTAACTTCTTGGTGAATGCTCCCTCGTCAGTGAGGTAGACATGTTCTTACTACTTTAAGGTCATGTTCAGCAAGCAGTCAGAAGTCCACACCTACAGAAACACTCAGCTCAGACTGGATTTCCTTAAAGTTACCAAAAGAGTATAGTTCAACTATTGCAGCTGCAGGTGTTTAATAGATCATGCTAAAGGACTTGTGTTGGCAATCCCCCTCCCTTTTCATTTCCCCATTTGCAGGATGCCTGCTGACATAGGAACACCCACCCAGTTGTGCAAAGCCATGCCCCCCTCCTCCATTCAGACAGGGACTGCAGGTCCTCCTTGAGCCCAGGCTCTGCCCTGCTCTCCCCAGAAGGCAGTACACATCCTGACATTTCTCTCAGGAGGGCTGTTGCAAGACTGTGTATAGAGCACTTTGCAGTTCCATAACACTTGTCACTGGAGCACTTTGAAGTGCTATCACAGAAAAGCATCTACAATCAGCTGCTTGTTTCCTACATGTGCTGTATGTCTAACCACCCATCACCATTTTTGCTTTTCAGAACACCTCTACTATGAGGGACCAGTCACACTGGGAATCAAAGAAATCCCACAGGTAAGTTGGTCACAGCTGTGCTCCTAAGTAGAAGGGCTGTCTGGATGAAGTATGGTCAGAGGACTGCCAGCAATCACATCAGTGTATTCCAAGCTCCCCCAGCTGGCACACAGGATCTGATAGTGTTTACATGACTAATCCTTTTCCATATGAAATTAAGTGGCTTTGCTTAAAGCATTAGAGAGCCACCATTATCCAGAGATTGATCCAGGTTTTCTTAGGACAGCACATCCCCTCTACCAGCACTAAGTCGTGCAGCCATACAGTTATTCAGTAGGCTCTCTCTCTAATACTCTTAAAATAGCAAGAAAAGAAGCAGCTCCAAGGGGCTCCCGAGAGACCAAAGCTGCAATTCAGCTCATTGCTTAGTGGGCTGGACAGTTTGAAGCAGCTCATTCATCCTCACTGGCTATAAAGGCAATTTAGATAACTATTGCAGTTGTATGTGTTCCACTGTACATATACAGAGGTCTTCTAGGTTGCAACTGAAAGTACAACTTATTGGGCCAAGAACATTTTCTCTGGACTTCTGGAGCCTTAAAATAAGAAAATAATTTCTTAGAAAGGTGAGAAAACAGGCACCTCTAGGCACTGCTGTGAATTTCATAGTCTTCCATTACAGATGGCCTTTACAAGCAGCCTTCTCTGCATTCAGCTAAGTCTCCTTCTAGCAGGTCAACCACATCACATTGCAAAGCAAGACAGGTCTCAAGTGCTGAACGCACCATAGTGCCTTCTGAACTGAGCACAACATGAAGCTATATTTGACCAGTAAATAACAAAGGATTTTTAGCCACATACACAAAGACTGGACTTAAGGGGTGAAGGCAAGATCAGGATCATCAAGGCATCTGGTGATGGAGAATCATGGAGAATGTGGTGAAGAAAGGATCAGTCACCACTGCAAAAGCACACAGTTCAGGTGGTCAAACACTCCTTAGATTTACTCACAGAGAAGCACAGTATAAGCTCTCCGTTCTTCAGCAGCAGACCTAAAACCTATGTCAGAACCTGAAAGATGAGGTCTGGGGCCTGCTCAGCACTGGACTGGTCCAGATACAGGAAAAATGACAGGATCAGAATAGGGATACAGCACAAAGATATGAGTCCTAGAGAGCTAGGCTTGCCAAGACCTGCAGAGGTGATAACAAGGATAGCTGGCTTCTGGGAGGATCAAACCTCCATAACAGCTACTGTTTCATGTCTCAGTCGTCCCTTGGTGATGGCAGCAACCACAACTTTCATTTTTCCAAGGCTTTCACACAGGGAGCTGGGCCCCCATATGCAGCCTGTTATCCCACCCTTACCAGCCTGCTTCCCTAAAGGCTACACCTAGAGATGCTGTGTTGAGCAATGCCTTTTGATCTCTCACACTGGAGTGCCCAAGCTCGTATCAGTCAGCATCCTGCTCTAGGAGCAGCTTTACTAACATACCGAGGACACTTATGTCTAAGGCCTTTACTACAAACTGGAAAATAGGTCTTTAGAATAAGAGGAAGCCCAAGAGTTTTACTGGTAGATGTTTCTAGTTCTGGGCATATTAGCTAAATTTGGAGCCAGAAATTCTAAGACTGTTCACAATCCTCTTTTAATAAGAGTTTTTACCGATAAGCAAAAAATTATTCTAGAGGAAGAAAAAAATCTAATCACTAACAAGCCATGGAAATGATTTATTATAAACTCCCTTCCATGAATGAAACTATAAGCTTTTGAAGAATTAACATACTTTGAGAAAAGGAATAGGAAGCCTTTTTTATTAATCAGTCAGGCAAATAACACCATCCTTCCATGACAGCAATAAGGGGTTATTCCACACAGCAATCGTCTTCTGCTCATTACAAAGAATAGCCTCATCTGAGCAGCCCAAAGGACATTTGCACAGTCTGCACAGCAATTACAACAAAGCTCTATGCTCATGAGTACATTGCCATTAGGCCTCTCTGAATTTGGATGTTATACTTAACTTGAACCTCTCTGTGAGGACACAGGCCAGTTGCTGCTTTAGAAATCCCATGGTAAAAGGCAAATGCTAAGACACCCGACTCATTCTAGCCGTGTCTCCCACTCCACAACCAGAAGAGTTCTGAGCAGGGCAAGAGCTTTCTATGATTCAAAGCCAGGAGGACACTGCTGCCAAGTTCTCCCTACCCCAGGTTTTGCTCCCGTCCACACTCCAGAAAAACAGAAAGAAATGCTGCAGTGCCAGCAATCTAGAGTGAATGAAGTCTAGTTTACCTCTTCCTCCAAATCTGTTAATGAGCCTTGTCATCTCCCCTGCTCGGTGCTTCTTCTCCAGGTGTCTGGAGAGAACAGTTTTGACTAATGCATAAAAGCCATGGCTTCTTTTAAGGTTGAGATTTTTTGCACCACAATGACATGAGTTCTCCTCAAAGCCCAAGTTGAGTAGTTTTAACTATATAGTTTGAAATGAAACTACCTCTTGTTTTATTATATAGAAAGTCATCACAAGAGCTTTTATAAAAATTCATATTGATAACTGTGTAGGCACTGAACAAGAACCAAGGAAGAGAAGTGCCAGACAACTGAGCACCTCTTCCCCTTCTAGTTACTAAACCACACAGGCCATATTGTGCTTGCTCATAAGAAACATGAGAAGTTACACAGATTTGAAAGGAATTTTTATGCATCAAAACATTTTGTTCCCCTTCCACTGTTTTAATTTTGAACTTGTGCTGTCAGCATTGATATCCCTGATGAGAGTATTTTGGCAGAAAATATGGGCAAGTCCTTTACCAGTTCTGAAACATTTGGATAGGAAAAGTTTTGGAGGAACTTGATGAGAAAAGTGTTATTCCGTTTCTAGGAAGAGTACTCCCTCATAGAAACAGAAGCAGTTACATACTACTGATGGGCTAATCTCTTGCTTTGTGTTTGTTTCATACAGGGAGATTACACTATCTCAGCAAAGCTGACTAATGAAGATCATGCAACTGTTGCTTGTGCTGATTTTACCGTGAAAAATTATTTAGATTATTATTAGCAACAAACCCATTTCATGAAAGCTACAGACTACCAAAGCTATTCAAGCCAAGCGAGCTGCTTGCATGCTACAATGATTCTGAAGGAAATAACCCCCACACAGTGGTTCTGATGATATTCCTCTTTATAATTCACTATTTTCAAGAAGTCACTAGACCCTCTAGTGGTAATTTTATCTCTAAATGCACACTGTAGCCCACTTTTTGCTTCTAATATATACAGGTTCAAGTAGAAAGTATCTGATATGAACATTCTCATTTTAGGATGAAAATAGCATGAGGCAGAACAGGCAAGAAAATTTTTTGCAGTGAGTTATGGAGGTATCAATTTCTAACACAGGCTAAAGACTTTCATATGTACCACATATTATGCAGTTAAAGGACTCAACATTTTCAATCTTCCCTGGGGTCTGTCTGGAGCGTCCACTGGTATAGATTTTGTTATAACCACAGAACAAAGGCCAAATAGGATGAACATGCTTTTTTTTCCAGTGGTCCATCTCCGATCACTGGATTCATATCACTCAAGTCTTCTGGAGTACACCTGGAAATTTGTTCTTTAATGACTTTTAAGTGATATATGAATCATTCTGTACCTAAGATACATGCTCTTGCTTCTCAATAAATTCATAATGAAAGCATATTTTTTTTTCTAATTTTTCCTCATGATTCTAGGATTTACCCAAAGCTTAAAGTGGGGAAAGAAGGAAGGGGAAAAAAGATTGAGGAAAACAAGTTAAATGAGCACTTTTTAAAAAATATTAAATATCAGTCATGTTGACACACGTTTTATGTTAGCAGAGAACAAACTGTTTCTTGCTTTGAGCATGAAGCCCCGGGAGAAGTAAACCCAAATTACACTCCCAGGTGCAGCACATCCCCAAACCCTCTTATTCCAGGAGCCTTTGCAGCTGGTATAGCTGATGGGTAGGTAGATAACCAAGCATAGGGTAGCACATAAGATTAGGATCTTGGGTTGGAGAATGTAGAGACCTGTTTGGGAGACTCAAAACGTAGCAGAAGGATCAGGAGTAGGGTTGAGTTCTGATTTGGAAAGGTATGGGCAGGAATCTGAGCCACAGGAGAGTTCCGGAGCTGAGCACAGGCTTACAAAGGATGGTAGCGAGTGCTGGGCTGCATGCCTCATCTTGGCAAGGTTCAGCATGTACAGCTAGGGCAGCTGTGGCTCACACCTGGCCACACAGGAGCTCTGCCACATGGCCTCCATCCTACACACGCACATGCTGCAGCTCAAAAATTCCTCAGCAGCAAAAGCATCCCTGCTGCACAGATGACCAGTGCTACAGCACAGCCAACAGCTAGCAGCCAAGGATAGTCCCTTGCTTCCCTCCCATGCAGCAAAATTCTCACCTGCCACCCCAAAGGTGAACAAGTCTTTGAGGCCTGACTCACATTAGGGAGGCTTACCACTGTTGAACATGAACCAGCAAGCACCACAAAAATGGAATATTTAATACACTACTGTTTCAGTCCATTTCTATTACACCCTGATTTGAAAAAAGGCAGCCAGGGGGTTCATCACAGCTTTGGCCACCACTCCCCAGATCAGGGTTCAACCCTAAAGTGCTGATGCTGTCTTGGAAGCACTTCATCCAAGTCACCACCGTTGCTGTGTTTTAGGTCTTCATAACTAATAAAAGAGTATCACAATACAGACAAGCTCAGTTTTTTCTCCTCACATTAGCAGCTCTTTAGATTCACCTCTCTCCCCCCAATTCCCATACGATAACAGAAGAGCCATATCTTGAGAAGTTAATAAAACTGCATTCAGCAACAGTATTCACACAAGAGACCATTTGCTTAACTACATTCCACCACAACCACACAACAAAAGCATGACTAAAACCCAAATTCCTGCCACCAAGATTCTTGGTCTGTTATCTGATGAAAGATTCAAGATGAAAAACAAACCCAGGGCTAGTTTAAGCACTTCTACTTGAAGTCAATCGCATAATAGCCAAGATCCTCTTAGACTAATTCACCAGGCTCCTCACACCCTGGGGCATGCCTGGCAGGATCCCAGGCCCACCACAGCAAACAAGCCAACATTTGCCACTGCATGGAGCAGGGACTCCCCTAGAGCATCTGTAGCAAGAAGCTGCTGCAGGAGGTCTCAGCTGCCCAAAAAGTGGGAATTTAATCTCTATAGCATCAGATTTCAGGCCCTCAGGATCTTACATTGCTGACCCTTCACTGCCCAGCTCACACACAGGTATTGCAAGCCTTGCTCCCAGCACCAGCTGAACATTTGGCTTCCTATCACAAAAAATTGCTTGCCCTTTTTGTCTTGGAATTAAGCTGAAGAACCAAGACTAAATCTTAAAATCACACTCCAAGGCTTAAACTGGAGGTTTCTCCATAGCAGAGAAATGTATGTTTGTCATATCACAGAGCCATGGAACTTGTCTAAAAGTCATTCAGGGCTTAGCAGCTCAAGGCCTCATCTGCTCTCTAAATTAAAAAAGGGCTCTGCCCTTTCAGCTTCAGAAATGCCTCTGTTTCCTCCTTGAATTCATGTTTCTAATCAGACGCCATTTGTGCATGGTCAAGTAAAAACAGGGCTTATCTTCATTGACCCCAGCACAGCTAACGAATCCCTTGCTGTCCCAGAATGTCTGTGGTGTATTCACACTATCACACTAGAATTCAAATACATTTGGCAGCTACTGCAGTTGTCCTTCTGAAATATCCTCAAAAAGCTTGGTAAGGGCAATATCCAGGCTCTGAACATAGCTAAGCTGTACAAGGGTGACAGCAGTGTCCTCCAGGGATTTGCAGCCTGAGCAAGGATGCAGCTGGGTTTTGCCAAAACAAGGATTTGCACATTTCTAGCCAGCTCTCCTTGAAGTCAGGGAGATGAGGCAAAAGTGAACCCCACAGCCAGATTCTCCACTCTCAGCCCTTGCTGGCAAGATTGCCTAAACTGGAAGTGTCTTTATGCTGTTACTTCTATTATGTTGAAAGATGCTACTCTTTCCATAAAGAACCATTGTTTAAATTTCTCATACACCATCTTCTACTGTCTCCAGTGTATCCCTAAAATAATCCCAGAGTGGCTCCATTTTATTCTTTTGATAGTGCTCTGCAGCATAAGAAAGGGGAGCAAGCGGAACAGTACATCTAAAGGGTGTTATTCCAATAAAAAAATCAAGTTTTTGTCCCAGAGTACACTAGAAAGGTAAAGCATGAAGCTACCTTTACCCTCAGCTCTCATGCAATGGACTATGATGAAGGATCTGCGTGGAATATAGACACCAGTCTCTTTAGCAGATTATTCTGAACTAACCTTCTCAGGACTGACAAATGCTTCAGTAAGACAGAAGGGTTGGAAGTCTGGTCCCCAAGAGCTCCTACAGGGCTCCGGCAAACATGATGATCAGCATGCTACAAATACACTCAATCAGTTAAAGCTGAGATGAAACTGCTACTAAAATGTTTCTACCAAGTCACACACAGCCTAGTCACAAAAACTTCTGTACCCCAGCAGGCAAAGTCCAAGACTGCCAGACATGAACAGAGCTCCCACCACTCCTTTACACTTGCACATCTGTAGATCAGCACAAAGGCCCACCCACCAGTCTAGCTCTCACCCACCCAGCCTTCTTACGTGGCTGTACACTGCAGAGACCCTCATTTCTGTGCAGCAGTAGGATGAGGATCCCCTGGAGGGCAGCTCTCAGGCTGAGGCACACGCCACAGTGTTCAGCCAGCCTAGTACAGGAACGCCTTCCTGGACCATTCATGATGGATGCAGTATCTTCATCGACACAGGCCAAGAGAGCTAGCTGTGGCAGATATGAGGACAGAAAGTCACATATGGTCCCCTGGGACAGGGAGGGGAAAGTCTTCCTTGGATTGTTCTGCCAGCCTTCAAGATTGCTTCAGTTTCCCCTCAATACCCACACCTCCAGGGAGGCCCTCAAAAACAAGTACTCCGGCCTAGCTCTGCCTAGAAAATATAGAGTCATTTAAAAATAAGAATGGTTAAAAGAAAGGTATTATGAAGCAATCCTCTGCAGACTAAGACACACAGGGTTAACATCCCACTGTCTGCTCTCTTGCCTTGCTGTTCAGCCTGAAGAAAGCCACAGTATTAGCAGGTACCTTCAAGCCCAGCTCCCCACTTGTCTCAGGCCTCTCTAGTGTAAACACATTAGGAGCTGGCCTGAACACGCACATGGGTGTCTACAATCTCCCCAAAAGAGTACAAAAAAAAAAATACAGAAGGGACAAAAATGGTGAGAAAAGAAACCATGGAAAGAAAGTCAGAAATAAAGCTGCCTTTGTTTTGCTCTTAACACATAAAGTTGAGATGCGTAGAAAGATCCTGCTCCTGAGGCCTTAAAGCTTTCTCCTCCCTCTGCCTCTCCATGACACTACTACTTCCCTCACCCATGTTACCTTCTCCCTGAAGCTCTTTAAGTATTTCCCCCACAAGCAGGACTGAGTGAGAACACCACATTCACCAAGTGAGCCCCCTGCCAGACACCAACCATGGAGTCTGAAAGGATCAGAGAAGAGCCATTCATTTCAGCCAGGAGACTAATTGCCAAGAGGGATTCAAGCATCTCTAGTTGGAGGAGAAGGGGGGAAACCCTGAACAAAGAGATCAGACGGAGAAGAGGCTCCCCAAAGGGCTGAGCCTGAGGCTCAGGGGGATTTCTGCCAGCAGGGTATTTTGTAGATAAGGGTTGCAGAGCTACTCAGTCTGCTAGGCATGAGCCTGAAAGATGGTAAAGCACTCCCTGTCGGCCTTGTGATAATGCGTGTACTATCTAGTTATACAATAAGCCTTAGGTTGTGATAATGCGTGTACTATCTAGTTATACAATAAGCCTTAGGTTGTTTTCCTAAACCAGGCAACGGCTGGCAAAGCTAAAATAAGCTACTGTTGTCTCACACTGCAGTACAGCAGCCTCACACATACTTTCCTTCTCCCTACCGATAGTTTTCTTCTTCCACTCAGCTTCACAGAGGATACTGATGCCATCAATGCAAGAGCAGGCCACTCCCAGACCAAGCAGGGAACAACTTAAAAGAGGTTCAAACTCCAACTGCTTTGATCAGGAGAGTGGCTCCACCAGAGCCAAAATAAATGTTTGCTGATAAACCTGTGCCCTCTGTTTACTTGTGTGGCTCCCATTTTATTAGCTTTCCTATGGTAAGTTTTACAGCTGGGATTAGCAGAGTGATAAAATGCACAGATTGTTCTTCACTGTTGCTTATTTGCTTCTCCCCAATTTAATACAGCTTTACCTTGAAAAAAAAAAAAACCAAAAACCAAATACTTTGATCCAGGATGCTCTCTTGCCCCTTGCAAAACTTCATCTCCTCCTACCACCTGACAAACATCAGTTTGGAAAACAACAGGCTGCTCCAGGGCAGGAGGAGAGTGAGTCATACCGAGGTTTTCCTACTGAATGCTTGAGATGCTTTTTACTAGAGCATCCAAATCAAAGATCCTCCTCAACCTCTACACCACTGTGCTGGCAGCAATTTACCCCCTCCTCCCTCCCAGCAGGGATCTGCCTGAGCTCCCACAGGACCCCTCACATGCCAAAACCCAAATAACTACAGGATCAGGACCACATCAAATCACAGGATGCCAGTAATTTTCTTTCTCACCCCATCTCACTGAAGCAGAAACTCCAGTGTCTGTGCAATAGGTTTTAATTCAGTCCAAAACACAATGCCATAACTGTCATCTGTTCTTTCTACTTGATTTATTCAAGTTATGCCCCAGCTATTTCCCATTCTGAAAGCCAACAGAAAAGCCAACAGAAGGAAGGGGCTTTGTTTTGCCTTTATTTTTTCAAGTTCCAACTGCTCAGATTGGAAACTACACTAAATTTGCAACACTTAGCTGGAGACACCTTTGTTGTATCTAGATAAAAAAAATCAAAGGTGACCCAACTAATAAACTGTGGCACAGCAAAAGCTGAAGCTGTCAGTAGCTTTCTAGTCCCAACATGGAGTTCCTATTGCTTTGCAGCAGGCTGAGAAACTACTACTCAGTCTTTACTGTTGAATTTTATGAATGGAAAACAGTTTTGCCCCAGAGCTTGTATTTATTATTCATAGCTTGGTTTGTTCCCTAAGAAACAGGAAAGCAGCATCAAATGCAAGGTCTCCCTGGATGTTAGGGAACTGCAGATCCAGATCAGGAATACACAATACTTTTCCAACCCTAACTCTTCCATCAACATCTCCAAGGGTAAACACACAACAAGAGACACAAGAGTTCAAAAATATATCAGTGCCTTGCAGATGAGTACAAATAAACAAACTGGCCTAGATCCACTACTACAATGAGCTTTGGTACTGCAATTGCAGAAGGTGGCAAGCAAACAACATTGCAGGATTTTTTCCACTTCTAAGTCACTGCTGCTTGCTCACACAAGCAAGCAAAATCTCATATAGTAGTATCTACAATAGCAAATTGTTCCCACTGGCCAGCAGAGAGCAATGTGGACACAAACCTTAAGTACAGACAAGGTAAGAAACTTACACTCAATAGACTCTTGGGTATCCAAGTTTAACTACACCAAAGTATTCTGCAGCAAAAAATAAAAATCCTAGTCCATCTGTGACAACAATTCAGGGAAATTTTTCTATGTTGGCTTGACCAAAATCACAATCTCTCTGTGCAGACCTTCACACAACTGATATCACCATCAGGATTGAGAGGTATTTTCTCTGCAAAGGTTTCCGTTTTTTACCTTCCACTTAGGATGAAGCCTCAAAAACAAGTGAGACAGAGCCAACAGACAAATATTAAAGTTTGATGATCTTGATGTCAGGGGAAGCAGCCAGACCAAGCAAAGCAGTTTGTCTGGAAAAGGTGGTGGCTAAAGGACAGATTAAATGGAGGAGCCTCCCCGATACAGACTGGAATCACACAGCAGAGAGGACTGGTAAGCAGACTCATCATGAGCCGTTTGGAAGAAAGTACCAAACTATTAAGTTGTACATTTATGATATGGGGCTTCAGCAGCAAAATTGGCTGAAGGAACTCCCGGTTGTGCCAACACACTGGACTTGCACTGTAGCTTTACTTACTTATTTTAGGCTCAGCCAGTTCTCTGGCCTGGCTCATACCACAAAACCTTCATCCCAGCTGAAGGGTCAAGGTCCCAGGATGCAGCATTCCTCACATCAAAAGCTTTGTAGTGTTTCTGCATTGCCCTACCACAGGCTGAAGTGCTACTCAGGAGGCACTACCACACTACAAGGTTTTTCCATCAATCACAGCCATTTCAAGACATTCCTGCCACTCCTGCTCCCTCAGTAGTAACTATACCCACAGGAAACACCATAGGATGAAAGTGAGGAGGATGGGGAACACTGTGAGATACATATATAAATCCAAAGAACTTGCCAAAGTAGTACAACAGAGGGAAGATTAAAAAGCTGGTCTGCTGTATTGCATGAGTATATTTTGTACTATCTAGAGAAAAATAAAACACCTCTCACTGTTACTGGAACCTCTGCAAAGATAAATTGTTTCCTTAGAGAGGAAAAATACAGTCTATAAGGTCCTGAGCATCTCTTGAGATTACACTGAAGCAGCTGATATGCCTCAGGAAGTGCACCCTGCTGCTGAAGGCCTGCCCCAGCTGCACTGGAGGCCATCACAAACACAGCATCCAGAGCAGAGCAAAGCACCAAGGCCACTGGGGCTGTGATGATGCCCTCGCTACCTCAGCTGTGTGCTCCCATCCCCTCCTACACACCCACACTAGGTTTACCATGCTCTGCTGCATGCCTGTTCACTAAACTGAGCCAGCAAAAAGCTGCTCACTTCTGCCTTGTGCTTTCTGCTGGTTTAACTTCTTGAGCTGGCTCTGCAGGGGTCATAGGAGTGCTGTAGCGAGGTGCAGGGAAACAAGGCAGGAGGTTAAGAGCTGCCCTGCTGTGCGACTGCCACTCACATGCAAGACTGTCCTGGAGCTTGCTCAGCTTCATGGAAACTCAAGGGCAGCAAGAAAAATAAGGCTGTGAACCCAATCCTTTAGGGAAACTAAGGTTTCCTCCAAAGCTGAAACCTTATTCTGCTGGCCTCCTGAAGGACAGCCTTTTCCACAGTATCCCAGGCTCCAGCTTCTCAGTCCCAGGCAAGTCCCTCGCTCTCCAGCCAACTCTCCATCTCTAAGAGCCACCCAGGCATGCTGCTTGCACATCATCCTGGCTCAGAAGGCATTCACAGAAGCATCCAGCACAGCCCCAGCAGGGCTGCCTGACTACATACATGGTGCCTTGTGCAGCAGCCCATGTCCTGTGCTAATTGCTGTTAATAAATCACGGGCCTAGAGGATGGAGCAATGGATACCTACTCACACCAGGAAATCCTGGCCTGTTCCTAAGGAGAAAGCTTTACACCAGTGCTATAGGAATGTGCTTTTCATTTCAAGATACCTTTGCCTTTAATTAATATTTTATGAAATGTAAATATCTGCACCTGGACAACCTGAGCTTACCAAAGAGGATCTGTCCTGCCCCTCCCAATGAATCAAAACAATTTATCTTCTGAGCCCCCCCACCCCTGGCAGAGGCAGATCGGGACTTCTTTTCATCCCATGCAGATGAAAAGTATTGAAGACTTGAGGTGTTTGCAAGAAGTGCAAAAATCCTTGCCTGGGCCAGCCTTTGCACACCAACGACCATTCCTGGCTGCTGCGCCGAGTAGGTGTAAGCTGCAGCTGATTTTCCCCTTTGCAGCCCCGCACCGTCCAGCACTTCACGAGAAGTCATGTGTGGGACTTCACGGCAGCTGCTGGCAAGTAACACGCGTGGGACACGTCAGTGCAGAGCTGGGACATCCCTGTCTCTGACGGCCGTCCGGGAGGTGGCACTGTTAACCCACAGAGCCCTGCCACTAAGCTGTTGGAGGGGTTCCCCCCCCCCGGCCCTGGCCCCCGCCCCCACCTCCACCTCCCCCCAGTAACTTTTTTTTCCTGCCTTGCTACACCATTGCCAAAACTTAGCTGAAAAAAAAAACCCCATGAGAGCTCCTTAAACAGATGATGGCTTCATGATTGCACGAGTGTTTCTCTCACATCACGATTTTAAGGGGCTGGCTAGCTAAGATGGAGGTGTTTACTCAGTGTAGGGTGATGTTATACAACTTTCTCCCTCCAGCAAGTACCAGAACTGTTCTGTTTTAACCCTCTGACACCTGGACCCAGCCCATTCAAAGTCCCTTCCTTTAATTTCTTTAAACAGCCTACACCCTTAACGCACAGCAATGCAGAACACCTACCTAGCTCTGACCAAGCAGGCAAACAACAAAAGCACTTTATCATGAGGGACACATTATCGCCCTGACTCCCGCTCCCTGAGCAAACAGCAACAGCGGCTGGGGACAGCAGCACTCCTCTGCCTGCTGCCCAAGCTGCTGGACAGGGAAACAGCACAGGCCTAACCCCCCTCAGCAGTTCGCACCAAGATTTGCTGAGCTGAGGGGACATAATCCTTCCTCCTGGGACTCGATGGGTCTCTAATCCCCAGGAAGGAGGCAGCGATGCTGCAAGGTTTGCCAGAACTCATCTGTCGGCACTTTCATGTCCCAGCAAGGCCCCACGGGAGCACGGCTTGTTCACCGAAGGAGGGTGACTGAACAAGCTGCTGCAGTTCACAGCAGTGCTTTGACTCTCTGTGAATTTGGAATAAAGTTCAAAGAGAGAAAAACTTTGCCAAAACATCCTGAAATTATCTCCACTCACACTTCGATAATGCGGACACCAGCCTTCCTCATAGACACCGCCCACCTGCAACAGTCACTGCAGTGCAAAGCCCCATCATCCAGGAATCACTGATATTCCTGCAACTATTTCATTGTTGGTTTGCAGGAGAAAGATGACTATGAGAACATATTTTCTGGATTTTTTTTACTTCTCAAACTTGTTTAGCAGCAGTGGAAACAACAGGTGGTAAGAAACTAGCCAGCCATGACCTGCTAGCTTTCCCTAAGCTGCATCTGGCTGTGGTTGGAGGGAAATCAGTGGTATGAGGCTGAGCATGGGAACCACTGACCTACACCAATTCTGCTTTCAGGGCTTCAGCAAGTTCACAAATGAGTGCTGCTCCTTTGAGCAAGGAGGTCCACAACTGTTCAGTCTGCCTTTTTCAAATAACAGCCCAGATGAGTCATAGCAAAGATTGCAGTGTCTGTGTCTTTTTTTAGTGATTTAAAAGTTCTCATTGGCCACTTTTTTCCTCCCAGAAACTTGGCCATTCTCTGCCACAATCGCAGAAACTACCAGCAAATGAGGATTTGCAAGCTACATGCTCTAGGACAGCAGTGCCCAAATTTCTAGCTAGACGGGCCACAAGTTCTTCTCACTACATGGGCACTACACACCTGATCTTCCCTGAACATCACATATCACACACTGGTGGAAGAGCTGACCTGTGTACATGCAGTCAGCTCAATACCTCTCAGAAACACTGCCTTTGCTGCAAGCATTCACACAAGCCTGTACCTACCCTGCTTCCCACCAGGGCCATGAGGATGGTCCTGGGCTGGTGGTACCAGAGCAAACCACTTTCCAAGAGCTCCTGGGATCCATCCAGGAGCTACCTACAAGGACAGATTTTCTGGAAACTAACCCAATTACCACCTTTCCTGAGGAGCTGGTAGCCTCTCCTCTCCCACAGAGAGAGCTCATGCCTGGCCTCCTGGTACATGAAAGACCATCATGAAACACAGATGACTCTGCTGTGCCTCAGCCACTACCCTCTGCCATCACCAGCAAGGTAAGAGTGGCCTACTGCCTGCTTTGAAGGGCTCTCCAAAAAAGGAAAAAAAGAGCCCAGGCCATAAGCCTTATAAGTACCTCATTGGGCCCTTACTTCTTGGGGCACATCTAGTGTCATAAACTAACACAGTGCAAGTGCTTCAGAATAGAAAGTTTCCACTTAAGCAATCATCTTGATTTTTATCAAACCTACTTTCCTAGGACCTTACCATTGAGGAGATATTTATCACTGAAGTGTTAATGACTTAAATATCATCTATGTCCATAGTAAGAGATGATTTCAGCCTATGCTAACAAGGCAGAGCTCCCTCCTCGTAACTAGAGCAAACACTAACCCCCGCACAGAACTACCGTTATCCCTTCTGACCTCAGGAGCCAGCCAAAAATGTAGGGAGCGGCAAGTTTCCGTTACAAGCAGATTTGATAGCTGAATAAGGTGTTCCCTCCGTCCCTTACAAAGAATGTACAAATTGCTTTTTTCTCCCCACCCCCACCCTCCGGCCTCATGAACACAGCAGAGATCAAACAATGCAAAGCAATGTATTTGCTCACATTCTCATGTCCCCTTTTGAAATTCATGCTCTGTTTAAAAGCCTCTTCAAACCTTGACAGTGGCTCCTGCCACAGGACTCAAGAGCACTGCCAGTTGTGGGCCACCAACCCCTTCTCTGCCAGACATCACTGCCCTGCAGAGGGGACAGACAAGCACAGCATGTACCTGCTCCCAAGCCACCTCCAGTAATAGGCTGGTGCACTAACAAACCTGTCAATACCAGGCATTAATACAGCTGCCCGTCGTCTGCAAGCAGATCCACAGTTCATTAACAGCTTCAGCTGCCAACACAAGACTCAGCAGATTCATGGCCCTGTCGTCCCCCCCAGCCCAGAGTCACCCTCAGATCACTGCCACTTACCTCCTCACAAACCCCATCTGCAGCTGTGCTTTTCCCTCAGGCCAGCACAACCATCCATGCCATCCCACAGCAAGCTCATCCAACTGAAAAAAAAAGATAAAAGTCACTGTTGGGAGGATGAAGGGTACAGGGTTGGTTTGTGTCTCCTCAAGTAGCTTACTTCAGAGTCAGGAAGAAGGAACAGAGGAAAGGGGAGAGATGGATACTGTGTTCAGCAGCAGCTAGGCATTAGGACAGCCTTCCTCTATCATTAAAAGGGCACCATCATTTTTCCCTGCTCCTCTCAATCCTTTTGTATTTGGTAAGTCAATAAGCCAGCTGAAGCCCCTGCCGCCTGACATGAGTGTGCATTTGGGGCAGGGGCTCCAGTATTTCCACCTCTCCACTTCCATTAGGGACCTTATCTGTTTCCTACTCCTACCATACATGGAGGCAAGCGCAGATTCTCCCTCCATCACCACATTCAGCAAGGTTTAATCTATTTGCAGTTTCACCTCAGTCTATTAGTGTCTGCAGCAACACTCACTGAAATCGATAGGAAAGAGCCCATTTCAGTGATTAAGGTGGGAATTAAATTCCTTCTCTTTCCAAGCAGCCTTTGAAGTATTGCCTTCTGCTCTTCAACACCGCTGCATTCTGCAAGCAGGGGCTGAAATGACCCCTTCTACTTCTGCTCACTTTCACGGAAGTGAAAACAGGGGAGGACAAGTCTGATGTGAAAACTGTACTCTAAGCTGTGTTGCCCCAAATAAGGTCAAGGTGATGTTTCAAGGGGTTCAATTCACTTTTTTTCTTGAGATTTTTAAGGCTGCCTGCAAAACCATCATTATTAAATTGGATTTCTGCTCTTCTTCAGGGGAGTTTCTTGGGAAAAGATCAAGTATTTCTCAAGCCCCATGAGGGGTGGAAATTAAGTGTGCTTCCTTTCAAGTCTGGGGTGGGACTTTTCCCCCCCTTCTCCAGCTTTAGGAATACCAAGAAAGCTAAACATAGCCTTCTCTGGTTCTGCAGAGATCAGAAGGTTTTTAGGGCTGAGTACTGAGTGCTCTCATGACCATTTTGAAAAAGAATAATACTGAGTGCTTAGGAACTCATCTTTCCTAAACACTTGGGCACCAAAAGCACTTACTGCATTAGTTTCCTCATTGCCAGAATGCCTTTCAGGCTGGTCAAAACCTCTGTGTTAAGATTTAATAATAAGGACCTGTTTAGTGCATCCTAACAAAAAAGGGAACACCTTCTTTTTTCCTGTGACTGTGGTACAACAGCTTCAAAAATTCTTAGTCATGCTTATTCTCACACTGCACTAACAGCTGATGCAGAAGACCCCAAACTATTTTGTCAACTGACTTGAGCTCAGTAAAAAAATAGGCAAGCAAGCTACACAATGAAGAGCCTGTTACATCCCCAGATTATTAAAATGGAAATAAGTGCCAGTGTTGCTAACAAAAAACACAAAACAAGTGATAGTCCCATGAATACTCCCTTAAGTAATGTTCAATATTCCAGAACAGTTCCGAGTCCTATTTTGTTTCTAGGGAAGGCTGAGGCCAGTAACACAGCTGGGAATCTCCTACACATCCAGATTCCCAGCTCAGCATCCCCACTAGAAACTATCCCTTTCCTGTTTCTAGCATACCTCTGGATCCTCAAGCAAGTAGTAAGCTGCCCCAGGAGTAAGCAAGGAGCCAGCCCATGACTCAGCTGCCCCCAGCTTAGTTTCATCCATCTCCCTCCTCCAGCAGGGAAGGAGAGGGGCTGTGCCAAGCTCCCCACCCGCACAGGCTGGGGCAACACAAGACCTCAAAGCTGTATGAGCTCGCAGGCCCGCTTGCGGCTGAAGCCCAGGTGAGCCACGGGCACGCTGTCAGGGGGTTATGCCAGCGAACACCAATGTCTTTCCCAATCGCTGCCAGGGTAGACAGCACCAGGTGCACTGCTTAACCAGCCCGGGTGTGGCTCTTATCCATTACAGCCAGTCCTCGAGATACTTTGCCTTGAGTCAGCCGCTGGCAGGGCTGCCAGGGAGGCAGTCTGCTTTGCATCTTCCATCGCAGGGCAGCCCTGGCAGCAGGAAGAGGATGGGCACACAGTGGTGCACCTCTGTTCTGGGTCAGCATTACACCTCCTTTATGCTAATGTACACATTTATAGGAGGGAATAAAGAGTGTCTAGAAGCAGTTGAATCAAAACAGGGTTTGAACTGTTTGGCTAAACACACACAAACCCATATGAATGCACTTATGCGAGCTGACAACCGGTTTTTATCTGGTTAGTGCTCATCAATTAATTACAGACCAGCATGTCCACACCATGGTTTCTCTGTGATTTAGCCAAGTCAATTTTCCAAAACAATTTTAACTAACCCAGTCACAACTGAATATGCAGAAACATATTTCATGATCTGGGACAGCAGAGTACAGTCAGGACTCTCAGGCACAGAGTACACATGAATGCAGCCCCATCCAAACCCATTACAGAAACTTGCTGGGGCTGCTTACAATATCCATGCCCACCCCAGCCCTCTTGCAGGAACTGCTGCACTTCCCAGCGATGCTGGGAGAAAGGGCTACATGCCTGGGTCTTATTTGCTTCAGGTTAGAAGCCACTACATTAAGCCTAAGCTGCTGAGGAAGGTTTGTGCTCAGCCTGCAAAGAGAAGGTAACAAACAGCTGAGGAGCAGTAGCATCTTAAACAGCTGCAGCTGTTTCCCCAGTGAACGTGATTCAGAGCCACAGCGTTCAAGAACTGAAGCTCAGAACATAGCAACAATTCTTGCAAAATATTTTGCTTCTTGTCTTTTTTTTTCCCCCTCTTCTCCCCCACACAGCTTTTTAACCTCTTGGTGCCTATGCCGAGTTCCTCCCTAAAATAGGTTTCAGGATGGAACATACTTGCCACTTGATCCGTGGCTTGCTAAATTTAGCCAAACACAAACTGCCTGTATAAGATGGTTCTCTTGAAATGTCAATGGCCACACATAAAGCTGCCAATATTATCCAGGAAGTGGGACACCACGGCAGGTTTGGTTTTTGTTGGGTTTTTTTTTACTTAAAATAATAATAAAAAGAAACTTTCATACTCTGTGGAGAGGCAACCATAAATTTGATTCCAAAAAAGTAGAGAAAAGAAAGGACAGACTTCAGCAGAGCAGCACTTGAGCCAGAAGAGAACCTTTGTACTTAACATACGCAGAAGAAATTAACTCTTTGAATTTTACTAGAGTCACTAAAAAAAAAAAAAGAGAGAACAACCTGTTTCAAATGGCTTTTGGCATTACAGAGTTAAAGTAGAAAACAGACTGGTAGTCTAGAGGAATGAAAGACATGGAGGAAAAAGGAGAATACACAGACATAACATACAATTCCACCTTCTTAAGTTACCAAGTGTTTGATGTCAGCATCTGACTTTGTAAATACATGACTTCTGAAGAAGTCTCAAACACCCAACTGCTCCTCCATCCAACAAGGCACTGTGATCCATGAAAACAGTTTTCCAGGATCTTTGGGGGGTTGTGTGTGTGTGTGTGTGATCTCATTGGCTGCTAGAGACCCTTTCTTTTGCGGTTCAGAAGCAGCTGTTTCTCCCTGTGCTCCTTACAGCATCAGAAAGCCAGGCTGTGACACTGAACATCAGCTTAGATTTAAGTATTCCAAAGGAGCTTTTTTTTCAAAAAAACCCCAACAACAAAGTAATAAAAAGGACAATTGCCTATGAACTTAAGCCCATATTTAGAGAATTAAAAATAAACAATACACTTTAAAAATTGCCTGGCAACAGTACCTTCAGAGTCAGGGAAGCTCCTGTAGATAGGGGAAATAGCAGGTCAGCTTGTCTCTCCATGAAGGAGAAAGCAGGAACCTGCACTAAGAGCAATGTTTCCAGCCACATCATCCCCCACACTGCTCTCATTCCTAAAGGAAAAATAAGAGCTACTAGCAAAGTCAAATCCAAACTCTCTTTTTTGGGTGCTGGAGGGCCAAATATAAAGGCAATGAAAATGGTGGGTTGCACTAGCTGCTGCTTCATCACTTGACTAAAAGCAGGTGAGCAACTTGGGACAGCCCCTAAGGCAAGGGAGTGCTGAATTAACCCCCTTAGCTCCACTTTGCAAATCCCCCACCCCCCACCCCCTCCCCCTCCTTCTCCTCCTCCTCCTCCTCCTCCGTGGACAAATCTCCTGCCTAGGCTCTGTTGGGCCTTATAGCTTGGAAATGATCCCAGCTGTAAATAAGCTCCTCTCTGTCAGCATGTAAGGCTGGTCACCTGCTATACATTTAGGCACAAATTGAGCCACATGCTGTGAGCTCTGTTAAACTAAGTTAAGGGAAGGAGGCATCTAAATGCAGGTGCAATTTAGGGCTTGTTAGCATGCAAAATGATCATGGTTCCCATCCAAAGCCTATAGCAAAACTAAGCAGAAGCAGAACTAGGCTGACCTAGGACTCCTGATGTTCTCATCCCAGGATGTACAAAAAACAATGAGGGGCCTAAAACTTGGGGGAGGTTAAGAAGTGTCTTTGGACATAGGGCTCTGAGAAGAAGCTGGGGTCCAGGTACACCTGGACTGGAGAACTGGCTTGCTGTGTTAGCAGAGGCAATGTCTCACGTCTGACTGATACTGCAGTCAGTAAAATGTGATATTGCGCCCTCCTGGTAAACACAGTCCCCAGCTTTAATGATGCCTCTGTGCAAAAACTTGTTGCATCTCAAATTTAGTTAATTGGGCAACACAGAGCTATCTTCAAGGCTAAGATGCCTGAGCTTTTCCTCTCAGAGACCGAGGCAAAGGAATGAGAGATCAACTGTGAAACACGTATGCATATGGAGAAACAGAGCTGTTATTCAATATCATGCAACGTCTTCCCATTTGAAGAGCTGCCTGACTCTTCAGCAAGATAAGCTTTTGGCTGTGATGGGATGGCTGTGGGAAGGGATAATGCAGGGTTTTGGACAGTGATGGGACAAGAAGGTGTTCGCTATGCAACCAGTGGTACAGATGCTGCAGTGTTTTGTCATCAGTATTTTGCAGAACTCTCCATAAACTAAACTGTTGACCTACTTGCCCAAAGTCATGGGTAATTATCTTCATATCCAATATATATTAGCAAGATGTGGGTGTCACTGATACTGGGACAGTGTAACTTGCATCATTTCTGGCATTCAGTGATCTGTAAAAGAATTCTAACTACATGCAGAGAGTGATTACAGCAGGGAAAAGGGGAAGATGCATGATTAAAACAGGTGGGTGGAGCCACCAGCATCAAAATTATGCTGATTCATCTTCCACATATTTTACATTTTAAACTTAAGTTTTTTTTCTTGCCTCTGCTAGATATCCCTAGGGTCAACTGAAGATCCAGCAGGTATATAGTTTCATAGTCCCCAAGGCAGCAACATAAAAACATTCACCTTTTTTTCAGCTTACTTAGAACTTTTGGAGTACTGATGACTGTGGCACAAATCAGAAAACCCAACTGAGTCCCTTGGAGATGTTCACCAGTGCAAAAGTTGCAAGATAAAAGGGAAGCAGGGCCTTTATTCTTAATTAATTCTTATTTAACTCAAATATCTAGCAATCAGTTGGATGAAAATCTCTCTTTGTTTAACATTAAACAGCTGCTGTTCCATTAATGCCTGCATAAGCTACTAATCTGGGCTCCCCAAGGAAGACCTCCAGCAAGAAAAATCTGAAAGACATACCAGATCTTAGAAACTGTGGCTCTTCTTTCTTTAAGAGGTGGGAGGGAGTAGGGGGTTCAGAAACACTTTATTTCCCAAAGCTTTCAGAGGCTTTGCATAGTTGCACACTCACTTTATATTCAGAGCTCCTGGCTGGGGACTTCCACTTTTCACAGCCAACTGCAGCAGCAAGCTGCATGGATGCATAAACCCCCCAACCAGCGTGAAGAGGGTAAGGCTGGCAGGGAAACACAGGGCATAGTCTGAGCAGCTGCTGTCAGATTTGTAGACCTGCAAACTTCCAATCATAAGAAACAGACCTGAAGCATCATCCTGGACCAGAGCTCCCCCAGGTGCTAATGATATCAGTACCTGAGGCAGAGCCTTCGACTGCAGGGCTCCTCCTGTTCATGGTGTAAATCTCACTGTCTATTAAGAAGAGAGAGAACTGCCCAAGCCATGGCAGCATTGGTCGGGATACACTACTGTCTTGGCCAACAGTGGGGTAAAACAACCATCATTTAGTCCAGTGCAAATGTTATCCTCATTAAGCCTGTGCCAAGCGATTTGCTAGTTCAGCTAATCTGAATAGGCTGTGGGTATCCGAATGCAAAATAAGCACTTTCCCCTCTTTAATTATAGTCTTTATGTTTCATGATTTAGGTTGCTCCTGTCATTGTTTGCAAGAGAGGATGGGGTTGCATAACAGTGTGTAACACGATACAGCTGCAGACGAGGCTGCTCAACCAGCACAAGCCCAAATAGAAAACAGCTTCTTCTGTTAACCAACAGCTGAACAACAGCAGGGAAATCTCACCCATCCGTTTTCCACTGGTAGGGGCAAGGGAAGGCTGGTGGGCTGTCCCTTTGCCCTGTTTATATCCAGCTTATTACAGCCACCAGCATCTTGGCAAGATACTACAAAATTCTTTCTGGTGGGTCCTGCCTAGGAGAGGAAGCCAAACTGGTTCTATGCGGTGTTGCTTTTGACGGGAGTGTTGTCGTGTTTATTTGAAGAAAATAGGAAAGTCACCCCAACAATTTCACTTTTCATTCATCAAGTGTCAAACCTGGTAGGTCTCCCTTAGGCAAAAATCCAACCAGTGTCAGCAGAATGGTTGGGTTTGCCTTTTTTTGTTTTGTTTTCAACAAGGCCTGTAGGATCCAGTCCAGCAACTCTTCAGCCATCATGTTCAGGCTCAGGATTAGTCTGTACTTGACCGGATCCTCATTCTTCTGAGGAATATTCTGTGGAAAGAAGGGACGGTGTTGCACCAAACAAGCAACAGTGTTTGCTTCACATGCTTCTGGGGCCTACAGGAAGTTCTGAGATCAGAGCATGGGACCAAATTTTCTTCCTGCATTCTTCCATGTAGTTCCTCTGAAGTCACTGCTACCAGATAAGCTATGGAGCATAGCAAAACCTTATGTGGACACTTGGACTGAGTGACTTATTTTTAGCTCAAAGCTTTACCTTAAGAGTTGCCTCTTCTAACAATCCAGCACAGCCCTTGGTGGTACCCGTGAAACTTTCCCTACACAAGGTGCTGTGCTTAGATGGTACAATATTAAACTAAACAAGTTTAAAATCATACAGCTGCTTTAGACTGTTGCAGATGTGTGTGGATGTTCAGGTTAGTTTGTCTGGCACCTTACATCCCAGTGTTTTAGTGGAAGAAGCTGCACAGATGTAGCCATTTTAAAAATCAGTGCAGTTTCTGGGGTAAAAACTACACTGCAACTTACTGGTTTCAGTGTTCTACCCAAAATAGAAATTTTAAGTATGTTGACTGTTATTCTGGAATATGAGGTGCAGGATTTGTCAAATGAAATGGACAGCTGCACATGCTCTTTGCTGCGCACAGACTGGGGAATTTAGAAGCTGATGAGTGCTACTAGATATAGAAAGACCACCTGAAAACCCCACGGGTGGAAATTCACAGTCACAGGGATGTGAGCTAGAAATCCTTTTTGCACATGGCTCCTAGTTCAGTGTGTTGCACTGACCTATAATGGCAGCTTAGAAAAAGCAACCCGTTTAACAGAGCAGGTTTTTTTCACCTAGTACATGCCCGAACCTGATCCAAGCACATCCCATAGCGCCTTGGCTACCAAATGCGGATTGCTATTAAACCAACTGCTGCCTACATTAGTCAGGAACATTGCTTACTAAGTATGTTCAGACTTCTGGTTGTCTTGCACCCACCTATTATCTGATTTTAAAAAGCTACCCAGCATTCCCCTGCCAGTGAAGACATTGCAGATGGCTGCGTGTCAGAATTGCAGCTCTCTGCAGATCAGGTTGGCCTGTAGCACATCATTCTCAGTTCAAGCAGCGAGAGAGGAGATGGAGAGCACAAAGAAAGCATCTAAAACATAGCCGGCTAAACACATGACTTCTATGCCCGTTCAATTTCCTTGGGATTTTCCCAGCATTTTTACCCCAACTGTTTGCAGCAGTGAAAAAAAATGTTGAGATTCAAGATTTCTTTTTCTGGCCCAGGCATCCTAAATAGTTCTTCAGCCTGGCTGCAAAACTACATAAACAAGGATGAAAATCTGGCCCATGCAAATGATGGCAAAACTCCCACTGATTTGAATGAAGCCAGGCTTTCACCCCACACTTTCCAAAATGTACAAACCCATATTTAAAATACATTTTATAAATAGAGCACTAAAACTGTTCTTTCCAGGCTGGATAGAAGTGGGAACATCAAAGATTGCAGCCTTGCTGTTTTTAATAAACTTTCACCAAGGCTGACTAACTGTGATGAAACAACAGTCGTGATCTTGTGTTCTCATTGAGACTGTTATCAAAATTAGCAAAAGTAGTTAAGTCAAAAGAAGGAGAAAGCTGTGAATGAAGTTAGGCTCCAGCCCCTGGAACTTTCCTCCAAGAGCTCTTGGAGTGCTTGTTTGTCTGCTTAACTGCAATTCATCTTTCGTTTCCCCCTGTCGCTTACGGCCTCCAGTCCTCAGTAGGATGCTAGATTCCTTGGCAAAGAGCTGCAGGCTGTGTCGGTACCATTCTTCATACTCCGCTGATCATTAACTCATCTGCAAAATTCCTTCCAGATATCTTACTGCTTCCCTTGTGCTGCTCCAATACAGCAGTGTACCTCCAGACAGTCTTAAAGATTTTGTTTCTGGGGAGAAGACCAGAAGAACTCCACAGTGCTCAATGAGCACCAGGCTTTCCAGGGAGCCCGTGCTGCTTCAGTAAATGCTCCTGAGGGCGCAACATGCTGTACCTTGCCTGCACATAGGCAGCAGCAAGCCATTCAGCAGAGAACTGCGTGGTGCCTGCTTGGTAAGAAACGTAATCCCTCTAAGTCAACAAGGCAGGCAGGGCACCCATAGCTTTCTCAGAATAGAGGAGACGTTATTATGTGCCTGGTAGCGAACTAGCAGAAGTTGACACTATGTGTCTCCGTTACCACAGTAAAGGCTTTCACAAATAGAGCTGTCTGAACTCTCTCCAAGTGTTTGGCAAGTCCACAGCAGTGTCTCTCCAACCATGTTCTGCAGGTCTCCTGTGGTCTTCAGAAAGCTGATGGAGTTCAAGGGCTGCGCTGTTGCTTTTCTTCTTTGTCCACCCTCTAAACCGCATCTAAAGCCGTTAGGAAAGGCAAGTACTTCCCTAACAGGAATCAAAGCAGGATGGGATGTGGCAGAAGCAAAAGATAGGGTTTGCACTGAGTGCTGGGAAAAGGAAGAGGCACGTTATGCCATGAAGAGTAATGAAGAAATCTCTCCACACTCTCTCTCCAGAGACTTCTCCCATGCTATGAAATCTCTGGAAAAAGCTCTGAGCTAAGCAGTTTTCTTTCACTGCATGCACAAAACCTGTGCTGTCCCAAGGCTCGCAGGGACAGGCAGCCATTAGAGGGCAGCAGGTATCTAACACATGCATTGATGGGTCCCATTCTGATACAGGATGTCCCAACCAGCAGAACTCACTGGGCAAAGCAAGAGAAGAGGTATTTTTAAAATAAAAATCTCCCCTTAAAGAAGCACTGTCAGCCAAGCAGCCAAGCACCTACCCAGAGGCGGTACAGCCACATACTATCCTATGCCAGGAATAAAAGTGTTGTAATGTCTCGTCCTGAATGAGCCATCCTCCATCCTGGCCAGCTATTATCCTGGAGATATAAGAAAGAATTGCATTTCTGGCAAACATCCTGACTTAACAGCTGAATGGAAGTCCAGAGTGAAATATTCATCCCATGGGCTGCCCTCAGCCTCACACAATGAAAATAGAAAAGAGGGGGAAGCCCTATAACACACGGGCTGGGATACTTGTGACCGCAACATTATTTGTTTTGCAAGCAGCAATAAAAAACAACCCTGCCAGCAAGGTATGGTCTCCATTCACTTTATGTCACCCAGTCCTCAGACAAGTTGGGGTGTGCTCGGAGCACCGTACTGTCAGAGCATCCCCAGAGCAAGCAGCAGCATCTTCCTGGGGAGGAAAGGCAGGGCTCCTGCCCTGGCCAAGCATGCTTTGGCCGGAGGCACAGTTTCCCTGGCAGCTCTTCTCCATCCCACTGATCCGAAGGTGAAGTCTCTCAGCAAGCATATGGCATGGGGTGGAAATAAAACCAGACTGGCAAGCCAGCAGCCACTCAGCTCCCATCACCGAGCGCAACTCACTCGTCCACTCACGTTGCCAACGTTTTTAGGCAGCAAGATCCGAAGCCCAAGTCAGAGATTTGAAGCACAACATGATGCGAGTGATTTCAAGTGACAGACACACCCAGAGAGAGCTTCTCGGCCATGGGCTAACTCCAGCAGCCGACCACGCTCTGCGCCACGAATAAAATGTCCGTGGCCTCCCTGGGACGCCTCCACGCTGCTGCAGCACCGGCCCGGGCAGCTGCGCTCCCGGGCCCCGGCCGCACTGCCAGCAGCAGGCCAGGGCAACTGCCTCCTTCCACACCCTAAAATCCCCTGTCGAAGCCATTACAGAGAAACCTCTCTTCCCCCAGCCATGAAACAAAGTGGGTGCCAGTGTACCCTGTCTCAGTGGCACTTTCTCCCTCTCGAGGCAGGCGAATGGAGGGTACTATGGCCTTTGTAACTGAAGGGCTGGTGAAAGCCCTGTGTGGAGATCAGCACAGCCCTGTGCTGCTCACTCCCGGCAGTGGGGCTAACATGGCCGCCGGGTGCCTGTCCCACAGCCCCCGCAGGCCCAGGGAGGACAGCGCCAGCCCCAGGCATTGGACACCTCCCTGGGGATGGGGACGGGCCTAGGCCCGCAGGTGGGCCCATGGCTGGGCAGGGCAGGGCTGCTAGGAGTGGAGACTGGCCCTGCTGTGGCATCGCTGGGGGCTGACAGCCCCGGGGGCTGACATGGGCTCCTGGGCCATGGGGGAGCCCTAGGGGGCCAGGCAGGGACATCGGGGCTGTCGGTGCCCTCAAGGGCCGGGCAGGGTGGAAGCTGCAGCTCTGCTGTGCCACCTCCCCGGCCCTCCACTGAGCAGGCTCCGGCAGATGTCTCCCGCTGGGGTCCCGCAAGCCCATGGCTGCTGTGCCCAGCCCACGGCACAGGTAGCCACAGCCACGCAGCCTCCCTGCGAGCTGCCCGAGCCCCCTGCCCTCACCTCGCCCTCACCCAGCCAGCAGCAGTGCCTGACATCTACCTCACTTCCCACCTCGGTTTCTGCGTGCCGGGTGTATGATGCCTATTTGCTTTTGTGTCAGCATTGTCCTTTAACTGAAATAGCTCCTCTTCCTCCTTAGCATTAACCTCCAGGATGTATTTATAGAGAGCGATGATATCCCCCTCTCAGCCTTCGCGGTGCTGGACTAAAGAAGCCAAGCTCTTCTAGTCTACTTTTATAACCTCAGCTCTCCAACACCCTAATCCTCCCTCTGCCTTTCTTTGCACCTGTTCCAGCGTGAATCAATCTTTTTTGAACATGAATGACCATAACTACCCCGCATTGTGCAGATGGCATGTCGCATCGCTTTCTACAACAGAATTAGTGCTTCCCTCCCTCAAGCACCGGCGCTTTGCATCAGGCAGCCGGAGACCTCGCCTGCCTGTCCTCGCAGACTCAGAAACAAAACTAGGTCCTGAGAGGACCACGACGTGCTGGGGCAAAACGCCACTCGGTAACAGTGATATGAAGCAGCACATGATAGAAACCCAGGAGCATCACATTTTAACAACTAGAACAAATTATTTGGATGCAATGCCGTGAACAAGGTTTTTTAAATGTTCAAGAGCCAGAAAAAATAATAATTCTTTTTCTGTGACAATCTTACACTTAAAAACCTGTCAAGTTTAATATGGAAAAAACATTGTGAAAGGGCTGTGTGGAAAAGGAGTGTCATGAAAACTGTTCACAGGCAGTAAAATTATTCTTACAACAGAAGACTTAACTAAATAAGATGTGTGCTATAAAGAGCAAAGATGGCCACTGTCCCACATGCCTTTTGCAGTGTCTCTGAGTGACTGCATTACTGTTCCCGTGTGGCTGCTGTGCTTCTTTATCTTCCAGCATCCCTTTTGACACCCACCATGATCAATCCCAGTATTTCCATCTTTGATCCTTCCACACTCCAGCTGGTGAGTCAGTTTTCGCTCTTGTATGTATAGGTTCCTGAACATCCATTACTTAGAGCAACTCTGGGGCTTCTCTACACTCCACTTTTCTGCGGTGACCAGCGAGGGGTCCCAGCCACAAGCCCCCACACTGGGGTTCATATCACACCTGGCCAGACAGCTCCCTTCCTTTCTGAGCCCTGCAAACACCAGATGTCTGCGTGATAAAGGAGGATGACCATTCCACGTGCTTTCAGTTGCTATCCATTAGGATGTTTCAAAGGGCTGGAAAAGTCATGCAACACGTGGGCTCTGTTTTCCAGTGGAGCTGGGGAGGAGATGGGGCAAGGGAACTTCTGCCCGGCCTCTTTGAGACCTCCCTGCCCTAGGCAATTGTCTTACTGCCACCAAAAAAGTTTAAGGGTAACAGTGCAAAGCCACAAATCTTCAGGCCCTTCAATTGCATCATCAACCCAAGCGTTTTTTCTTCACCCATTTGTTTTCTGTACTAGACGGGTCTTGTCTGTTTACGAAAGGTGACCCCGGGGGAGTGCGCACTGACCTCCCGAGGGGACACGGGTGCTCTCCGTGCTGCCATGCGGCCGTCCGTGCCCAGGCCGCTCGGCTGCTGGTCACTAGGGGCCACTCTCAGAGCTGCTAAGAGCAGCCAGCAGCTGTGTCTTGTCACCATCCTCCCCTCCCACCCCTGCCTGCTGCCCTGCTCACTGGAGCTTAGCTGAGAACTGGAGGGGAGGGCTGGGAGGCAGGCAGAGACAACTGGCAGGGATGAGGAGCAGGGCTGGTACTGGCTGGGAGCAGTGGGAGGGGGGAAAGGAGAGGAGCTGAGGTTGGGAGAGGAAGAAGAAAAACATGCTGCTGCAAGTCCTTCCCCCATGGAGACTTGGAGAGAAGAAAGCTGATTGCTGACAAGGAAGATTAGGAGGCCCTCCCTCGCCTGTGCCAGCCCATCCCTGCGGAAAACTGCCGCTTGGGTCCTGCCCTGGGACCTGTGGCAGAGCGGAGAGCTGGACTGGGGCGTGGGAACGGAGGGGCTGCCGGCTTGCTTGAGCATAGATGGGGCGCAGGCTTCCTATGCCCAGGTTTCATCTTCCCCCAAATTCCAGCTGGGAGTAGCACCCCTTGGGCCATGCATCACCCCACGGCTTCCTCAGCGAGGAAGGATCTATAAGGGGGAAAAGGGGCAGAAGAGGAAGAGGTGCTGGGGAAGGCAAAGAGCAAGTGAGGCCAAGATGGGCCCTTGCCCCTGGAGAATCCCAGCAGACAATTCTGAGATGGTCTCCTTAATATAGCACCATCTGCCCAGCTATTTTCTCCTCTGGCTCGCGCACAGTGATCTCCACATTACAATCAGCATGGCTGGCATACTTGAGCTAGCTGCAGCCGCGCGAGGTCAGGCAGGGAGCAACCGCAGCAGAGGCACAGCAGCGAGGACTTCAGCCCCGGCTCACAAAGGCAGCCAGTTCTCCAGGTCCCTGAACTGTTTTTTGCTGAAGGCCATGCTGCTCCCTCTTCCCTGCTTTGACCTGTACTGGCTAGATCAGCCAGCATGTGCTGCCTTGCACCCATGTCAGGGCAGCCTGGTCCCTGGGGAGCCTGGCTTCGTGCAGCAGGGGCTGGTACGTCGGAGAAGGAGAACAGGTACACTTGAGCACGGGACTGAGAAACAGTTTGGCAGGTCTCATGATTTTGTCACAAGTCACATTATTCCGTATTCGTTCATCACACCTCAGAGACAAAAGCTTCCTTCTGCACAAACATCACCTTGCAAAAAAAGCCAGTAAGAAGGCCACCACATTTGTGGTTTGCCGTTTATTTATTTCTCTGAGCCTTGCAATTTTGAAGGTAAATTCATTTCTCTTTGGTTCAGGATGGTGGTAGAAGGTATATTAAAAGACAACACACGTCTGTTCTCGGAGGGTGTGCTTGCCTACATCTTTTTTATCTTTTTGGTTTTTTTATCTATGCAGACTTTGTGCTCTCTGATGCAGAACCAGGGCTTCACCTGTTTCTGTGTTTACCCTGCATCTCAAAGTTTGAGCTGCCGTGCAAATAATTATTACAATCATTTATATGGCTGAGCAAAAGCCTTATTTTTCTTTTCCCTAAAATGGGTGTGACACAGGGACAGGCTGGGCAAAGTTTGTGAAACATTTTGTACTGTGTGCTGATTGCTCCATCTTTTAGACTGAGTTAGGGATCCTGAGAAGACAGGGAATTTGCTGAGGAAGTTCCAGCGAGGACCAGTGACTCTCCTGGCACAGCAGAGGCCTGTGCTTTCCCTGCAAAGATAGCATGATGTCCATCTACATACAGTGAAACCAAACCCGATGATAAATTTCTTCTCGTATGAAGTAATCCTATAGCACAAATCAAGATTAATTGACATCCTCGTGCCTACCACAGCTGCACAAATGGTCGGTACAGCACAAGTGGGGCCTGTTCGCTGATGGTGAAGTAGCTGAGAGCAGACCTTGGATTACTATGGCCTATAGTAATATATCACTTTCCATAAAAAGAAAAGAACATTGTGCTCTCTTTCCCAACACTGTTTTACCCCAGCTCATCAGTTGCCCAGCAATCACTCTCCTCTCCCAACACTCGCAAGGCAGAAGGAGTGGTTTTTAATCCTGGAGAAGTTCTGCTGCACAAAACGAGCAAGGAGAAGCAGCTGGGTGCAAGGGGAAGAGTTTTTTGACAACAGCAAAAAAAATGCAGTACGAGGAGAGTTTCCAGGTTAACAGAAGTCTAAAGGCCATTCTGTCCTTTCTAATGGCTTCAAAGAGCTCTGCTGCAACAGGGACAGGGAGAATATCTGACGGAGGGAGCGGGCTCCTCTCTCCTTAGACAAATTTCTTCTCTCAGTGAACACTCAAAGGTGCTGTTGAGTTACTGTTCCATTTCAGTTACAGTAGCCTTTTAAGGCACATACGTTATGTTCTTGTATTGTGAAACGAGTCATTTCGCAAACCGGCTGAAGTTTTCAGTCATTTTGCAAAATGACAGGAGATAATAGATATGCACATGAAATCCTCACCCTCTGGCTATTACTAACTCACTCCCCAACTCAAGAGAGAGATGCAAAACTATTCTTACGCTCATTTCTACAACCAGGCAATCTTTTGTAATTATTTCTAAAGCCGGTCAGCAACACACATCCCTTGACAGAGCTAACTAGTATTTTCACAACTGAGCATTGTAACATCAGCCATTACATTTCAGTCTTGCCCATAACATCTGCCTCTGTCTTCTGGTGCTCTGGCCCACCACAACTCCATCACTTAAGCCACCCCCCCCAAAGGAACATTGATCAATTGTCTGAATCAATCATAAAAGTTTCTTTCCATTAATCACAGGAGAATTGAAGAAATGGTCACAGAGAAAGAGAGTGCATTTCAAGTGGCCCAAGCACAAGGAACTATATGCTGGGAGAAACACATCAATTCCTAAATCCAAGATGGAGACGCCACCATCTTGGTACACGTTCTGCAGGAGAGGATCAGGGTCATACACCAAATGCCAATCAACAGTGCAACACCGTTAGGAAAAAGGCAAGCAATATGCTGCATGTATAAACAGGAGAAGAGTTCTTGGAGCAAGTGAAGTAATACTTCCACCCAGAACTTGCCAGGTCGGAGCTGGATGGCTGTCCAGTTTTGGACACAACACTTCAACACCAACCAACCAGAGAGCGTCCAGAAGAGAGGATTAAGATAGACCAGAATTCTAGAAAACATGATCAGTGATGAAGTACCAGAAGAACTGCGTCTGTCCAACATCATCCTGGTCAATACAAAGTTGCTGGAAGCTCAGTTGCCCACAGAAAAGCCCATTTTTTATGGCCACAGTGCATCAGGATGCCCAGAATGCCAGTGTTCGCTCAAGGAGTGCAACAACAATGCCAGGCAGCTTGCGAAATGTCTCCAACTTTCCAATGTTTGGTGTGGTAATGGAAAAGAGAAATCAAGCAGTGAGGTAAAATATCTGCAATTCCTGTCACAAATCACCTAAACTTTTAGTCAATTTGTGAGCAAAACATGTTGCAAAGTCAAAGAAAGCTGCAGTCATTCCATGATTTTATTTTACAGGATGACTAACCCACATATGAAAATACTTTTAAAAATTATTCTGACCAATTGGGCCATGCTGTCATAATACCTGATCAGCATGCAATCACAGGGCACACCAGAGACCACGGAGGGCAGCTCACTTCTTTTGCAAAAGGGCAGGACGCTCCAAAACCTGGTGTACATGATTTGACCACAGAAACCACAGGAGTCTTTGGCTGAATTGAGATCCAAAACAAAATCTTCTGAGTTCAAGCCCACTGCTCATGGTGTTGACATGACCACTTGACATGACATGCCCACTTTCATGCTGTTCTTGTTCCCGTTCACCTGTTAGGACGAGTACTGCTGTAACTATACATTGCACAGCATGGCAACCCACCTGCATCCTAGCGGAAGCAACACAGCTTATGCTCCCAAAATGGGGCTAAACCTAGTCATCTTTGACCTTGCAGGGAAATTGGGATTCAGAATCCAAGCTGGCTGCTGAAGTCACCTCCCACCCCAGCCCCTGCAAGGCAGATGCGCACCCATACAGTCTGTATCAGATTAGAGAAAGCCTTTCTGCACTGCTGACACGTAGGCAGAAACTGAGCATGGAAATATCAAGAAATATCAAGAAAAATATCCTGTTTAAATATGCTGTTTAAATCCTTGTTTGGCTCGAGGCATGTGTGTACACAACTTTCATTTCCTCTCCTCCATCTCCACGCTTGCACAAGCACACATTTCCCTGGAAGGGGGCTGCCTGGCACTCCTCACGGTTGTTTTCTGACTACAACAAGCAGCCTCTCCGATACAAAAAAAGAGTTGACTGGAGTCAGACTCTTCCTGGTGGCTCTTCTCTGGTGCCAGCTGGACTCTCTGACCAGAGCTGCTTCTACATAGCTGCTGGCACTGCGCTGCAGTGCAGCAGTACCCAGGCTGGGTGCCTGAGGTGCAGCGAGGGCTGCAAAACCCCCAGTTCGGCGGTGAGTCCTCACCCCAGCACTGAGCTTCCCTGGCTGTGCTGACAGGCGAGCCTGGGCTGGGGAGGATAAAGTTAACTCCACTCCATCGGCACAGCCTGAGGGGTAGATAGATTGATTGCAGTGCAGACATATCCCAAATTTCTAAGCCTGCCGGTCAGCCTCAGGACTTGGCACTGATGCATCCCCAGAGAAATCTGAAAAAATAACCCATTCCATAAAAGTAGCCTATCGGTGTTAACTTCCAAAAGGCTTTTTCCTCCAGTTTATGCTGACAAATGCTCCCCCCACCAGCTATTGCAACACTCTTGCCCCGTCAGGACCCGCGACTGCCGAGGCTGATGCGGACTTACAGCACTGGCTTTTGCAGAGCATAATGCTGAGCCTCGGGGATCAAGGGTTATGACATTTTTATGGCCTCTTTCTCCCCCCACACACAAATATGAAGCAACCGTAAGGAAAAACATCTGGTTTCACTTTTCTTTTCTCCACCACTGTTCCCATCTGACAAAACCTTAAAAACTTGCCAGTGCTCTAGCGAGCTGTGTGTGACAGCAGCCTGCAAGGAGCCAAGGCTTTTTTGGTGTCATCGCAGCGAGAGTACACTGCCCTGGAAGGACTGGCTCCTTCATTGCTAGAAGGCAAGACTACTCAGACCTCATCCCACTGACGGGTGCACTGGCAGCCCTCCTCCATTGCTAGAGCAGGACGAAGGGCTGCTCCTCCATCTTGATCTCATTACAGGCTGCATCTCCAGAGGGAAATGCGGGCCACTGCGGAGAGTGCCATGAGAGAAGGCAACCGCTGCTGCGGGCAGACAAAGCAAGCTGCGAGGAGAAGTCCTGCCTCACCTCGGAGTCCTCAGGGGGCTTCTGCAGGGCAGCAAAATGGGCTCGATTTATTTCTGAACAGTGGCTTGCCGAGAAAGGTTTATGCCTGCCTCTGTGCTCAGGGCTAGTCTGCACCAGAAAAGGGAGACTGGCCCAAAAATCAAGGTGGAAGACCACAACTCACGGGACCCACACAGCCAGTCAGGAGAAGAAGCATAAGAGACTACAAACTCCTAAGGCCAGTCTGGCAAAGGTGGCTGAGTGCCTGCTTCCACAGTTAGACACCAAGAAACAAGGCATAATCAGTTCCCTCAGGTTATCTTATTTATCTGAGGAAAGACAACTTTAATTTATTTCAAAGAATCTGAAAGCATTTCTCCCTTATCTATAGGAGAGGAAGGCACCTATGCAACAGGCACTGTAGCAGCTCTGGAAAACCTCCAGAAATAATCTTCTCAGTCTCCCATCTCAGAATCTCCCATCTTCAAATCCCCAGAGGAAGCCAGGTGGACTATACAGACACACCTCTCAAAAGAGGCACAACTGCTGAGTGCTGGCCCTGGGGACGTGCTCTTAAGTACCACCGGCTGCCATGGAGGCCATGAGATGCGAGGGTGCTCCACAGGGATGTGGTCCCAGGACTGCATGATGATGAAGATCGTATGTTAGGCATCAGAAACAAATATGAACAGTGGGGCACCCAAATAACAAAACTGGCCTCCAGGGAAGGTCTCTGAGGGACAGGAACCAAAAGTGCTCATGGGAAAGGATATTGAACATCAAGGCGCGCAAAGAAAACGTCTTTTCTGTGCTGTGGGCTGCAAGAGAAGACACAGGGTATTGTTTTCCAGTTTCTTTCTCTCTTTTTGACTGCCCTTCTTGACTATGCCAATAAAAAACACCACTCCCTCCTTTTATTCTTTGTTTACTTAGCTTTTTTTCCTCATAGCAACTGCATAAAGCTGAAGCCATCTGATATTTCCAAGTAACCAAGACCATTATTCACTGAAGGCACTGGCCTGGATCCTAATTACTGCTGGTCTCATACTCAACACAAGCATTGCAAACAGCTGTAAATATCTCTGTACAGTACTCCACTCATGTCAAGCCGACCCTAATTCTTACAGGTCCCTGGGATACAAATAAAATGTCATCAACACACTGCCAGAGAAAATTGGTGTGCTAGGTACGCTTTGGAAGGACAAACAGCAGCAAGAGAGGAGACAAATGCAAAGTGTAGAAATACAGTTTTACACCCTTTTCCGAGGCAAGCAAAAAGGGGAAGCAGGTGAAACAATTTGGTGGTCACCTGTATCTGCAGGCCATGTCATGGGATGAAGAGACCTTACAGCTGAGTGACACTAGGACAATGAGGACTTTCCGGATCGTGTCCCAGAGCCCAGAGAATGTTTGAGGAGGAGGCTGGAGCATCCCCTTCCCACATTACCCTTCCAAGCCTTTGTTCCAGGCACACTGCTATTCTGGCATTACCTGATTTCTTCATCCTGTTTCCCTCTAGTCACACAAAGGGCCTGTGTTCCATATGAACCTTTGTTTAAGGCTAAAGAGCATCATAACTGCCAGGGAACAACATTGCGTTACGCAGGTGATGAGGTCAGTGTAAAACCCCTGCTAAGGAGGAGGAGAAGCCTGTGCTTTGCACCGCTCCTTGCCAGAGTCACAGAAAGGAGAAAAGGACAGGGCAGCAAAGCACATGACAAAGGGCAAAATAGGGTGCTTTTGGTTTTAATATATTTCACTGCTATAACCAGAGGAATGCAAAAAAAAAAAACATAGTGCAAGAACCTGACTATTTCACAACAAGAAAAGATAGTCACTAAAATATCTTTTGAGTTTCTTTTCTTTTCAAAATACAGTCAAAGTCAGAGATGAGGGGGGAGGGACTTCCAATTTCTTACCAGCTCCCTAGAGAGTTAGGCACGTATAACACTCCCTCATCTTTTATTGCCCTTATTCTTCAAATCCTGCCCATCCCCTGTGTGATTTTACACTGCCCTTCTGCTCTCCTTCCCATCTATCACACGGTATCTCCCTTTTCCGCTCACTTCCTCCTCTTCTCTGATCCACTCATGCATTCCAGCTTCCCTCACTCATCCCAAAGTTTGTTGGAACATCAACATTCCTCTGGTGCCTTCAGCCCCTTATCCCACGTGGCTGCCTGCACCCTGCCAAGGGGCTCGCATCCTGACAGCGGGGCTGCGGGAGCCTAAACCTGCTGCTTCCCGTGGCCGAACCGATTCAGCCACGCAAAAGAGCAAAAGCTTTGGCGAGAGATTTCAGCCTAGCTGGGGGAGGCAAAGGCGGCACAGTGTGAAAGTCCACTGCTACATACCAGGAGATGGAAATCAGTACAACTGGTACTGTGTGTTCAGCGCTCAGCCAAAGTCCTTTCTCTCAAGGTTGCGCTGACAGACTACAAAAACAACAGCTGAAAGCACAGCATGAAAGCGAGCGATGGGGAACTTGCCCCAGAAGAAAGAATCCACGAAGAGGAAGTTTTAACGAGTTTTGTTTAGATGTCAAGCCCTTGGCAGGGACTAGTCAGGAGGGAGAATGAAAGGTGTTAATCCAATGCACACCTAATACTTCATGATGCACATGTGTATTTCTCCCAGCCTTTCCACTCTCTTTAAGATTCAGCCTTTCCAGCCTTTCCACTCTCTTTAAGACTCGATCCTTAATGAGTGACAATTCAGAAGGACACCCCAGACTCCAAGACAGGAGATATGCTGCAAATGAAGACATGTGGCAAGCAAATTTTTACCAGGAACAAATATTTGCCATCGTTCTGGATGGCTGCTATGCCACACTACATTCTTCCTGGCACACTAGGGTGGATAAATATTCTCGGAAAAGTAAGTAGATTTCTGCCGTTGCAAATGGTTAACAAACACTTCAGGCCGCTGAACCCTGGGTCTTCATTTCTTCTTGTCAAGTTGGAGGCTCTGCCCTGGGTAGGACTATGCACACAGCTGGCTTCTCATGTGTGCTGGCAGGAGGAAAGAGCTAGAGGGTCAGATAAATAATATTTGTTAGAAAGCTACAGACACCTAGCACAGTGAAACCTGCGTTAAGGGCTGCAGACACATGCCCCGTGCTAACTAGCCGCCTCTTAAGATCTCTCAAGATTTCTACTGCCATTTCATTTAATCTCTTGCTCAAGTGCCACGTCTACCGGGCAAAAGAATTCCCTCTGTTCTCCTATGCCAAGTTTCACTCCAGCATGTCAAAACCACTGCCCTACACTGCAGCATTCCTTTCCAAGTGAACTATTCCCCCCCTCCCTCCTGCGGGTCCTGCTGATGGCAGCTTGAGGTTGTATAACTGCACGCTCCCTCCTTGATAATAGCGAGAACCAGGATTTCCTGGTATGCCAGAAATGGGTTTGCCACTCCTGCCTGTGTGAAAGGGGTGGGACAGGAGGCAAAGCAGCCATCGGGTGTTGCAGCTCTGGGTCGTGTCTGCGCACCTTGACATCCCGCCAGGCTATAATAAGAGAGACCTGTAGGGAGCAACATATGTCAAAGTTGGTAATTTTCCTTCCTGCCTTCGCTCCTCGAAACCTCCCCAACTGGATCAACGCCCGCCCAGTTCCTTCTTTGGATAACCAATGAAGCATGCACACTGCAGGAGCAGCTGCCAGCGCTGCTGGAAAATGTACAGACCGAAAGATCACCTGTGAGTGCGCAGCCTTGGCGTGAGCTGTTCTGCACGTCTGCAGCTTGACAATGCTGCTGCGGCTCTGGGAGGCAGCAGCAGCCGACCGCAGCGCCGGCCGGCCACTCGCAATCCGCAGCCAGAGGCGCCCCTAAAACATGCTCCCTGCAGCAGGGAGACCTTGCAGAAGCCTCCCAAACCTCCCCTCGTTTTTAAGCTGAACAACGCTAATAAAGCCTCCTCTCCCCTTCCCTCCCCCAGCAATTTCCAGCTTCCCTGGACAGCCACGGTGTCAGTCCACATCTGGAAAGGGCATCCCTGGACCATTTGCAGCTGGATCGGAGCCAGATGCAGGAAAGGCTTGAAAGCTCCCTTGCACTGTCTTCCTTCAGGCTTCCTTAGCGCACGCTGCGCTCATACCAAGACCACAGGTGACTTCAGGGGGTGCCTACTCGTGCCCCCCTGCCACGCCAGGCATCCGGCTGAGTTGCAGCCCTGGCGCTGGGGAGCTGGGCTTGGAGAACTAGCTGGTGCTGTTTTCTGTGGGGCCCCCAAATTCGGCTTCCCAAGCAGAATTATCAAAAAACAGCACAAAAGAGCCCCAGTCTCTTGAGGTCTGCAGAGGTTTCAATAAGTTGTAAAGCATCCAGGTTGTTAACTGCTTCTGTGGACATAATTCAGGTGTTGCATCGTTTGAGGCTGTCCCATCCTTCATCAGGGCCAAGATGGCTTAAGATTTCCTGTGAAGAAAACCAATAAACTCTCCTGGCCGGCAATCTTTCAGCTCCCAGAGTTGCCAAAGCAGATCTGCTTTGCCTGTCCTCCTTCCTCCCTTCCCCCAGCTCTCCACACTGCTGTCTCCTCTCCAGCTACTCACAAATGTATGTAGCCCACTTTACACTTTCTAAGCCCCTATTGTGAACATGGGATTTACAGGCCGTTTATTCCCATGACGTTAATTCCAGGGAGAACAGGAGCATCGGTGTCATTATCACATTACCGATTTCACCGCGTTGTCCGCATCAAGCGCAGGCAGGCTCGCAGCGCTGCTCGACACTGGGGTGCTCTCAGAGCCAGCAGTGGAGAGTCCAGCATCTCCTTTGACGAGAGCAGGAAAGACCACGTACTCACGCTGACTAATTCAGCTGACTTATTTTTAAATGCCGTATCGAGGCAGGCACGGCATGAATGGAGAAGTGCAAACCCACCAAGATCTAGAAGGCGCTCCGAGCTTCTGCCTGCCTCTCAGTTGCCTCTGTGAGTGATTCGGAAAACCCTATTTAATCAGACTCAGCTCCCGCCATCTGTTAAGTGAGACACTATAGGGGCTGGGTATTGTAACGTATTGCACAACAGAATTGCCTTTGATTTAGTGTACTTTGTGCAACATGTCCTGTTGCCATCATTCACAGAGATCAGAGTGAGGCTTTAAGGCTCCTTTTCTCCTTGGGGCGTAATGACTCGCTGTGGTGGATGAGCGTGCCACACCGACCCTCTGCATCCCCCCAGCTCTCGGTCACAGGCTGGAATTATAGGGACATGTTTAGGATTAAGGACAAGCACTCTTCCAGAAACCTCCTTCTCTCCCACCTCTGCCAGCATCTTTGCTAACGGAGGTTGTGCACGCTCTCAGATGCGGCAGAAAGGGTGAAAGCCCCAGACAGCCTGCGACCATATAGCCAGGTGTCACGTCAAAAGCACCAGTTGACCACCTTGGTCGGTGACACCCAGGCACATAAAGACGGAGTGGCATAAATCTATCCATCCTCGTGCCAGCCAGTCTCTTAATAGTAAAACAAAAGTGGGTAACAGAAGTTGGCGTAGGTGGGCATGTCGCAGGATGCCTGACACTTCTGAACGGGCCCTCCTGATGGCGTGCAGCAGGGGCATCATTTCATGGAAATTTGAGATGACGTGCTTTGTGTCAGATGTCTGTTGTGGTGGGACGGCAACCTTATTTCCTGAAGATATCACTCGCGCCCCGAACCCAGTGAGGTGCATCTCGGCGCGGCGGCTAGGGGCCAGGGCCCTTCCGCCTGCCTATGCCAGGCCTGGCTGCAGGCGTGGGGAGAGGGAGTGGGCTCCAGGCGAGCCACGGCCCGGCAGCGCCGCGGGCCTGGGAGGGCAGCACGCACCGCGGGGCGCTGGGGTGGGCACAGCGGGGAAGGGCAGGCCTCCTTAATGAGGCGGCGTTGATGACCGCGTTAGTCTCAAGGTCTGGCGCTGCTGGAAGTCAGAGATGGCGGGAGCAGAGCTCACCTCCCACAAAATCCCCGGCTAAGCTGTACCTGCCATTTTGGAAGAACATCTGTAGTGGCCTTAGGGGATGCATACCCTGCCCTGCTTGGGAAACACCTCCCCGGGCTCTTCAGCGTGTCGCCCAGGCTACTGCTGCTGAAATACCTGACCTGGTTTTATGGGGATGGATACAGTCGCACACAGGCATCAGCGTTTGGAAAGTGACTCAGAGAGTCAGCCACAGACTTTAAAAAAGAAAAAAAAAAAAGGAAGAAGAAAATGAAAGAGGAAGAGCTGACATCAAAGTAAGCAGCAGAGGACCCAGACACCGATGGATTTCACACCCAGTTGATTGTTTGAATTAATCGCACGGAAGGAGCTGTGAGAGAGCGTGTACCAAACGGCTCCCCCCGCACAGCTGGAAGCTCCATGGTTAGCAAGGCCACGGGAATCAGATGCTGCAGAGGATCCAGTTGCACCATACATTTCCACGTCTTGCTCAAGCTCCCCAGGTGAGTCGTCTGGGTTTGGTTTCTGCGGTACCACGCCGTGTGCCCGAATTCGTCAGGGACGGGCGCGTTCGTGCCTGCTACCAGCCTGCTGCATTTGCCTCCCCGCGGGGGAAGTGGGGAGGAAGGAGCGAAATCGTTGGGTTTGCATTTCACAACCGCCTGCCTAATCCAGGCTGCTGCGCACATCCCGCGGCTCGGCCTCCCGGCGCGGTGCGGTGGGAAGCAGGCGGGAGTGTTTGCACAGCTCGCTAGCCGCTCGGCAGTCACTATAGCAACCCCCAGGGTCAGTTTATAGAAGGAGAGGAAGTTCACTTTTGGGAAGTTCAGCTTTCCAACGCCAGCACCAAGCATGGCTGAAAAACAAAAGGCCAGACAGTGGGAGGAAACACATTTAAAGGAGCTTCCTATGTGCAAAACCACCCAAGCTTTCTCGGTCACCAGGAGATGCTGCATTCCTTTCCCCTCCGCCAAAGGCACGCTGCCATCCGGCTGATGCCTGCGCCGGAGGGGTCTCTGCCCTCTCACGCAGACGCCTGCGAGTGTTTGAGAGCAGGGCAGCTGTAGATCAGTGCAACATGGAGCCACACTTTCAGAAACACCGCCGTGCTGGCCCCCCCAGGCTGAGAGCCACAGGACCAAAGTCCAGAGCGTGCTCACCGCACGCTCCAGCTACGCAAAGGCTGTTGCAGACCTTCGCGGTGTCTCTCGTGGCAGGGAGATATAATAGGCACTGCTCTTTATGGTCTGGAGGTAAACCAGCAGATGTCCACACATTCAGACTTGGGTGCCCTACATGGAGACACGTGTTTCTTGGAACTTACCATGCTGAGACTTAGTCTGCATCAGTGCTGCCAGCGGTACCCTGATTAAATCCAAAACAAATGACAGACGTCTCTGAGGTGGTGCCTAGGGAAACGCCCTCTTTCCAAACACTGCCGTCTCCCCCAGACAGCGCTCCTTCACCTCTATGCCTCCTTGCTCTGTTGTATCTCACTACCAAAACAGCCTGAATACTGCCCAAGAGCTGACAGAGTATCTCTCAGTGTTGTTATAGCACCGGGATGGTGTCAGAGTGCAGTCACCCTGGGGAATTGTGTTTTCTTAGGGAAAAAGGTAATAAACACAGAATCTCCTCAGCCACAAGGGAAAATAGCCTGTGGCCTGAAGTTGTTCTCACCCCAGCAGTTCCCATCACTGGGTCTGAAGCAGCAGAAGAGAAAGGGCTTGTTGGGGCACAGGGGGCTAGGGGCTACTTTAAAAAAAGATCCACCTCCAGCTGAACAAGTCCAACGCTGGATGGGAAAACAGTCCCCAGACTTGCTGAACTTCCCAGCTTAGCTCACCGCTGTGCACCACGCTCCAGGGTTTCCGAGCGGGGTTTCCATTTACCTACCACATGTGCCACCCCTGTGTGACAGATAGAAGGTTAAAAAGGGATCCCTGCGCTCCGCAGCTGCTGGAGAAAGGGCACTGAGGAGTCCTGTGCTTGGTCGAGGACAGACGGCACATGCAATGGGCACTCCCGTGCTTGGCTCGGCCGCGGTGGGGACCGTAGAGAGAAGGAAGGCCGGTGAATGCCAGGGAGGTGTATTGACAGCAGTGTGTCAGGACTGCACATGCCAAGGCCTGTTTTCCCCTCTGAAACGACAAGTTACATCAGCTAAGGATCTTTCCAATAAAGCTCCTTCTTTTGCCCACGAAGATCTGCCCGCCAGCGCTCGGCTGCTGGCCGGCTGGGAGGTAAGCTGGGTAACTGCGAGCTGTGCTGGAGCCTGCTGTGCAGGCAGAGCTTGGGGGAACTAGCATGGCTGTTTTCCAAAGGACCAAGTTCAGCAAAGAGGCAGCAAGCCATGGCCCAGGGGAAGAAAGAGGCATAGAGATAGGACGCGGGGAAGAGAGACTGTGAGGATCTGTGTGTAGGAAGATCAGGAATTGCAATGCATTATGCCAGAGAAAAACAGGCAGAAAGATACAGCATCATGGAGAAGCACAGGCTCCCAGGTGCGGAGAGGGGAGAGGAGCACCATGGGGCACTGTGCAGGAGAAAGAAGGACCACATGGATGGGAAGGAGTAAGCCAGAGCTGAGGCCTGTGAAAACAAAATGATAAAAAGAGAGGAAAGATTATGAAAATGAGTGTGGGTGCTGCAGGGGAGGAATGGCAATGAAGGCAGCGGAGGTGAGAAAGATGGCTTTGTGTGGTGAAGGTGTTCGTCTGGCCATACAAAGATGTCAGATCCACTTGAGAAGCAGATGTATTGAAGGTGCAACTCATTTCATCCCAAAGCAGATGTCAGATACATCATACATCTAATGTCTCTCTGCAAAGGGGACCTACAGTAACGATGCCAGAAGAAGACATCCAAGCTGCGCAGGTCAAATTTTAGTGAATGAATGCTTTATGCCTAACAATCCTCTGCTCTTGGGTGGCAAGCGGAAGGGCAGAGCTTTGGGATGAGGGCTGCGTCTGTGTGTGTTTGAAGATGATCTCCTGGGAGATTTTCCCCAGGCCTGGGTGTTGCCTGAGGAAACATGAGCAGGTTTCAGTGCTGCCTCACTCCTGAACTCATCAGCAGGGAGGACTCTCTCAAGGAAACTCCACAGGTGGGTTTCACTTTTGCTGGCAACACCCATCTCGCACGTTTAACCCCACAGGCTTTGAGCAGGGAATGCCTGTAGGGCCGGCAAGCAAATGGTGTGTCTGGGAGCAGCGGGTGAGCCTACCGGACAAACCACAAGGGTTAGCACAGCCTGCGGGCTGACATGGACCCTCGCCCTGCCAGTGGCTACGGCACAGCAGAGATGCCCACAGAATGGGGCACTACCCCTGTGTGGCCATGGCAAGCAGTCTTCGACATCTCTCAAACAGGCTGCGGTTCAGGCCCTGGCTTGGGAAGCCCTTCTGCCATTGCCCTCTCCTTCCTGCTCTGCGTGTGGATGAGTCAAAGCAGCTCCTGGTGTCCTCAGTGTCACCCAAGTCCCACACAGCCTGCTGCTAGCCCTGGTGACAGGACAGACCTGCCTGATCTCCTTACGGTGATTAACAATGGCCCTTCAGATGGTTTAATGTCACGAGGCTCAGCTCACGTCCTAGAGCAGCAGGATACGCTTCCCACTTCTTTTCCCGTGTCGGTGAGCGGAGGGGGCTCAGCCCCCTGCCCTGGGCTCCATCCATCCTGCAGCATCCCCGGCATCTGCCTCGCTGCACAGCCCACACACGGTGCGTGGGGATGCTGCAATGTCAGCTGAACCAGGCCACCTAGTACGGAAAGAGCAGGAGGACACCCAGGTGACTGAGACACCAGCAATGCACACAGCAATGGCTCAGAACCTTGGCATGGCTCTTTGGAAATATCCCTTGGGGGCCAAGGGGAGACTGGGAGGTGTGGGAAGTTGTTGTCAACATTCCTTTATTAATACTGTATGAAGAAAACTACCCCAAAACAACACGGTCGGGATTGGCAGCAATTGTGAGGCGCTTGCCACAGAGGCAGAGGTCTGTGTGAAGCCCCAAGCTGGGCAGAAATTTAATCCAGCTCCCCAGATGTTCCATAAAGGTGTAAAAATGTGAGCTTTGGTACTGGCTCAACCATCTGCTTCGAGTACATGTAACAACACAGTAAATACCGTTTGCATGTATTTGCAGATTTAATGGTCAGATAAGTGGTAAGGATGGTATGAAAAAGGCCTGCTTAGAAACAAGTAATGTTAAAAACAGGTATCTTCACCTTTGTTGCTACCGTTACTTTGTATGGAAATAACGCTTACATTAGTGGTCATCACAGAGGGTAAAAATAATTAGGGAGGAAATAATAAGCAGCATGTTATTTAACATTATAAATGTTTCTATACCCTCACCTGTGCTGGGGTATTACCACCGCACCCACCTCAAAAGATGTTTATTGAAAGAGAAAGAAGAGATTATAGAGAGGGATGACAAACATTGTATTGAAAGAGATGGAAAAGACATGTGGAAAAATCTTTTACCCCATAGGCTCCTCTGGCTTGTTATAGAAGGTTTATCCCACTCAAGCCTAGAGGAGGACAAAAGAGCCAGTTGCACAGAAAAGAGAAATGTTTCTGTTTGCCCACTCTCATCAGTTTTGCCCCAGGGACAACCTCACCATCTTAACCTGATTTTCTCGCCCTGCATGGTTAACCCACCCCAAGGCACACCTCGTGCCACCGGCTTAGGGCTCAGCACAGAGCCTCACATGCAGGCCAGCGATAGCTTTGCCAGTTAGCTTTGAGAAGGGTATGAGCCCTCAGGTTTCATAATACGATGCTAGTCACTCAATGATGGTTGAGAAGAAGGTCCCTCTCCAGGCAGCTTAACCCTTAACTTTCTCATGTGAAGCGTTTTGCCTTGGTCCCAAAGCCCGGGGTACTTCGCACTGCTGCCTTGATCCAGTACGGCACTTCTGCTCTCCCAAAAGCATCACGTGAGAACAGGAAGAGCCACTTCACTTTGCCCACATCGCTGTGCCCCTTCCCTCTCTGCTGAAGATGAAAGCCTGGGGTTTTTATTTCTGTTTTCTGAGAGGTGCTGCTGTCTGAGGGGAAGCGGAAGCCAGCTTTCCACAAACATCTCGGGGCACCAGCCTGAGCCAGGTTTTGGAAAGGGGGTCAGGCATCAGCAACACGCCTTCTGAAAGGCTGGGAGGCCAACCATCAGCACCTCGGTGGGAGCTGCCATCGGATGAATCCTTGTGAAAGTGCAGCATCCTCAACTTTTTCAGCTTAGTGTAAAAGGCAGAGCCTCAAAATGAGTCATGCTTGAGACTCCACGTGGGAGACAGGGAGAGTTATGTTTTAACGTCTTTGATGCAGGAGTCCAGACAACACATCCTTGTGATGGCGAGGACCAGTACTTTGTCTTCTGCTTAACACATTGTCAAAAGAAATAGAGTCATGGACTACGACAGAGATTTATCTGTATTGCAGCATCACCTACGCTAATAACTAATAATTACTGCTCACTTAAGTCTTCTTTTGAAAAAATGCCCTGCGTACAAAAGGTTTTCTTAGGAGATAGTATATGATAGATTACACACTTTCAAAATACACTTCTCTGCATCTAGCCAAATCTTCAGGGAGAGGATTTTCTTCATCCTTTACATTGCTCCGGGGGCTCTAACTGGTGCCTGGCTCATCCTGCCCCTTGAAACATCTGTATTTCCACTGAGGCAGCTGGCAGTCAGGTCCATCCCACGCACGTCCCTTATGTCTGAAGCACTCCAGAGCAGAGGGGATGCTTTAACTTTTGCTTCTTTTTGTAGCTTTCTTATGACTGCTTCCCTTCATGCTTGGCTTAGCCTGGCTCCCAAATACGCAGGACAACTTCCCTTTCTGTGTGGGGACAGTTCCACTTTCTCACTCTCATGTGCTGGCACGCTGTGGGTGTATTTAGGTTTCCAGCTCTCTACAGGGAAGAGGTTTAAAGAATCTAAGATGTTCCTGTGGAAGCTGCACCACTCTTCAAACATGAGAGGATGTCAGTATTCATACGAGGCAGGGAAGCCCTTACTAAAAAAGAAAAATCCACTATGTTTTTGTTCCTTCTTCTTGACGGTGTCCCTTTAACAGCACTCAACAGCTGTTAAATGGGATAATCGCCTGTTATCCTCATGTCACTAATTCAAATGCTAATAGCTCTCAGTGCATGAGAGATTATTCAGCCATCCGGCACCCCAGGTACGCTTTGCATGAGGAGGATGCTGAAGCGATTAAGCTCCCTTCTGGGATTCTAGAAACATTGGAAAGAAATGCTTCCAGATGAACTCGGAGCAGAGATGATGTCCAAGACAGAAAGGAAAACCGGGCAGGAAGGAGGCTGGCAGGAAGGATTTGCATGTCTTGATGCCTCAGAAGGGCTCCATCTCCTGCCTCAGAGGGGCCCCATCGCCAGGCTGAGACCCTGCGCCCGGCCCAACCTCTGTGCCAGTTGATTTGGCCAGGGCTCAGTTTGATCCCAAATGACTGCTACTTGTACAGCGATAGTGCTCAGCAGGCCCAAACAAGGGTCATCATTTCACTGTCCTGATAAACCGCTATCCCAGCAGTGCAATATTTGCTACCTACACGGAAACAGAGGCACCTCTTCCTAAGGGCCGGGTCACCACCGCAAGGTCGCTAACAGCAGAGGAGCAATCCTGCTGCTGGCCAGGTGACACCAGGCTTGGTGACCCTCCAGCCACGCAATACGAAGTGCCAAGCCGTTGGCACCCTGTGGGGCAAACCCTCTGGTGCTCCTGGCCGCTGTGACAGGGAAGAGGCTGCAGAAGGCAGCAGCAACATCTTTAAAATCAACACCACTTTTATGGAGCAGGGCTTGCAACCAGATCCATGCTTGTCTGTGTGTGCGTACGCGCATGTGCGTGTGTACACAAAATGCGGTTCAATGTATTCGTTTATGTTTCACACATGCAATCTCCGCAAAGATCTCCCAATCTCTACGAAAGTATATGGTGTCTTTTACGTAGTAATAACCACAGACTGCGTACTTGCACTGTTAAACAGGTCACAGTATTGCCTGTCAGTGATACCAGCACAAAAGTAGAGCCGGAGGTAAGCCTAAAGCTCTTTTGTTACGAAGCTGCCGGTAATACAAGACCGGCAAGGTGGTAGCCATTGGTGTCTGTCCTTCCCTTGCACAGAGACCAGACGACAGCGTTATGGGTGATGCCGAAGGAAAGGAACAGCAGTGACTGTGGTTTCCACCACAGGCACTGGTGGATTTGCCTCACCCATCCCTCTTGTTCTCCAGGGACGTTACCCAGATCCCAGACATTGGCATCGTCTGTCTAGAAAGTGGCATGTGGGAGGAGAAAAGGGGAATTAACAGATTAATATAATACCCTAGAGGGGAAGATACGGAAGGCGAGGAGAGTAAATGGCTGGAAAAAAGGACAACTTTTCCACAGGTCTCAGCCATGATCACCTGAAATGCTTGTGACCAATGCTTGTGACCCCTTCTCCAAAGGGTCAATAATCAATGAACACCCCATTTTGTCTTTTGAAAAACCTGTTTTGACATCAAAAGAGTGGTGCATTTCCAAACCTGGCCTTAAACCCACAGAGGCCACTATTATTTAAGGAAATTCACTGGCCAAAGTGCCTTCCCAACCTCAGCATCCACTCTCAGCTTTCGTACTAACTTTGAAATGATCCTGTACTCAACTCCACTGGCCTGGTATTTCCAGTACCCTCAGTATTTCACTCCTAATTCTACTTACTCAACCTCTTCTCCTCTGAAGAGTTACTTAGGGGGAAGAAAAGTTGTTCTCACTGCATGTTAAAAAAAAAAAAATGTGTGTATATATATATATAACTGTTGCCATGACAGTGATGTGAGTTACAACCAACCATTTTAGCCGCACCAAGTTTAAAATGGTAACCAAGTTAAGAACTCTTTTGTTTCCTCACGGGAAATAAAAAAAACTGATGCAGTCAGCTCAGTAAGAGTGCTGGGACATGTCTGCTCCTGCGGGCTTACGAGTGACCACCAGGCAGCCGCGGCTGGTCCTCTCCATGGGCCGCAGGGCTGACCCAGTTTCTTCTTGGAGCTGTCATGGCAACCTGCACGGTTGCGTTTTGCTGCTTTGCATGGCAAAATCTTCCATTTCTGGCTACGGCAAAGCAAGAACGCAAAACCGGTGGCAGTGTAAGCTGGAGGGCAGCTCGGCCTTTTGCCCCAGGTCCTGCTCCTGAGCAAAACCCACATCCATGCAGTAGCAAAGGAGTTGGACATGGGAGGGAAAGCAAGCTGTCACTTACTCTTCTCCATTCTGGTGCTGTTTTATTCCTCAGAAGGAAGCATGTTCAGCCCGGCTTTACAAAGAAATGAGGCCCACACAGTTATTTCATGTGTGCAGAGCCTAACCCTCTTCCCTCCCGGTCCCCGCTGAACTCGAGGCTGTTGCCCACGCAAACCAAACTCAGCAAAGACTTAGTATCCTCAGACAAAGAAAAAAAAAAAAAGAAGAAAAGAAAAAATGACTGGGAGGTTTGATTTATAAAGGGAAATGAGCTGTAAGATACTGTGCCCGGACTGGCTAAGCCGAGGCGGGTGCGAGAAAAGCGGGTGGCAGCCAGCAAGCACCAGAAGAGCCCAGGCAGGGGAGAAGGGAGAAGCATCAGCCTGCTCGGAGGGAGCGAGAGGCACAGAAAGTGCATGCTAAGTAGGAGTGCAGGGGTGACTTTTGAAAAGGGGAAGATTTAGGTCGAGCGGCAGGAAAAGCTTCCTGACAGCGAGATGCACGCACTGGAGCCATCCCGCGGGAGAAGCCCTGGAAGCTTCATCACTTGGCGTGCGAGGACCGAGCTGGAGGAAAGCTGCAAGTCCTGGAAAGGCCTTATCCAAAGCTCGCTGAAAGTCAACAGCGAGGCTTGCGTTAGTTACGGGAGGCTTGGCTCGGAGACAAACTCCACAGCCAGGAACGAGCCTGCAGGGAAGAGGGGAATTTCCAGTAGGTGACTGGGTGGCGGCGGGTCCCCAGCACGAGCATCCCCCTCCCCACGGGAGCTGGGAAACAAATGGGTGAGCACAATGGGGAAATAAATGGGGAAATAAAAAATCCCTTCTCCTTTAAGGCAACATTATCTGCCGGCAAGGAGCTGCTCTGCTCTGGCCAAGGCAAAGGCAGAGTCAGGGCTCAGGCTTCTGTTAATCGGGGCCCCTGGGAAGGCCAGCTGCCAAAAAAAGGGGCAATTTTGCTTTAGTCAGGGGGTAGGGCATGGGTGGGTGCGGAGGGAGATGGGGGAGAGAGCAAGGGAGCGCGCACGGGAGCGGGAGGGAGAGAGAGGGGATGTATGCATTGTGTCTCTGGGTGTGCAGCAAGAAGCCCGGCAGGACAGGGCTCGGGGCTGGGGGGAGGAGGCGATGGCTGCAGGCAGAAGCCAAGGCAGAGGCAGAGCAGCTCCAGGGATGATGCTGTTTCCCTCCTGTCAAGAAGGAGCCTTGCTCAAAGAATCCTCGCTAAGCCACCAGCCCTCCCTGCGGGGGACTGTCCCTGCGCCCCGTCTCCGGGCATGCCGCTCGGCCGGCTGTGCCCAGCTGGGCGAGGTGGAGCCTCTCCAGCGGCACGGAGAGCTACAGCGCATAGCCCCAGAGCTGCGGGTCGAGCTGGCCGGTACCCCACCTGAGCCCAGCATCATCCCACCAACTCCAGTGGCCTTACTGGGAGCTGGCATCACGGCATCTCCTCCACAGCATGAAACTGAGTTTCAGCCCCCGATCCTGCCTGGGTCCCCTCTACCCCCAGTGAAAGCATCTGTGCGCCAAGGGCATCCACACGTTCACGCGGGAGGTGGCCAGGCGTGGGCAGTTAGAGCCATAACGGGGCTCGCACACAGAAGCCTGGAGAGTGCTCGTTGCGTGTGCCCTCCATCGCCCAGCCCTGCTTTCACTGCTGTATCCCTTTACTCGGATACGCCGCCTTCTCCAGCGGAACAGCAAACCCGGCAGGGCAGGAAATGACAGCCCCTGCTACTGCCAAGCCAACAGAAACGCAGCTAAAGCAGAAAGCCTAAATTAAGAGTAAAGTACAATATAGAGAGGTTGCACTTATTTCCAGATCAGGCTTTAGAAACCCAGAGAATTCAGAGTTAAAGTTATCCTTAAAATAAATTCAAACTTGTCGAAGTGTGGCAACGCACAACCAAGTCATACAAACATCCTTAGTTCTGCCCTGCAGTGACACATAACCATATGGCTGTGATTAAAATGTTTTAGTACTTGTGCTCCTAGACTAGATTACCCTGATAAATACAATATTTTTTCATATTCCCTTGATTTTCCCCTCCCCCAACAACCCTGTGCCCCAGATATTGCCACTAGCACAGATTTCACTGCCTACCAGAAAAAAAAAGATATATATCACAGGTCATTCACATCTGTAGTGGGAGCCCCAGGCTAAGTGTTGTCTTGGAAATACCCTCCCTCCTACCGTCAGATCCACAGCCACCCCTGCCCAAGGCTCTGGAGAGTGCAACTCAAGCATGCACCAAGCAAGAATTTACTCCTGCTGAGGAGAAGGGAAGGGCTTTCTTCACACCTTTTATACCACTGTAATCTACACTCATGTATTTATTTTACAAGCCCATTAAAACCTTGGTTTTAAAGTGCAGAGAAAATAAAAGAGAGACAAAGAAAGATCATCTGGATAAACAATTATGGCTTTTTGTCAAGGACTCAGGAGCTAATCGAGTCCAGATCTGTTCCACATTCACATTTACATGCAAAATTGTACTTACTGATCTAGAAAAAATCAGATTAGCATCAAGAGTTTAGGCAAAGTTTTGCCCCAAATACTCAAAGACCATTTGGCCTAGACGCACGTGAAAGTGGCTGCTCTGTACTTCAGTCCCGTCTGAAATTACTCTTCAGAAGTTGTGTTTACTTAAGAGTGTGGGTGGCCTGAATTGTCATGATGTGTTTAAATATTTGGCACTAAATCACAGCTGTCCACTTATTTGCACTTTTGCTGCCGGGCAGCAGGAACACCCCTGGAATTAGTCAGCATCAGACACATTAATGAGCTAACAGATACATTATAGTTTACAGTTTAGACTTCTTTTGTCCACATAAATACACACCCCATCTCCACTTCTTTCCCAGAACAGCATCACTTTTCAAACATGTTGACTTTCTAAGCTTTATTTTATGTGGCCTTTATTAATGAGCTTACAAAGTTTTCTGTTAACACGGAAAAGCACCTTGCCCCAGCAGGCTTTCTGTGCATTACACACCATCCTGAAGAGACTCGTTGTGCGAGGGGAAACGGTCCAGCCCCAGAGAAGTTCCTCCTCACAAGCCAAGAGCCATCTTCTGCATGCAAAGATCCCAAGTAAATATGGAACCAATAACAACAGCGAGCGATGACCTTTGCATATGGAGAATATTTACAAAGTCCGTGTTACAAACCGCATCGGCTGGAGGAAAACGCTTGCACCTTTGCTGTGCAGAAAGCAGGCGATCAGCTGCTCAAAAGGAAACAAAATCTTGTTTTCTGAGTTAACACTCCCATGTCTCATTCACCCCACTTCACCACCACCAGTAACCTTTTCTAAATCATTGGCATAGCATAGACCGTGATTTAATAACTCGCTGACAAACCGTTTCCAGCACGGGAGGACCACAGTGTCGGTATTAATTCTGTGTGACCCGTATGCCTAATGGATGCTAATTGCAAGTCATAATCATTTTTTATTAAACAAAACACTGGAGATTTTACCAGGGTAATGCTCTAGCGTGGACTCGATGGGAGCCAGTTTGTGTGTGTGAATAAAACAGTTTTTTTCATCAAAAAAATTGCTTATTTGCTGAGACTGAAGTTTCTTGTGGGAATACATCACTTCTGTAATTAAATTTTCATCTGGAAGATTTTTCAGGTCAAAAATGGAATTTCTGGTCAAAAACATAGTGGGGAGGAACACACAGGAAACTGGGCTCTGAACCGAGCAGGGCCAAGCCTCTCGCATCCCGAGCGCTTGGCTTAATCACGGAGCCAACAGCTCGTCTGCCATATGGCCGCTCCTCGCCTGGTCTTGCTCATTTTTGGCCATACTCCTCCAGCGCCTTTTCCCGGGCCTCCCTCCGGCCCCTCCCCGGAGCAGAAGGTGCAAAGCCTCGGGCAGAACGCACCTGCCCACTTCGCAACCGTACTTGCCGGGAAGCGTCTCGGCGCGGGCGGCTGCCTCCGTCGGAGGAGTGCGGAGGAGCGACCCCACCGCCAGCAGCCACTCTCGCCCGCACAGCAGGGTCTGCGAGAGGACCTCTGGCCATACCTGTCTTCCCCTCCACGCGCAGGATCACGCCGCATCGGCAGAAAGCACCTTCGGTAAGGACGTGAATGCATCCCCCCACCCCGGGCGGCTGCAGGACTTTATCTGCAGCGGTGCGAGGAAGGGGGAGAGCTGAGCCGCCGCCAAGCCTTCGTACCCTCACCTGATTCACCAGAGCAGCCCGGCTCCTTTTGGCCACCATAATGGCACAACCGGAGCTGCAAACCTGGTTTAACCGGCCAGTTGGTGACACTCTTGTGTCCCCAGAGTGGTGCGGAGTAGCTGGAAGGGGCCGGTGAGCCGCTCCACGACATCCTCCGTTTACCTTACGGAGGGTCAGTCAGTCAGAAGCGGTTCAGCTCAGTCACTGTAGTCAAACAAGTCCAAAACATTGTTAGGAGGGATCGAAATCACGTGTGTGTGTGTGTGTGCGCGCGCGCATGTGATTTCACAACACCTCCCTCTCCCCGCTGCCAGCCACACCAGTTTCCTCAAAGAAAAGCAGAGCAGCAGAGCACAGACCCAAAGCTACACCGTGATGTATTAAAGCCTTGTTTTTCCCACTGCTTAAAGAACTGACCCAGCCCCCTCAAATGTTCCCAGCATATTTGAATTGTGAGTCAGAGCCCACAGTGGAGATACTTGCCCAGCTTGACGAGGTTTAAGTATCTCCTGCCAAATAGTAATCGCTGATTTTTTGCTCTGTCAATCATGAGTCCTGCTTCCGCTGCCCTAACCGTGCAAAACACGCTGCCTCATTGCGGAAGCGAGGATTACTTCTTGGATGCTTACCTGCAGCATCTCCAACTTGTCATGGTCCCTTTTGTGCAGAGCGCTGCAACCAAACAGGATGGGAACTTGCAGGTGTTGAAAGCTCACGTCCCTGTGCCCACAGTGGAAGCAATGAAGATAGAGGATGGAAAGAATAGCAACGGTACCGAAAAGTGAGGCCAGGAAAAACTTCATCTTTGCAGGCAGGGTCTAACATTTAAAAGAAATCATCATTCAGGACCGAGATTTCCACAGCTTGGACCAGCACATCACTGAACAAAACACTCCTAAGGCTTAGGAGTTCATTTGTGATTGACCATTATACCCTTCACTGGGCCATCACCACCACCACTGCAGTAAACTTTGGCAAAAGGGAGCAGTCAGCAGCAGGAAGCACAAACCAGGTCATTCACCATAGCTAAAGCCACCAGCTGTCACAAGTTAGCACCCAAAGGGGCAAAGTAAGTTTTCAGTGCTCTTTCTCCTGCATCAGCAACAGGGCTGCAGCGCTGAGCGGGGCTCCATTTTCTCCCCGCCATCTTCTGAACGATTCACGCAGCCCTGCTTGGGGCAAAAAGGCAGAATACACTTTTGATTATTATTTCACAATAGGTCACACTCATTTCCCATTTTTAAATTTCTCTACACAATCATGTAGTGATCTGTAGAAACTTTTTGTTCTTAATGAGCTTCTTTTCCCCCCTCTTTTCCTTACGTCCAAAGCCGAGGTTCTCAGGCGATCTCAGCACTCTGGCAGACAGGCACAAGGGCTTCAAGGAAATCCCCGAGTATCACAGTGCAAGGCCTGACCTGCAGCGAGGAGAGCTGGCAGCGCCGCCGTGCACCTCAGCGCTCCAGCTGTTGCTCCAGCGGTGGAGCTGTATCGGGAGGAGTCTGAGGACCAGCAGCTGAGAAAAAACTCGGACACAACCAAACCCTCCAGCCTTACATGAGGCCGAGCTCGTGTGTGCGTGTTATGTGACTGCGCTTGCTTTATTTTTCTTTGGTTTTTTTACACCGCAACTAGACTTAATATTTCTTCAGAGGACTCATGCTTGTACTTGTACGCAGAAATCCTTGCCATTATCTCCTCCATCGCCCGGGCTGCAGGGCAGCAGGCAGCCCGCTGCCAGCCATCCCTGCGGTCTGGAGTTTGGGACAACCGGGCTGCAAGGCCGGCGAGACAGGGCAGTTTCCGGGCTCTGAGGTGGATGAGGAGGAGGAGAGAGATCATTTTGTGCCTTGCCAATCTCACTCCGCAGGAGCACCGACTTTCGCCTCTTTAGCACCTGCCCTGGGGAGCTTGGGGGTGGGACACAGGGCAGCTGGAAAAAAGGAGTCTTCAAGCAAGATTTAGGCCCTTCCTTATTAGTTAATCCTCTCCCCAAAAAAATGGTGAAAAGGCAGGGGAGTGAATAGGTCAGTGTGGACTTCACACAACAAATGCAAACACCACGCTTTGACGTCTCTCGGCTTTTAGGAAGGGGGAGTCTTTGACTGAAGCTGGGCCCAAAGCCCTAGACAGGGGCGCGGGACCTCTAGGATTTTCTTTGCAGCTCCGCCTCAGGCATGAAATTTCAGGACTGTGGTGCCTTGCTGACAAACCTGAGCCATGCTGAAGTGCAGATAAAACACCAGTGATCCTTTCAAACTCCCCACCCGCCCCAAGCACACATCGCTCTGAGCTGTGCACATGTACTGACCTCTCCCAGCGCGCTCGGTCCCGGCGACGGGGTGATGCATGGCCCAGACCTGCACTCCCTGAACGCCCCAGGGGTTTGCGTCTAGCATGGAGCCAGGCACCGGAGCTGCGAAAGGGGGAAGCAAGAGAGAAAAAGCAGCCGCACTCTGCAGTGTGCAGCAAATGCAGATCCTAATACGGGTCTTAGGATCATAAAATGATATGGATCCCAAGTCAAGTCAATCAGTGAGGGTTTCCAGTGTCTTTACTAGGCTTTGGTTGAAAAGACTAAAACCAATAGTAAGTACGATGGCAGCAGGAACAGATTTTAGAGTCCCAGCTGACGGGTCAAACCCTGAACTGAAACACTGAATTCATCCACAGAGGTGATCGCTCCAGCACAGCCGCACTGGCAAAGCCATCGGAAGGGTGCTTGTTCTCCTACACGCTGCCAGTTGGTAGGTGACCAGGTTACTTCACATGTCCAATCTTGTTACTCTGACATGATTTGTGAGCAATAGAATGTGTCCGTTAAAACCACCTACACCAGCTAGAGCTATCGATGGGAGATAGACCGAAACAGCGGGCAAACCGGGCTACCATAAAGTTGGAGCAAGAGGCCTCAAAGCTCCTTGCCTCACACAGTTCAGATGATGCCAAGCTAAGCAAGCTTGGAAAGAGAGCTGCTCTTGCAAAGGGGTCTTCTGCAACCAGCCGCATGAGACCACTGTCATCCGAGCCGAAAGAAAAACCCTGTTGTACAGCCAACGGTGGGAGGTTGGGCCAGCTAGTGCAGGGGGATGCAGTGCACTTTTAGAGCACGCTGTTCTGGGCAACAAGCTTTGGAAAGTGTTTCTGGGGGCTGAGCCAACCTCACAGTGCTGGCCCTGAAAATATTTAACACATGCCCTTCTTGAAAAAGGCATTTTCACAGAATCACGGAATCATTGAGGTTGGAAAAGACCTCTAAGATCCATCCATCTTAGACCAACCATCAACCCAACACCACCATGCCCACTAAACCATGTCCCGAAGTGCCACGTCTACACGTTTTTTGAACACTTCCAGTGATGGTGACTCCACCACCTCCCTGGGCAGCCGGGTATGAATTTCTATGTGTCGGAATGCATACGTCTCAGGCAAATTTGATGTTACTAATCTCAGTTTTGCTTCCGTGTCCTTTGTAAGAAAGGGTACCGATGTCAGGGGCAAAACAAAACGCTCATTAATTTTACATGGTGGAAATTAATCCTCTGCCCAAGCCGGAGAGGCGTCCAAATACGTTCAGAAAATGCTGCCTTTATTATCCAGATTGCAATCCGAATGCAAGCAGCTTCTTTCTGCTCTCCATCCTCAGGGGCAATGCAAGCGCGTCGAGCAAATCAAGGGGCATAAACCGGCCCTGGAAGAGCCTCAGCCCAATGTTTGGGCCTGCTCCTTAAGCCGAAGAGAAAGGAGGCGGCTGCAAAACCATGGCATAACCACCTGGAAAGTTCCTAAGGCTGTTTGCCGGAGCAGCGGCCGCTGCCAGGAGCACACCAGCGTCCTCCCGCCGGTAGCGTGCTGCCACCGTGCCACCGGCGGGGCCGGGGGACTGTCAGCTGTTACTTAGCAGCCCAGGCGACTCGCATGACAAAATCTGGGAGAGAGATGGAAGCTGAAACCAGAGAAGCTGCAAACAGGGGCCAGCGCTCTCCTGCAGCGCAGCAGGAAAGGCTGCCCGCCGGGAGTACCTCTGGCGCTTCGGAGAAGGCGGGTTTTCAGCGCTGGGTGCTCAGAAAACCTACCTGAGCGCGCACGTTTGCAGGACGCACGGCAGACCGCCGGCTCGGGACACAGGTACCAGCCCCCCGCCCTCAGGTGCGAGGGCTCCCAAGGCCCCCAATGGGGCACGCACCTCGCTCCCGCCCCTGCTAACTCACAGCAGCTGCGAGGGGGGCGAGAGCCGACGCCTCCCCCTCCACCCCAAAGCTGGCACCTCCGTCCCCCAGCACTCTGCCAGGCTGATACGCCCTGACGAACGGGCTTGGCAGAGCAGCCTCTCCAGCCGAAGCAGGGTTTGTATCAGGGGCTAAAGATCAAACCGTATCTATCTCTGAACACACCTTTGTTAGTTTTGGCTGCACCCTTTCAGGTATCACCTGCCTCCCCAGGCAAACACGTTCCCATCCCAAGCTCCGCAAGCCTGCCGCGCTCCTCCGAGGACTGCTTTCTCCCGGCGGGTATCTGTGCACCTACCGCATCCGCAACAGCGGCAAGCGGCGAGGGAGAGCCCCAGGACGACGGCGGCTGCGGCGAGCGTGCTGCAGGGAGCGGAGGAATGAGCTGGAAGCAGATTGACAGTCAGGCTGCTGTTGGGCTTTGCTGGAAACAAGAGTGGAAAGCTGGCACCGACATCCAGCCGCCCCAACAAACATCGCATTCATACGCAGAGCTACGGAGCGAATGATCTGTCAGTTGTTCGTCTGGAGAACAGGTTTCACCGGCCTGGATTAAATGATTACGTTGCCGCAGCGTGTGCCCCTCGCTGCTTTGGGTGATAAAGGAAGCAAGGCAAAAGCAACGCAGAGCGGGGCCTGACCCTGCAGCCCAGCGCCCAGTGCCTTGACACCTGGAGAAGGTTCAGACGGGCACGGAGCACGGGGGACGTGGCGTGAGCGTGTTTAAAAGGCAGCATTTCGGTGCTGATGCGCTGAAGTTGCTAATGCAAGAAAACACCTCATTCGAGTCTAGGAGGTGTCTACTGTGCCTCTCGTTACTGCCTCCAGATGTGCAGCAGACTGGCTGTATTTGTCAGCCTTCTGCTCCTCGTTCCCACAGAGCTGACGGCCGGGTAAGTGCACTTGGAGGTCTATCAGCACATGTGCAGCAGCGACAGGCTCCGCCAGAGCCTGCGTCCTGCCTCCACAAAACCCCCGTTGAGCGTCTCCCCGAGGATGTAATTGCAGTCGACTTCATTCCAGGCCGTGAGCATATGTCTGGCTACGGACATTACTGCCAGCACACAAGGAAAAAGAAAAAAAAAAAGAAACATAAAGGAGAAAGTGCAAAACAACACTCTTGTAACCCAAGCCCAGTTAGGGTAATGGGTGTTTTCCTCTACGGGAAAGGGTTACTTCGCTGCCTTTGGCAGCCCAGCCAGCCTCCCTGCAGTACTGTTTTGCAAGGCCGAAAAGAAAGGCTCACACCAGCTCAGCAGGCTCAAAAACACGACGTTGCACCAAACCCACGGCCCCCGGCAGCACCGCCTGAAGCCCTCAGGGGCTCATGCCGGCAAAAAGCTGATGCCCAAAGAGCCAACACAGCAACTTTGGTCAACCCCTTGCACCAGGGAGCCCATGGCATCCTCCCCCGCCCCGTGGCCTTTGGCAAGTCACTGGAGCTCGCCCCTTGGCCCCGTCTCTCAGGAGCGGATGCACCTGCGGTGGGGCCAGCGAAGGGCGCGGGGACGCAGCCGCGGCACGCTGTGGGCAGCGGGAGCCGGAGCCACCGCCCTCTGCCCCCGCTGTGTTTCGCAAGATGAGCAGCAGCAGCAGCACTATCGCTTTTGTATTTGCCTTTTTTGTTTGTTTGTTTGTTTGTTCCCAAATGAGCAAACCCGTGCCATCGGTCCGTAGCTCACCCTCTGGAATGGCACAAAGACCTCCATTGGAGGAAGCTCCCTACAAACAGCCCACAGCGAGCACCCAACGCTCCCAGCCCAAGCAGCTGCAGGCTGGCGAATCTCCGCGCCATCCAAAGCAAGGTCTTATCAACGGGAAGCATCAGGCAGGCCCAAGCAACACTGAGCTGCCATCCCCACATCGAGTGGCCATGAAAACACGTAGGATTTGTCCAGCTGGGATGGCTCCCAGTCAGGCACTTACGTCTGTGACTCGTGGACGAGTCTTTAAAAATACACCCCAGTGCACGTACGGTGTACTCCAAGATACACTTACATCCACAAGCACATGACCAAGGAGGTGGGTTCGAGCTAAAGTGACTCAGCCTCCCAGTTACAGGAACAAAATTAGCAACCACTCATAAAAGTCTTATGTCTCAGACGGGGCTAGATGGCACTGTAAGTTAGTTAATGCGCAAGCCCTTCCCCTCGGGAGATTTCACTTTGGCATTCTGATCAGTGGAAAACCAGGAAAGCTGGTGCTCCCTAGGGTATATTTTCCAGAACTGGGCTAGTAATTCACACTGACAGCCTGATTCAACACATTTTCTAGGTACCTAGTTAGGAACTGTGTCCAATAATTTAGTCATTCTCTGGAATTTACTTATTTTTTTCAGCAAATAATTCTTGGCTTGCAAGCACTTAAACATGTAATATTTATTATAAAACATATGTTTTTCCCCGATACTTAGCCTACATTTTCCCTGCTTTAATTTATCCCATTTCTCCTCATTAACCCCTGCCCCTCACCCCCGTTGTTCCCATGCTGGATCCCTCTACCTCTCCCAGGAGAGCAGTGACGAAATGACATTCGCCTCCCAGACCTCCTGGCACATCACCCCTTCTCTTCGGGATCAGCTCGGTGAGGCACAGAGCCCTCTGGCCCCGAGCCCCCGAGTCCCTTAAGGATGCACAGCTGAAACAGAGCAAGGGAAAGCGGCGGAGGGAGGCGAGGATCGGGCTCGCAGCGCAGGCGCCTGGCTGTATTCAGGTCAGAGCACTCGGGTCCCGCAGCCTCGGGCCTCTGCGTGAGCTGGTTTGGAGATGAACCGGTAAGGATCTGCCCTAATCTCACACCCAGACCTTCCAGAGCCTCTGCACTCCCTCCTCAAGCGAGCACGCCGCGGCTCATGGCACCGTGCCACCGCAAGGGAACGGCATCCACATGTCCGGGGGGGAAGCGGGGGGACATGCCGTCCCGGTGCAGCACATCTGCCTCCGGGGCTGGGAAGAAGATCGCCACCCCTTTAACAGAGACCGTATCCATCCCATCTAACACTCAGATGAGTATCTCTCCCATCATTTAACAAGGGGAGCAGCCCTCTGAAAAAAAAAAAACAAAACAGCAAACCAACAAACGTTTCCCAGCAGAGGATCCCATCAGCTCCCTGACAGCCTGGGTCATTCGTGCCTGTGAATCTGCCTCCCCGTTCCTCAAGTAACAGATTAGTCACGTACATTTGCAATGGCAGCAACTCTGCCAAATAGCTAAGGAGTGGGGCAGGAGGAGGAGAACGGCAGCGTGACAAGTACAGGCAGAGGAAGGGAGAGGAGAAACGAAATGTTTCTTCCTCTTTTCCCATGCCCCTTTAGTTTGCAACGGCGTTCGCATGCACAAGCTGCAAGACAGCTGCATGACGTGCTGGAGGTGAAACCCAGGCTTATCCAGCCTGGAGGTGAAACCCAGGCTTATCCAGCCGGGAGGCTCGGACATCCCTGCCTCTCCTTTGCCCCCAGGCTGGCAGGACCATCGCCCAGCAGCCAGGGCGCCGACAGCTCCTCTGAGATGGGGACCAAAAGCCTCCCAAAATACGGACGACAGTTGGCAACCGGGAAAACCTCTTGCTCGAGCTCCCGTCTTCCGAGGGACTGACAAATGCCAGACCCCGGCGGGGCTGACAAAGGCTCCGGGCTGCAACACATCCCGCTTAGAGGCAAGTCACTCGGAGGGGAAAACAAACAGGCAAACGGCCCCGAAAGTCCAGCTCCTGGTTAATACGTGGCTTACTGCAGTTACTTCCTTCTTCCAATAACACGCATGAAAAATCACCGCCGTCCTCAGAGCAGCAGCGCGTGGAGCCTGTAAGCAGGTCAGACGGCTCCTCCGTGCTGCACATGCCTGTGTCAAACCGCCCCGTCCCGACACACTTCCAGCCACAGATGCCCCGGCAGGTAACAAAGAGGGAGACTCAAAGCAAGAGCACCCAAGTGACCCAGTAACGGGGGGGGGGGGGGGGGGAAGCAGGCTGTTTCGGGTCATCTGAGGTGCGCACACATTCCCAGACGCTCAGCCTGTCCCCTGTAGCTCAGGGAAATGCTTAATGGGCAGCACGGCCCGGAGAAATCGTAAAGAGGGGGAAAGCAGACGAGTGCCTGGGGGAAAGCAGATCAGCAGGCTTTCAAGACAAGCGTTACAGCTGCAATAAGAGATAGGGACACACGTAGGCCGTCCCTGTCCTGGTCATAAATAACAGCCACAAAACTCTTATTAACCTCTGTAAAACACGGTTCTGCCAGTACGTCTGTCACGAAGCTATCCGTCACGCGTTAGCACAGCGGGGCTCACTTCAGCTGTCCCAGGGAAAGACAGAAAACAGGGCAGGCCGGTCACAGCGTCCCGAACGCCAGCTGAGGGGAGTCCCAGTCTCAAAGGACACATCCTTGCTATCATAAAAATGATGCTCCCCTCCCGTATCCTCCGCCTCAGGGGACAGTGAATACAAAAACACAGGAGAACAAAATACAAGCATCAGTTCCGAGACAGGAGCCGAACCATAATGCTGAATACCAAAGAACACCTCAGAAATCTTCTAGCTTTCCTTCCTAGGAGCAAGCGGGCGTGGGGGCTCCGCGTGAGCATCTGGGCTGCTGCATTCACCCGCCGCCCAACGCACGCCCGGTCCCGTTCACCGGCGGGGATGGGAAGCGCCGGGCCCCTTCTCCCGCTGTCCCGCTTCGCGGAGGGGAATTCAGGGCACGAGTGGCCTGTCGCTGGCGAGAGCGGTCCCGCCCCACGTGCTGCCAGGCTTCCCCCAAACCCCATCTAAACGCCGACCCATTTCGGAAACAACATGGGGAGGAGGAGGAGGAAGCGCGTAAAGCGGTGCTCCGATACCTGGTACTACACCACGACGCAGATTAGACTCGTCAATCATTTTAATCACTATCCAACAGTAATAACCTATTTATGCAATTTAACGCTGAAACGCACACAGCATTATGGTCTGTTTTTAATGCTAATCGGCGGGTTCCCGACCCAAACAACCGCCCTGGGTAGCAAAGACGTGTGTTTGGGGGGATTTTTTTGGTTGGCTGATTTCCAGAACTGCCCTAGACTACTGTTTTGCTTAGGTTTTTGCTCCAACTTATATATTTTTGTCTGTTTACTTTTCAACCTGACATATTTGGCAGGGAGAAAAAAAAAGCAGAGCAGTAACCGACACTACACATACTTACCGCGCAACAGGGGTTTATTCTTCCAGGTCACCCCTGTCTTGTTCCTGTCCTGCGCACTTATTTTTTGCACTCCTGCGAGGACTTGGATGTTCGGGAAAGATGCTGTTTGCAGAACTAGCGGACCTCAGTAGCCGGAGGCACACAAACGAGCAGTGTGCTGAGCGCCGGGGGAGCCGACAGCTTTACTAGGCCCCCGGCTGACCCACCCACCCAGCCGGGAGCGCGGGGCGTCCGTGAAGGAGGTAAGCCGGCTCCCAGGCAGACCCCAGCACGCCCCTGCGGGAGTTTCGTACTCCACAGGAGCACTTGGCTCTCCCTTACAGAAGAGGGGACATCGGAGACAGTTCCTCGCCCTCCACCGGCCCCGTTAACGCCTCTGTTGTTGCGTGCACTGGGGAGGGTGTGTTGGGTGTGCAGAAGGTGTCACCTGCCACGTGCTGAGCAGAACCACGGGGAAAAAGATGGTGCGGCCTCTGCTCTGGCTGCGTCCATCCCACATGACAATGAACAATAAGAACAGAGCACTGAAAAATAAAATCCATTGCTTCAAAAAGCCCTCAGGAGAGTATCTTCAGTGGTATCATATTTTTCCCCCCTCCTTCTTTCTGATCCTTTTTTTACTGTCGAAGTTGACATCTTTTCCTCTTGCTGAACCAGCATTTCCTGACAGTAAACCATTGTCAGAAATTTTCCATCCAGCTCTTGAGCGGATTTCAACACTCGGTGCTGGTGCACACTTATGAGAAGAGGTTAATGCCAATCTCAAAAAATTATCCGCAGGACGTGCGGAAGGGTACCACCAGCGAGGAGCAGCGGTTTCTTTGCCTCGAAACTGGGGTCGGCTCCTCTCCGCTCGATTACAGCTGCAGCGGCGATCCTCCTTCACGTGGTTACTGCCCAGCTGACCTGTCACTCGGGAAAAATCCTTCCGTGGGGAACGCTGCCTTTCGTGACACAGCGCGTCATCCCCTTTTCAAACGCCCTGGGGACGTTTTGATGGTTTTAAGACCAAACGCCTGGGAGGAGAGCGCTGCTCTCCCAGTAAACCGCGGCGCAGACGGGCCTCAGGAGCTGAACACGCGAGGCAGGAGCTTGTGAGAGGAGACGGTAAAAATGCCGTGGCCGGCTTCCTGACCGCCGCCCCCAGTGCCCGATCGCCATCGCCTCGTTGCGGCAGCCCCGTGCATGGCGGTGGCGGGACAGCCCTCCGTGTCTGGGGGACTTCACCCAGCCAGGTCTCTCCAGGGAGAGACCGGGTAAGCACGCCCGAGTAACTTTTTGAGAAGTCGGAAAAGAAACTTCCCCCGCGCCCTCAGAGAGCCGCCAGGCGCGAGGCAGCCCGGCAGCTGCACCCCGGAGGGTGGGGGGCAGCAACCCCGACGGCCAAGGCTTTTTTGGGACCAGCCTGTCCCCATTCAGAGTTTCTGCCTGCAGGGCACCCAAACCAGAGCTGCCTTAATACCTTTTTAAAGGCAGGCACACGACAAGCAAGGCATCTTTCCCTTCAAAAGCCAGCACTCCTCCTGCGCGGAGACACGTGCAACCGCTCTGATCAGCTTAAGGGGCAAGAGCTTCACCAGCAGGTGAAGCTGGTTTGTGAGGGGGAAGGGGAAGACTTAGCCCCAATTCGCCGACCCAACCCGCTATCCTGGGCCAGCAGCCCTGAGCAGGCCGGTGGGGAGGCAGCGGGACGCGACGGTCCCGGCAGCAGAGGATGCCTTTTCTGAAGGACGCAGCTGATTCATCGCCCCGCTCAAGTATCGCGCGGGCAGCTTCAGCTGCAGAGGCCTGACCCCTTTGGCAGCAGCCCGCCGGCATCAGCTGCCTCCTGGAAAAGGGAAAGAAAACCAAAAAAAAGCCAAAACTTTGAAAAGATGGAACGAGCAGAGGAACAGGGGAGGAAAAAAAAGGGTGGGGGGTGGTGAAAGGGGTGGGCTTGCAGTCTGTGGTTGGTAAGAGGCTAATTCCTCCCTGCTCCCTCCATCTAATTACGCCGCTTCCTCTGAGCTGATTGGAAAGTGGCCTTGTGTCTGGAAACGGCCGTAAGCATCTTACACGCATCTGTTCCACCTAATCCCTAACAACTAGCGCCTGTGTGTTCGGGGAGAGGAGGAGGTGGGGGAGGACGAGCGGGGAAGGGCCGGGAAGGGTTTCCCATCCACGCTGCCATGTGGCGGCGGGCAGGGCTCCCCTGCTGCCGGCGCCGGGGGCTTTCGGGGAACTAACGCTGTTCCTCTTCTGCCCGTTTCACAATCTGGAGACCTTCTTTCCTCCTTGCCCTTGCAAGAAAGAAAAATTTTATCAAAAAAAAAAAAAAAAAGAGAAGGCCGGGGTGGGAAGAAGGACACGTTTTGCTGAGCCTTGCCGCAGTTCGGGTCTGTTTAAGCCACTCGTTTTCCCCTTGCCCTAATCCTGCATTATCCTTTAGGAATGACATTCAATTCCTGAAGCGGGGTGGGAAGTGCTCTCCAGGGCCCTGCATGGTTTGCCCAGGAATTTGGATTGCACTTTTTATGTGCAGCTCCGGGAAAGGGCAGAGGGACAATTATGCAGCCATTTAGTAGCAAGGCAGGCACATTTTCAGCGAGCTCTTCCTAGCAGGAGCTAATTCAGCGCGAGGAGAGCGGGGGGATAAACAGCTCCGTTTGCCAGTAAAAGGATTGTCACATCTGGAATTTACACAAGTTACGAGGAGCCAGGAGCCACTATTTTGTTTCGCTCGCGCCGCGTCGTAAAGCATGTTAGCGCTTAAAAAGCACTGCGAGACAGGCGCGCGCGGGACGACGTCTGGCGCAGCCCCGCCGTGCCCTCGCCCTCCCCTGCCATCGGCGGGGGATGCCGGGCTCGGCCCCGCGGCTTGCTCAACGCCCTCAACTTTGCTCCAGCCCCTGGGAAGGGAGGCTGTTGGCCTCCAGCACAGCCGGCTGGCGGTACCACGTCGCATCGCCACGTGACAGCACCGGGGGGCTCCCGGCCGGGAGAGGGACCCCCTGTGCCCCCTGCACACCTCGCCGGGGGTGCCAGCCCCCACCCTGGCCCAGGACTCGGTCGCCGATGGCTTTAAAGCCATTTCGAGAGGGTTGGCTGCGCCTCCACGGGGTGTTTCCTTCCAAGAGCTTTCCGCATCCGTCCAGCCAGCTTTCCGCTGCTTTGCTTTGGGATTTGTGCAGCGGCAAGCCGCGAGCGCTCCTCCTGCAAAAGCCTCCTCGCCCGTCCCTCCGCATGCTAACGATGCCAGAGACGGTAACGAGTCCCGCGGGCTGAGCCGCACCGGGTTTCCATAGGAAGCCCTCGTCCTCACCCCATCAAAGAGGCTGGGAAGCATCCTGCGAAAGAGCGGTGGGACATGGGTGTCCGCAGGCTGGACCCACCCCTTCCAGTGATGGTGGAAATAAAAAATGAAGGGGAAGAAAGCTGAAGCCAATGGCATTAGCTGAGATTTTCACCTTCAGTGCTTCACACCTGCACGCAGCCCTTACGGATGAGCAAGGCAAAAGCCAATAGCCCATCTTTTCCAATTCATTTTTATTCTCATCTTGTGCCACCAAGCAGCGGTTACCTACGAAATCTGCTGCCTGCTGACGTTCACGAAGGACCGGGGCAGCCTGGGTGGGAACACAAGTAGGAGCACAAAAGCCACCTCCCCGCCCGCCGTGCCGGTTGTGAAACGTCGTGCAGAGGCAAAGGCCAGCAGGTGACCATGTGGAAACCCGGCCGTGATTTACACCTCCTCCTCATCCTCCCACGGAGGGACGAAGGGCTGCCGGAGGGAGGCTCACCTCACCCTGCGGAGGACCGGCAGCGTGGCTGCTCGCTTCGCAGGGCGGAAACTCAGCTTTTGTGTCATCGCCTGGCCCATCCAGCGGTGGGTCCCGGAGTCCCACCAGGGCTCAGACGTGCCCGCCGGGGAGCAGAGCCCACGCCAGGGATGGTTTCCCCGCAGAGGGATGCTCGTCACCGGCCCTGCGAGGGCGATGTCAGTCGGGCAGGGTCGGCGCCTGCCCTCTGCTCCGGCTCTCGTGACAGGCTGGAAAAGCGAAGTGAAAGAGCACAACGGGAAGCTGCAAGGTCACACTTTGCTTGTAACGCTGTCCTCCCAGTTCACAGGCTTTCCTTTTCTTTTTTTTTAATTTTATCTTGAAATGTTATTTTTTATTTTCTCATCAAGATAACACTTTGTTATCTTGATGAGCCAGATGCACCAGCTGAACTGCAGCTTTGCTGGCGTGATGCGGAAGGCATCCCACAACACTAACTACAATTTAAAGCTCCTTGAGGTAACTTAGTGCAACTTTCCCACGAGCACAGGCTCCTGCCACTTTAAGATTAGCAGCTGAAAGAAAAAAAAAAAGTGTCTTCAAAACTTCCATCTTTTGGTACCAGATAAGTGGCATAAACACTCAAAGTACCCAGAACCACTGGCAGTTTTCTGTTAATTCAGCCTAAAGTGCTGTGAAAACAGAGGCCACCTTCCTCCCAAGCTGCAAAGACGGCTTCGGTGAGGAGCGCTCAAAGCTCCTGAGACTCAGGCCGTGCACCCGGGGCCATACATCTCCCTCTCAGAGCCCACTTAGACCCTTTCTTTTCCCCTGTTCTTCAAAGAGAGAAAAAAAAACCCCGAAGCCTGAGCCTCTAAGCTGCAGAAACACACCCGAAACAGGCAGGCCGCTGAAAACACAGTTTTTTCCCCACCTCTGCCTGCTTCGGCTTGTCGGTGCCTGGGAGTCACTTTGCACACACCCGGTTCCCGAGACTGACCGCGTTCTGGCTGCGACCACGGGCAGCCGGGTAGCACGGACTTGCCTGAATGCGCAAGGGTTGGCATGGAATATAAACAGTAGCAAGCAGATGGTGTTTTAGGATGAGAAAACATCCAATCGGTCAAATTTATGGCCAGAGGTTGAGCTTACAATTACAACTGCAGTCTCGCCCCCTCCTCCTCAATATCCCACCAGGTAGGAAGAGATCAGCCGTGCCGCAATGGCTCCAGCCCTCTGAACACCTTTTCCACAGCCTGGTCATCGCACCCTCAGGAAAAAAAAAAAAAAAAAAAAGAAACACAACCCAAGCTGTTCCTCAAAAGACACCCTTGGCATGAACTCTGCCCCCAGCTACACCTCCGAATGACGGGAGCTGCGGAGCGGTAAGCAGGAAGAAAGTTTGGCTTGAACAGATCTCCTCTATTACAGAGTCAGCGCAGGAGGACGTTTGCTTGCACCAAAGTACCAAAGACAAGCTAGGTATCCAAGTACTCCTGAAGACCCGGGTTTGCCCAGCTGGTCAGAAATCACCGAGCACTTCCGTGCAGAGCTAGGAGGAGACCATGGAGGTATGGCCATCTCCGCTTCCCACAGTGAGTGCCTGTAGCAAAGGCAAGTGACCTCAGTTCAGGAGCCGTGTCTCCTGGTCCCATGGTCTATATAGAGATCTGCAATCAGTCCCTCAGTACCCTGCATTCTTTGAGTTCCCCTCAAAGATCCCCTTAAACCCCTTTACAAGGGTGTTTAAAAAACCAGAAGTCTTTGCATGACAAATTCCCCATGCTGCATGCACAAACATGTGATGGTTTTAAAAACTGCTAAAGGAATAACCTCACTGTACCCAGACTCATGCTCTGCATTTGGCATGACGCTCCCAGCCTAGACGTATGAAATGAAAGAATAGCTGTATTGTACGACAGGGCATGAAGAGGCTCTCTCTGTGCTGCTCTGCTTTCACTGAGGTCCTATCTTTCCAGGATGAAACCTTCATAAATTTTCAGTTTGGGGATACTGAGCAGATTTATTCTGACACCCTTCTCTGGGGAAAGTCTGCAGCTTCCAAAAGATGGGCTGCGGATGCAGCATCGGCACGGTCACAGCCCACTGAAGGGCGTTCGTTACCACCCATCCCAACTGAGCTGATTAATCCTCAATAGCAATGGCTTATTTTAATTGTCTGAACTCTGTTAAGGAAGGACCGAATCCCCTTAACTCCTCTAATTCTAGGAGCTGGATTTTCATCTCGCTTCACGGGGGTTTTTTTCCTTTCAGTCCTGCACCCTCTTTGCGCTAAGTCACATACCGCAGACCATACCTGGGGAAAACCCGTATCTGCAGGTCCCTGTCCTGGCCAGGGGAAGAGCTGATCTAACCTGGAAGATGCCCCTACTTTGAAGGTGCCCCTCCAGAGGTCCTTTCCAAGCAAAATGACTCTGAGATGAAGGCATTATACTACTTGGGCAGGGAGAGGCAGAGCCGAAGCAGCACGACGCTGGGCTGACCCAGCGCACGGCGGGGGCATTAGGCACCCCTGGGAGCCTGGAGGTGCCTGACCGGGGGGACACGGCCCGGCCGGAGACGCACCGTCTCGTTTGGGGCTGTTGATACTCAGCAACGGGTTAAACATGATGCCACCCCAACGGGCGTCGGGACTGAGCGACCGCTCCTGAAAATCTCAGCTGGAAGAGCTCACCCTGGGCTAGGCAGCCAGCAGACTGGCAGGAGCACACATGGTGCCCCCGTTGCCCCCACTCCCAGACCTCTTCTTTAGCCACTGGCTCGGTGGTAAAAAGTTAACAACTGCTGCAACTTTATATAACAGTTATGTTGCCATTAGATTTCAGAAAGCACCTGCAAAATCCAGTTAATTTACCAGACAAAAAAAAAAAAAAAGAAAAAAGAAAAAAAAGAAAAAAAAAGAAAAAAAAGAAGGTGCTTCAGATGAGAAGATAAAACAATGGCATTATTTTCAAGGGTGAAGCCTTTACATGGTTTACATTTAAATATAACCCCCTATTTAAGCTATTAACCTAACTTTAATGCAAATCCTTGGGAACTTTACCTAATATTCTGTAATGGGAAAATGTAAATGAGAAATTTCCAAAGCAGATTTCCAGTTCGCCCACACTGCAAACATTATAGGCTATCCAACTGAGGGGCTGAGCGGACACAAACTGTACACATTTCCATTTCCATATGAACTGGTGTAAATCAGGAGGAGTTCAGCTGGTCATTAAGCATAACAGAGACCTAGGCTTTTGCTCTGGCTGTAGCTTTTTCAACCGTGGCTTTATATTTAAATGTTTTTACAGTATCTTTCACACCGGGGCTTGGGGACTCCCAGGCAGTCAGAGATGCAATTAGATAAAAGTCCAATTTAAGGGCTATTTGCCTTTTCATCCCTACTTCTTACTGCCTTGCTTTTGTGGGTTTAAAGCATAATCTTTTTACTAATTAAATACATACGAATATTCTGAATGAATATATGAGCAATGAATTTATAATTAGACTCAGGAGAAAGATTATGTGCTCTTTAGCTGGTACTAACACTTCAGCATGAAGGTACCCCAGACACCAGTAAATGTAACCTACGAGCTTCTGCTAATAACACGCTGCCTCTGATCTCCAGAGGATTATCTTACTCTGGAGCTCTTATAGGAGCCGTATATTGCAAGGGGCCTGAAACAGATACCCTGTAATTTATGTCCCTGCTTAGTGCCTCGGTGAGGAACGGCGGCCTTTCCTCCAACTTGTAAGTTTTTCTTTCCTTCTCTTTTTTTTGGGACTGAAGTTAACGCACGTGATCTTCAGGGAGCAGGAGGCTGTAAGGAACCTCTGGGTGGTTTCAAGGAAGAAAGCGTATTTTGTTGCCCAGGCTCCATCCTTTTATCTTTTTTCATGTCCAGGACCACTTTTCCCCCTTGAAAACACAGAGAAACCTCTTAAATAAATTACATTAGGCAGGAGCCTTTCTCCCCGCTCCAAAATTAAAGAAGTATGTCTGCTGCTTTATCCTCACCAAGCACATACTTTGTAAGCAGTGCTACCTCCCAGTGCTATTATTTGCTATACCTCATAAATATCGGACTCCTTTTCCTTTCCTCCCTTTGGCACTTTTCCCATCACTTTTAAGCTGCTGGGTTTTGTTTTTGTTGTTGTTTTTTAACAGAGGTTACCTTCCCAGCCATCACATGATAATGCTTTTTCCCCCCCCTGCCGTGGTTAGGCCAGCTCAGACAACTAGATAAATATTGTGGGGAACTGACCCTTAAATACCAGGTTTGCCCGTACTTTTTCACGGAGGTCTTTATTTCTTTAAATTGTAGGTGGTCTCCTTAAGCCAGCACTGAGACAAGCCTGTTGTAGCGAAAGTGGGAAAAAAAGAAGCAGCAGAAAAATCCCCTCAGGATGTTTCCTGTGGTAAAACAGAGTAAGGAATATTTCAGGAATGGTAAGGAATATTTCAGGGCAGCTCCAGACAAATTCAAGTCCAAATCTTCTGTGAGGTTCAGTGAACTCTGCAAATTGCACGTTTCCTCCAAAACCCCAAACCAGGCAATTTGAACCTGATTTTGGAGTGAGTACTGGGGACGCTGGCATTTCTGTACCCCTTGGCAGTTGTGGAGAAGATTGGGCAGGGTTTTTTCAGATGTCTGTTCTTTCAGAGCAAAGTTTGCTTAAAAAAGCAGCGGGGTAGCTACTAACCAACCAAAGATTTAGACAAGAAGGGAAAAAATCTCCTTTACTAGAAGCACGGTCTCAGTGTAAGCGATCCGCAGATTCCCTCTCACCTTAAGAAGAAAATGGCACCTGGACAGGCTGAGAGATAACAGCAGACACGCAGCCCCACTGTTGGCAATCCTGCGACACCGCTGGCATTGCCCTCAAGCTAACGCAGCAAGTCACGGGGTAACGTTGCAGTTCAGTCACTTTTCCGTAGGGTCTAACCGCTTAAATAACTTCCTTCAGCAGGAGACCGGCTTACTTTTTTATTGCTGTTTACATTGTCAATAACACATGTCCTCTGCTGGCATCGAGGAGAAGTGTGCCAGAGAAGACGTAGGGACCTGTGTCAGTGTACTTGGTCTCTGGATTTCGTCACACGTAACATGCTTCGCTGCAATTGCGTTGCTTTACCCCTTGCTCAACACAGAGAGGTACCCGGACTCCAGGGTTCCTTATCCATGCCTAAACTTCAAGGTTGACACACCTGGACATCAAGAATGAAGCACGGATCCCCTTTACAGCCCCAAAAGCAGGTAACTTGGGAAGTTTGGGGGATGAGGCAGGTACTTGGCTCTAGCGCGTTCTCTTGCGCAGCTTACGTCGACCAACTCAAAGTCAAGCTGCTCCGGTTGAGTCGGCCCCGGCGCCAGGCCACGGCAGCACAGCCCCAGCCGTGGTGGAGCTGCACCGTGCAGCGCACCGCGCGGTGCTTTCGAGGCTTTGATGGTTGCAGGTACCTAACACAAGCAGGAGTCTGCTGGGACCCTTCTTTCACTTTTCTTGAAGGCCTTTCCTTTTGGGAAGGAAAACCCAAAGTATCTGCCTACTCGCATGGAAACATACCACATATCTCCATCAGAGCTGCTGAGGCAGATTGCTAAACTTAATTACCTGTTCCAAGGGCTGAGACTGAATGACAGGTCAATTCATGCAGTGAGCTAGCAAAGATTGCTGATAAATGCTTTCTAATTGAAAGGATGATAAAACACCTATTAGTCACCGAGGAGCTTGAAGACTGAGTTAGTCCTGGGTTTTTTTACACTACGAAGATCAAGAAGTGCTACTCGCGTCAGCACTCTGCCATCATTTCCTACCAGCCTAGTCACTCAAAAGGTTCAGGAAGGATCGTGACATTGCCGTGGGGTGACCAGTCACTGCTCCCTCACTCCTATTAAGGAGACGAATAGAAAGAAGCATTAGCAGCGTGGGTGAAGTCTATTGTACTCCGGAGAACGTGGGACATTTTTGTGAGTTAGGAAAACAACAAAGAACAAAAATAACCTCTCACACACAGCTCCCTTGGAAAAGCGACTGCATTAACAATATGACGTATCCTTTGCACAGCACCTTTCAGCTTTTAGCCCGAAGCATACGGTGGAGGCTAGTGGGCTTTAGGAGTCCAGGTACTTAAGGCCCACCTCCAGCAACACCAGTGATCTGCTGTTACACAAGCAGTTTGAAACTCGAAGGCTGGACTTCGCCCAGAAGGACCGCTGGGTCGGCACACATACCTTTATTCACCTACTAAGGCATTAGGACTGTCACTTTGGCAGGAGGACATGGCATTCATACAGGACAAGAACTGCTCTTAAACGGCCACAGCTGGAAAAGCCACCAGAGCTGCCCTGCAAAAGCCCTGTGCATAGATCTGACCCAAAAAGCCACCTTCTGCAGCATTAAGTGGCACAACACTCACTGCTGGGAAGGCACAAAACCAGCCAGCACCCACTAGCAGGAAGCTCTGGTGCCTTGTTTCCATGCTGGGTGACCTTGGGTGCATTTTTTCAGCTCTCTCTTTCTCTTTCCCTTCCTGCTCTTTCGCTGGTCTTTTTCGACCGTGAGACCTTCAGAGTGAGACTGCCTCTCACGGCGTCTTTGCTCCCTGCCTAACGCAATGGCTTACAGGCCTTGCTTAAGCCTCCGGGTACTGCTGGCACATAAATAATAATTCACGACACTTACACACACCGCACTGCTGAAATGTAGCCACACTCGAGTGCAGGCTGGGAGGTGGCCAAGTGGCACAAGCCACAGAGCACGTATAAAGTGAGGTTTTGCCGAAGACAGAAGGTCAAGCCAATCCTAAGTCCTTGAGTGGCAGACGTCATCTTACCTGGTAGGGTGAGCCTTACTGTCCCCTTTCTCCCCCACCAGCATACCCACAGATTTCTCGCTATGTGTTACTTAATACCTACGTCGCGAAGCCCAAGGTTTTCCAGGGGGCTGCAGCACTCCTGAAACTGTGCTTAACGCGTGTAAGTGGTGACGCGTTACCACCTGTCACATGTCTCTACGTCAAAAATTGTGTAAATTCTTTACACAGAGAAGGCATTTCCCACGGAAACGAGTGTGCCCGGCTGGCATATCTGTCTAGAAATTGGCATGAGGGGAGAGAGAAAATAATTGTACCAGTAACGTCACTAGTAATTGTGGAAGTAGTGCAACGATGGCATGATTAGCGGTGCTTGTATTTATGGATTCAAATAGCATAGAAACTTGTAAAACTGTTAGACCTTGTTCTTTTAATTTCAGATCCCCAAACTCTTCAAAGTCCAGATCAGTCTTGGCCAGCTTATTCTTGCTGTACTCGATATGGTTTGCCTCAAGCCGAAAGCCTCGGGCTACGTACAGACGCCCTTCTTCATAGTCAGATGTACGGGTAGATATTTTGACTGAAGAGCACGAGGCAGATCAGCAGCTCTGCCAGTAAATCTTAGAGATGTAACTCGCAGAGAAGAGACAGCGATAAGAAACTGTGGGCAAAAACTCCTCCCAGCAGCTGGGTCCAGAAGTTATACTAACTAGTAGTGTAGTGCCTACCACGTTACGTTGACTTATAAAACAAAGAGTTTCATTCAGTGCCTGGCCACGACCGAAGGTCATCTCATGCCACTCACTTTAAAGCACACGTATCTCCATACACACTCCACACATTATAATTATGTACCAACTATAGGTGATGCTACTACATATAGATTTTCTAATTGATGTGGTCTCTAAGAGTACTATCCGTGCTGTGCATGTACCTATGCTGGCATAGAAGTGCTTTTTAGTGACAAAGTATATTATCTTTCTAACTTGGGGATAAGCCGTGCCACTCTACATCCATATAAACGACCTCACTCACGTTCTCACTGTAAGATTTTATACCAGGTATTTGGAAAAGTACACCTGCTGAAGCAGGCCAGTCCACAGTTGTGGTGGTTACACAAAACTTCAATATATGGCCCAATAAAGCCTCCCCAGCCGTTTTCACACATACTCTGGAATAAAGGACACATATCTCAATGAAGCAGAAGCTTTTTTCCCCTCACTCCACATTCTCATCATCAGTGAACATCCTTAACATCCTTCTGGTCAAAGATGTTTGACCCCAGGGAAAGGCTAACAGTGACTGCAGTGCTTAGGCAGTTGCTCCAACAACTATTCATAGGGTTGCACTGCAAATCAGATCGGGCAACTGATCCTTCTTTTTTTACATAAAAATATCTTTTTTTTTTCTTAAAACATCTCAAGCCAGCTGCAGCTGCAGCCTCCATCTCATCAAGCCGCAGCCTGAATTAGCATCCATCCAAATGAATAAGACAGATATCCCAAGTTTTATGTTTCATGATTACTGCAAAGCTGAGCAGATGTGAAGCATGTTTACAAATGCAGAGACATTTTGGGAGTTGCCCTGTTTGATGTCTGGACTTGTTTTGTACACACTCCTTATATTGCTGCAAGTTCTTGGAGGAGGATCCTTCCATGGTGACTTTACTAAATGAAATAAAATTAAGCCTCCTCTGTTTAAGCCAAAGGGAACTTGGCTTAAAGCTTTTTTTTGTAGTTGCAAGATAGCTCTTTAGCTTATATCTTACTGTGTCATCAGTAATTAGGCATGTACAGGAAATCAATCTCAACAGGGATGTAAGATTCAAAACTTGCCAGTAAAGCGTTAGATAACAATTCTTTTTAAACACAAGCTCTTCAAAACAATGCTTATTAGTGAAATACAGTGTCTGAGTCAAACTCCTAGATAACCTAACGATAATTAATTTTGTTCAAAAGAATAAGCCTGAACTGTTTTGGTGACCATAGGAATACAGACCACTAAGATAAAGCCCCGGCCAGAGTTCCTCTAGGCTGAGAAGTATGAATAGGCAGCATGACAATTGCTAGAAGGGATGCCAATGAAAAAAAAACAACTTTCCTAAAACAGAAATTCAGGCCTGGCAAACGCATGTCAGCCTGTAAGGAACCCTGCTCCTGTTAGCCTGGAGATGCAGGGTGTCCTTACCGGGTGCAAACCAAAAGGACCGCTTTTCAAGGCATTGTTGAAGGTTATTTGCATCAAAGAAGTTTTCTCTGATAGTTACTGTAGCTAAGATTTCCTACCTAAGCAGCCAGGAAAACACAGCGAAGCGTAGATATTTTGTGTTCACAGATGTACTTCCATATCACTAAACTCACAAACACATACAAACACACACAAATACAGAGAAGGTCAAATGCTGAGCTGAAGGGAGGCAGTGTCACTCCTCTGACTACATGTCTGCACACGTAACATCAGGTTCAAACACTGAGATGATGTAAATTGGAAATGCTATGTTTCAGTCAGTAGAGTTAGGCCATTTGATGCTGATCCGAAATATCTGCGTTAAGCATGTAGGCAGGGCATGCCCTCTTAAATCTGAGCCGATCGACCGAGTCAGAGGTAGTTTGCAGAAAGTCAAATCTACCCTTTTTTCCTTCCACCTGCAGCCTATTAACCCATAAAAATCGGTAAACAATGAAAACCCATTGCAGTTTATTATTAGATTGTAAAAGGTCCTGCAGACTGTTGGAGTTACTTGCAGGAGTTACGTTAGCAAAATCGCTCTGGCAACACCATTCTTGAGATGCAGTCAGCAAACCAAGACTAAAAAGACAAAGAACCCACAAATCAAGCCCACACGGACATGCTGCTTCTTTCACTGCTTCTGACAGCAAGGTAGTTTAAGCCCCGCTTTCATTTGGGCATGAGTCCTTAGTAATTTTGTAAGTGGAAAAGACCTATTAGACATGTTGAATTGGGGTACTGCCAGTAGCTATTGCTTTCAAGACCTTTACACGCAGAGATGGGAAGAATGCATCCATGAAATAGATACTGGACCGTGTGTGTTTGTGCATGTGTGTGTCAGCTTTAGAACCAAAAGGGCCTGAATGAGCTAGATCTGTAAACTTAGCTCCCTTTGGGAAAACTCCTCCTCCAGAAACCTTCTACTTTTTCGGAAAATACACATTCTTGTTATTCCAGCTCTCTTCATCTTATATACTTTATAATTCCAACATGCAGTGAGATCAGTGTTTATACTGGCATAAAGGATTCCTGCAATTATGGCACGAATGAGGAATAAAATAGCATGACTGCCCCACAGATACACAAACTGATCTACGGGAAGGCTTAACGTGCTGCTTAACATTCATAAATAACAGTGCACGGGTACCCGGGTACATCTTCATCCTCGCTCTTAATAGTTTTCACTTAGTGACTTTATTTAGTCAAAATTCTTCTATAACATAGAAAGAGGCACTGGAAGATACTCTGAGGTTGAACTGACGGCACAACGCTCTGCCTCTCTTTCCATCTTGCATCCATATCCTGTGGTTTCACTTCCACCTCCAAGTTGGAAAGAGACAGGACTGAAGCGAAAGACAAACCAGCAGCGCCTCCGCAGAGCCGCTCGGATGGGGAGAGAAAGGCGCGGGTGGGATGGCGCGTGGCTCAGAGGATGCATAGATGACCACGGTCCTGTTCATCGGTCCTAACTCCCAGCAACTGTCAGTCTGTGTGAATTTAGAGCTCCCTGCTTGCTCCACAGCTCGTAAAGGAAGCGGCCAGCCGACTGGAGGAACAGGCAAGTCCCTACGGCCCTCCCATGGGATGGGACGTGCCCACCCATCCCTGTGCAGAGCTCTCATTAGGTCCTACCCCGCGTCCAGCCATAGCGGACGAATGCAGCCGGGAGGTGGCTGCGGCCAGCTCCCAGGTTCGACCCCGCCACGTCCAGCAACCTGCGTTTCTCAGACGAGTGCTCCAGCCTTGGAGCTCGCTCCCCTTGGCAGCCGCTCAGACCTTGAGTCTAATGACCTTCAGGACACCATACAAGCCTCATTCATTTTGCTTAACATTCGAGTAACTGTTTCTGCGTTTCTCCTGTAATTTACCCTGAGATTGAGGCCTCCGCAGCAAACGGGAATGAGAAATAAACTTAGTTCTTAATTTTTTTCTGTGAAATACAGCATGGCAGCAAAACAAATACAGTTACTCCATGCAATCTAAAACAAAAAGCAATACTGAAATACATACAACAAAAAACCCTAAAATTGATAAACCCAAAACCACTGTCAGGGGGCTGCAAAGAGTTGACTGCCTCTGCTTGTCTCCTGGCAAAGAAAACACTTCAGACTGTGAGGAGAGATATAGCAAAGGGCCAAATGAAAATGCACAATTTTAATTTTAATTTTTTTTAAAAACACCTGTTATGCTAAGGATGCAAGAAAAGATTTTCTCTCTCTTTTCTCTCTGAGCAATTGCTAGAGCTGCTGCAGAGATATTTTGCAATTGTGAATACAAAAGGAGGTGGTTTATCTGGCAGTCAAGCTGTGGTTCCCATGATGAAAGAGTCTGAGGACTCTGGCGCTGGCATGCACATACCAGCTACTCCCTCGTGTGATCCTCTGTGCTGCAGCTCACCCATTCTCCCTTCTTTCTGTGTCAGGGCTTTGTCCTAAAGTTTCTGAACATCCTGCCTGTGGCTTCAGATCCTCTCCCATCACAAGTGAAGGGACTGCATCAGGGAATGACAGCCTAGCCAAAGGCTCATGTCCTAGTTCCTGGGGGGCGGCAGATTTAAGGGATTTTAAAGTGTTCCCCTGCAATTTGACAGTTATTAATCATGTTCCAGCTCTCTAAGTGCCGCCAGCTCCTTCATAACTCAGTATATACCTGCAGAACTCCAAGGGTTTCTATGGAGCTACATAAGAGAAGACAAAATACTGAATGCTTCCCAAAGCACTCCAAAATTCATTGGGTAGATTATGCTGTTGAGGTTTGTTGAGCTTTTCCAATAATCCTGACAATTTATGAGGACCAAAACAGGGCAGAGCTGTCTTTCAGAGTCAGCAGGGTTGGAGCACATTGCATTTCCTCAAAGATAAGAGAGAGAATCATTTCACGCTTTGCCCAGATTTGCAGTAACACTGCAGGTATATGAATCATGATGATAAACGTTGCAATGCACAGCAGACTCCTAATTCAAAGTCTTCTCTTCCTCAAGTTTTCCTATCTCTAAGAGAGTATGATGTAGCTCTTGGGTACATCCCAGATGGTGGGAACCCACTTCAGCACAAACCCCACTGATAACTTTGTTGCTGAGACGAGTCCTCTCTTCCTGGCAGATAGCACAAACACAGCCCAAACATGCTCATCCTCCATGGGTCAGACCCGGTGAGACCTGGAAAAAAGAAGACACGAGTACTACACTTTTTGTGCCTCAGCCATAGAAAAGGACAATCTGTTACATGGCTAACTCCTATTAACCCGGCCGTTAATGGTGCATCCATTGGGCTTTCAGCTCTGCAGATTTTCAGTTTCATCCCTGGTAAGGCAAGACAGCATTCAGCACACATACAGCCACCCTGTTTTGGGGGAACTAAGCAAAACCCTGCACTTTCAAAATCGAGATCTGCATCCAAATTTTGTAGTTCTTGCCCAGCCCTGCTTTTCATTAATAGTTTTGGAAAATACCATTACAAGAAAAAGGGAAAATCAAGAGTTTCTTATTCTGCATGAGGAATATTTCCACTCGGGAAACCACTTACCCCACTGTCCCTGCAAACAAGATGCCAGGCATAAACATTTCACCGAGCTGAAAGCAAATACAGATCCCTCTGCTAAACCTGCAGTTCCAGACAAACAGAAAAAGGCTTAAATGAAGTAGAGAGGCCAACAACGAACTTCAGCAGCATGAGCAGGCACGCCGTTGGGAAGAGGGTAGCAGGGGTGGAAATCATTTAGCACAAGTACGTGGTGGGAATTTGAGTGGCTCACAGGAGTCGTGGCTTTCACTATTTCCAACCATCAAAAAATGCCCTTGGTCCCCGTGCCGCGGTGTGGCTGCACGTACCGGAGGTGTCTCAGGTTCCAACTGGCAGAGGCGACCGTGGGACACCTGGGTACCCCTGGGACTTCTCCTTGCCCCTTCGATTCCCAGACACAGCAGCAGGGCCCACGCGTGGGGTCCCTGCACTGTTCCGAAGGGCTGCCTGCATTGCCGCTGCTTGGGGCCGGTCAGCGTGGCTGGGGAAGGCAGGTGCCCCTGCGCAGGGGGGCTCGGGGGTGCGCTCCTGTAGGGGTACGGCGGCACGGAGACCAGGGCCTCTGTGTTGCTGTGAAGATGGCTTTGATCTTCTTCCATCCTCTGGCAAAAGTAAGGTGGTGGGAAGGACAGAGAAGATCACAGAGCATGTAAGCACCCAGAGGTATCACCCACCACCTGGGAATCCCCTGAACACAGGAGAGGGCTTCCTTTGCCAGAAAGCTCAACCAGCTGTTTTCCCAAAGGGCTCTTTGGGGCTACAAATATCTACGCATAACAAGGAGCATCTTTTAGCCTGCTCTGCTTTTTATTAAGGACTTAGTAAGCACTTTCTTAATTCATTTAATGACATCTTTCCTTCATTTCCCACACCCAGTCATGCTGAAATCAGACTGACCTTAATAAACACAAGAAAAAGAGTATCACTCTTTTCATGGAAAAACTTGGCATTATTTCCCAGTAACAACTGCAGAATCCTTATGGAAAAAGCCAATTAAGCAATAAAGCACAATAAAGTACAGCCTATTACACTAACATAATAATTCACACCTACAGTATTGCTACTAGAATCACACCTGCAGTGTTACATAAAGCCAAAAGCCAGGAACTATTAAAACAAGGTAGCCGGCTTATTATTACAATATAATTTGTGCCTGGGGATACACTGCAGAAATTATAAAATATTGGTATGTATTTTTATTTGAGTGCGAACAAAAATATGAATTTTAAAAGGGAAACGATCGAGTGGTTTAAGAGTAAAATCAGATGGAGCTTGATTCATTTAAAACTATACAAGGCAAAATGCTGAAAAGTAGCCTGTGGGATGGGGGGCTGCAGCAGGAGGGGACAGGAGTGGATGAGGTAACACCACGGTGTCTCACATCTGCTCTGTGGCTTGCTCTTACAGGGCAGGTACTCATCTGACCTTAGCTGGAGGACCTCATTGAAGCCAACAGAGCTATTATGTACATAGAGCTAGCTGCTGGGCTGGAAGCAATTTGATGGAAAAAAATTAAGTGCTTAGTCAGAGGATCTAGCATGCATTCCCTTTGAAACATCCCCCAGTGATAACTATCGTAGTTGTACTTCCTTGCTCAGATTGGTTACAGAGGAATTAGGCTGCCATCATCCATTCTTGCTCTGTGAAGACTTTCAGCTGAGTTGAAGGACATGGCACTGCTCAGCTGTGTCAGCAGCGAGTCGCCCCATCCTAAAGTGCTCCCAAACAATGGGGCTGGACATTCCCGTTTTACTTGGTTATGATCCTAATTGAACCAGGTGCAGGGTATAAACGAGGGAGTTGAGTGGTGCTCTGGTACTTGGGATATAGTATCTTCAAACTTTGGGCAAGCCAGAGAGCAGACGTGGCCTGCTCCTGCTTTAACACCTGGTGGGTACTGGGGGGCATGGGGGAGTTGCATGCCAGCGTTTGTTGTTAGTGTACCTGTAACACAGTGCCTGAAGCCATCCCTGGTATCACAGGCAAAATAAAGGCATTGTCCATTCCTGTGCGATGTCTAAGACACCGTACTCCTTGCTGTTGGCTCCTTTGGCAGGCTGGGACCCTGACTAACAAGCCCCACAGCTTCTGTGTCTTCTCATCGACCTGATGGCCTGAGGCTGGTCACTCCATCTTAGCTGTCGCATCCTGCTCCTGCCTGACTTCCCCTGCCTTCTCTTTCCCATCTGTCTAAAGAGCTGCCACAAAAATAACCTTCCCCTCCCGCTGCTCTGACCTTGTCCCCAGCTGCCCCCGGGAGGCGATGGGCACGCCAGATCTGCTCTGGAAAGGCTGCAGCCGCCCTTGTTGGTAACGCTTTAACTCCACGCAGCCAGGCGAGAGGTCAGGGTGGTCCCTGTGTTGCCTCTGCTGACCGAGGCCATTTCTCCAGCGTGGCCTGCCAAGGTCCTTCGTACAGTTGGCCTCCTCACACCGTTGCAAAGCAACGCTAACCCCGCTGGTGTCCATCCTGCCCTTGTCCTAGCCGGAATCCTGGATCTTCCCCGAGGACCTCTGGGACAATGGCCGGCGATGGGGCTGGCCCACCAGGAGGGGCAGGGGGACTGTAGGGGCACTTGACCTCAAGTCCCTGTACCCCAGGTGGGCTCTGAGATCTCCAGACCTTGCCAGACAGTCTCCAGGAGTCCACGAGCTAAACCATCCGGGAGCCCACACTCTCCCTGAGGAGCCAAACACAGAACCTGGTGGAAACCCCATAAATTACAGCCCACAGAGTTGCTCAGGATTACCACTAATTAGTTAAACAAATCTTACCTGCTGTGATTTCTATGGAGACTCAGTGGCCCCAGCCTCCACCGAGGGTGACATTGTCCAACCACTTTAGCAAAGGTGCTGAGAAGTTATCAGGGGCACTTAGCTCAAGACTGGGTTGTCTTGCAACATTTTTGTGTAGTGCTGTTTGCTTTGGCCTGCGGATTTCTGTGTGCAAAACAAAAAACAAACCAGAACACAACACAACAAACAAGTAGATAATTTCTAGGAACAAACTAATGGCTTTAGGGTTCAAGTTAGGGGAAGGAGGTGAGAAAAAAAGCAGTGGGAACTAAGGGACTTAAACGCCTGGAGCATGCCCAGAGCTTGTGCTAAAATGAAAGGGGGTGAAAATGGGTCAGATCTTTTTCTTTTAAATTTGTATGCTACCTGTTTAAGGGGCTCCTTGAAAACTTGTAACAGCCAAAAGTGTGTTTCACAGCTCTGAACTGTGAAGGGAAGTAAAGGCATCTCATCTTTCTCTGCTTTTTTTGTGAAACAACACCCCTTTGCAAAGGCACAGTGCTGTGCTCTACTCAGTACCCAAGCTGTACTGCTTAAACCACCACACATACATACAATTAATTCTAAAACCTAGAAATATGGGGGGGGGGGCACTCTATTTTTTTTTAAAGAAACCATTTCTAAAGATGTGGCAAAGGAAAAAAAAAGAGGCAGAAAGACATATTTTATATTAGGACCAGATGTGAAAAGGGGGAAAAAACTAGGTTTGTGCCAACCAGCATTGAGGAGAGCTTTTTTACGTTTCAGCTTCAGAGTTGAATCTGCAGCACGCCACGCCACATGCTGATATCCGTCAGTCTAATGACTACGGCATATTAGCAGCAGAACGCTCCTGCCAAGGGGGAGAAGGGAGTTGGGAAACTAAAAGCAACCTCTTCTCTCCGTCTGTGATGGTATAACCTTTCGGACAGTTAGTGAAAACCGGTTCAAACTCTGCTGTCGTCCAAACTTCAAACCCATTGAAAAGCTTGCTTTGGCCCCAGGCCAAAGTCCAGTGTTTTATTACCAGTCTCATGTCTTTCTGTCCCTTGCCTTCCATTATCCACTTATTTTCTTAGCTTTTTAGAAAAAAAAAAATAATAAAGCATCCTTATAGTACAGCAACTATCTTAACAAATTCTGGTACATGTCGTGGACGTCATTAATTGATTCCACATCCAAAACACAAGACTTTGGGCTATTTTTGTTGTTCAAAGCTGTACATTGGCCAACATCCTCCGCATATAATTAACCCCCTATTTCCATGGAATCTCTGCATTAACTTATTACAGACTCGGCTGGTAATGAACTCCTGGGAGAAGTCCACATACAAACACTGGCCATTGGCTTCGTTGCCCACGTGGATTAAACAAAAATTAATCTCATCTATTTGGTTATTCATTTGGTGTCTTTAAATTGGAGGCGTTTTTCTGCTTCGTTTGATGCACACAAAGAAAGAGGGATCTGGCTACTGAACTTTATCCAGAAACATCCATGTGTGGAGCAGATTAATGGGAACTTTTCATACCCATAATAGCTTTACAGCAGCAAAGTAGAACACACAGTTCTCCCTGGGTAACTATAATGCTCTGGGAGACAGGGAAAACAAATGTGGCTAGAAGATAGTAATGTTTTGCTCATCAAGCACTGCGTAGTTTAGACATCATTAAAGTGACATGTTTAGAACCGAGTCTAGGAGGAAACTCAGCTACCAGGGGTGGGGTTTTTAATGCCTTTTTTTGTGTGTGTGGAGCACTGAAGCTTTTGGACACTGAAATAAAAAGAAGGATGTGACAGACAGAGATGTCCCCAAGCAGCTGCTGGTATCAAGTGACCATATGTAAAATGGTAAAAGGGAACTGACAGGCAGGCTAGTAAGGAAAAGCAGCAGCAGCAGGGTTTACCGATTCCCCCTCTGCCGGCTTCGCGCTGGAAATGGGGATTTCTAAATAGAGTAGAACGGCTATTTTTATACCACTTGTAACTTGTAGTGAGCACCTGGCTGGAACCCACGAGAGCAAGGTCCTTCTCCGGGCTTTGCACTGGCCACAGATCAGTCACCCCACTGCTGCCGTGCCTCAGCCTCCCCACGAGCAAAGCCAGGGTAACAACCACAGCATCCCCTGGAAAATGATTTGAGAGCTACTAGGGGAGAAGACCACAAGAGGCTAACTCTAAATGAACGCGTTCCTCCCCGCCTCATCAAACTTCTCAAGAAGAGGGTGCGCTCTTGGGTTTTGGGGTTACAGTTTTCAACAGCACCCTTCTTTATACCATGTGGACAACTCTCTGGACCATTAGGCTCGCATGGAGGTGTCCTGAAGAGGTGCCATGTGGCCTCCTGGTCTTCTCACTGCCACAGAAGCTGCTTCTTGGCATGAATTGACTTCATCACGTTAAAAACATCAAAGCAAATCCAGCTGTGCTAAGGAGCTTCTTCAGCGAGGCCCTTACAAATTCATGGTCTAACTTTAGTGGACGGTACTAGTTCAATTTTTCGCATGAGGTCCCAGTGTACCAGATCCGCCTTTTCCGTAAATATCCCTCCCTGCCTCTTGTGAAATTTTTGTCCTATTAAGGAAAACCTCATTACTTGGAAAGGTGTTTATGCATTTTTTCAGTTGAGGGTGGCGGCCCATGTGCTGTTAAAGCCCACAGTCCTGCCTACGTCACCTCCTTGTACAATATCCCTGTTTTTGTAGGACCTCCTGGAAGAGGAGCAGACCTGGCCATATGCTTCAAGATCCTCCGTATTTCTCCTGGCCCAGACAAGTGGTCCCCTTCCTGCAAGCCAGGGATGGAGCCTCTCAGAGATGAGGACCTTGAGGTGACCTCAGAGGCAGCCTGAGCAGCCTGGAGGACCATCCGCAGTGCAGGCTGTCCCTCATGAGGGAGCCACCAGCCTGGATCAGTGCTGGACAAAACCTCTGCCTTTCATTGCAAGACTGACATTTTCAGCCTGAGCTTTTCAGGCACACATGGTACTCACTCAGGTGATTAAAGGTTGGGGCAGCAATTCCCTGCCTACCGGCACCCAAGCCAGCTGGATTAAACTTTGCTGGCATCTGCCTACATGTGTCAAAGCCTCAGGCGGCCGTGCAGACATCGTCTTTGACAAGCAGGTGCAGATGGACTCGGAGGAAGGCGAGCATGGTGGCCCAGCTCCTTCTTGGAAGCATTTCTCCCCCCAGCCCCCACCTTTCTGGCCAGCATCTCCCCTGTGCAGTGGGGCTGGGGCAGCAGCCAGCTGTTCCCCCCATCCTCGGCAGCTGCTCTCTCCCTACCACCTCAACATCCCGCTGGCGTGGCAAGTTACGTCAGCAGGAAAGCAGCCAGGGTTCACTGGTGTACAGTGAGAAGAAAAACCGGTCATCATGCCACCTCTGCAAACAGCCTGGCCCCCCACAATGCAGAGAGCACGCATGGGTGAAGCTCCTCAGGGAGGAGGGGACTACCTGCTCCGCACCCCCAGCCTTGCTTGTACCCCTATATTACCTATTTCAGATGTATCTGAACAGAAAGCATTAAAAACTGCTGAAGCACCCAGGAAAAAGGTGTTTAGAGGGAGTGCTCACGTCCATGGCTTCAAGTGCTCTTCATCTGAAAACCATCAGCTGACCCCCAGGTCATGCTGTTGTGAGTCTTACAACAATGCCTCCGGGGTGGTATGTCCTGGGGTGCCATCATCATTCGTCTCCCATAGATTGAAAGATGAGTGACAGGACCATGACCGGGCATCCCCTGCTTCCTGTGAAGTTTTCAGGCTGGACGGAGAACGTGCAGGCGTTGTTCATCCGACGGAGGTCTCCGTCCACTTCTGACACCTTGCCACAACCCACTGGCCAGCATCTCCTGCCAAACAAGCAGATGAGCAGGAAGCAAAGGGTGTCCAGAAAATGGAAATCAGGCTTGAGAGCACAACACAAAAGCCAGTGGGGATGTGGCCTAGACCCACCCACTTCTTCAAAGCCGCTTTGCAAGTTCCCTTGCCACCAATATTTAACCAGTCGACCAGTTCATCTAGTCAGCTAGGTCAGCAAACATCTCCACCTCAGCCATGCTGCTCTGGTCCCCCGTGCAGTTGCTGCAGGGACATCAGTGCTGCTCAGGCACACCCCGGCCAGCCAGAAACGCACTGGCTCAGGTACTGACTCAGGTTCTCCGACAGAGCTTCCCCGCCGGCCTTCTTCCAGCTGCAGGGTGTCTCTGGCCTGGTAACAGAAAGCAGAGCACAGCTACAGCCAGCCTAGGGCACAGCAAGAAGATGAAGCAAAGCAGAAGCGGGAATTCTGTGTACTGCATCAAAGCCAGCATGTGAAGGACACTGCTGTTGTTGACTCTAAATAGTGCAAGATGGTTTCTGCAGGCAAACAAATTGGTTGGACGTGTCCAGGCTCATGTTCATTAGCAGCTTGGAGACAAAGCTGGTGGGATTCTTGTGGTGCTGAATTACTTGGCTCATCACAAGCACACATTCTCACACATGAGTTTTGCACCAAAGTGCAAAAAACGGTGTGTAAGAATGAGTTGTGACTATAAGAGCAGGATTGCATCTAATCTGGCAGTCTTACTTTCTTTCACAGTTCCCATGAAAACAACAGTGTGATTGCCCTTTATTCAATATTTACTAATACTTCTAAAATACTGGGAAGAATTTGATTAATCATCCATTTCCTTACGCTTCACAAAGGAGCTGAAATACACCCTTAAAAATTACAAGACGTGCAACAACTAGTGGAGCTCTGTAAGCAGCACCAGTTAAACAACCAGCCAGTGGCACAAAAGCACAAAAACCTTTTCAAAAGGAACTCGGTTAGCAGAGCACTGCCGAGGATGCGACGAATGAAGATTCCTGAGTTATCTCCGAGGAAGGATTTCGCTGCCACTGAAGTCAATGAGACCCTAATTTAAGAAATTTAAGGAATTCACTTTTCATTCAGCCGGAAGTCTTCTCAAAGCAACTTGGATATCCACACTGATATTCAAAGCCTCCTGATCAAGCACCCAAAATTCAGACCACCCAAATCTCTCACACAGGTTCAGGCACCCCCAGCAGAGCCAAGAGGAGCCCACAGGACCCTGAGTTTCCCCTTTCTCTGCTTCTCATATTTTCTGACCCCGTGGAAACTACTCCCAGCATTGAGGGAGCTGCCTGTATTAGCAGGGAGCTTGGGCTGAAGAGGAAGACAAGAGGAGAAAGCAACTGCTCTTCAGCTGACCTGACCATCCCGTGAGCCTGCGCAGCTTTGCAAGGCCCTGCAAGGAAGAGGATGAACCTTGGGGAACCTGCGGTGCAGGTGACTGTCTGGTGACGGCAGTGACAAGCTGGCACAGAGGGGACAGATGTCCCCACATACGTATGAGTTTTGCCCTTGGCAGGTCCCTCAGAAGAGAAACGGAGGGAGGCTGAGCTGCGGGTAGCTCCCTGGTGGGGTGCGGTACGTCTTCCTTGCCTCCATCTTCCCAGCAATCCAGTAAAGAGCGAGCCAACGGAAGTGGCGACCAGGCATCAGACTGGAAGCCCTGGGATTTCAACCACTTCCCTGCTGTTTAAAACTTGATGGCAACCATCACACACCTCCAAATCAGGCACCCCATGACCCTCATCCAATTTTATCTTTACTCTCCCTATGGTGCTCTGGGTGAAAGATATCAATCCATCTGTAATCACACACAAAAAAAGATATGAAAAGTCCTGATAAGCTGCTAGGATCTAGTAATTGTTATAAATCACATTTACGGTTTAAATTCAGGGAAGAAAAAAAGAAAATCAATCTATGGTAAAAGTAGACTATGCTGTATCAGGCAAGACTAGCACTTCCCCATTTATCAGAGCAGTGTCAGCTGGGTTTTTAAAACCCAATCTCTATGTGTCAAAAGTGTAAAATTTACAGCAGAGTCAGGTTTCTAAAGGTTTATCCATGCAGTTGCAAGCCTTATGTAGACATGAGGAAGTTCTACCAGCTCAACAAATACCATGATATTTAAAGTGAGTTATTCAGGCCAGTTCTGTGAACATGTATTTTGGTTTAGCTTAAAATTGACTTCAAGATCGATTATTCTGGTTTCAAATAAATTTGTCCACCTAGGGCTTTGTAACAATTTATAATTTGCTTTTGGTCGTGGAAAGCAACTTTCCCGCAGAGCAGAGGACAGGACAAGTTTCAGTTCACACCTTTGTTTATTTGAGAATTCCTGTGTGGAGCTATTCTTATTTTACAATAAAAGCACTCATGCAGGGACTCAAGTAACAAGAGAGTTAGAGCCCATATAATTATTTCCAAACATTTTGCGTGTACGCCAGCTTTGTATCACAACACCCACTCTGTATGCCAGTTCTGATGTAATGACATAACTCTCTGTAATAGATTCTTTCAGGATTAAAAACAAAACAAACAGGTATTATAAGGAAAAAATATTGCCACATGAGGGCATGCTTCATCTCTTTCAAAAGCTTGCCTTTTCGTCTCAGATATTTAAGGCAAGTTACATTTTAAGACCTAGTTGTAGGAAACGGAAAACTCAGTTTTTAATTATGTTTTGCTAGGTTTCTTACATACCAATTAAGTGCAAAATTATCACAAGCTTTCTGAAAAGAAATATTCTTTGTTCCCATCCATGGACATACTAATTTCCTGTGCTGACAGCAGCATACGCTTTGGTTTTAGGGCAGAGGAGATGAGCTATCTGGAGTCTCAATGCATAATACTTTGGGTTTTGTACCATTTGGTACAAAATAACCACAGGACACAAAAATCAAACACAAAGCCCCGAAGGATATAAACTTCACCTTTTACCCAAAGGGAGCGGTTTTCTGGTCGACCAGTCACTCCAAGGCAAAAGGTGGCATCTCTTACTGTCCTCTTGCAAAAGAAGGGCAGAGCTGCGGGGTTCCCCAGGGTTCCCTAGCTCTAGCGCACTGCTGGATCCGTCTCTTCCTGGGATGATCGCCCATGAATCCACGCACTGCACACATCCCCAGATCATGAGATCGCTGTCAAAACTGCAGTATACCATTGCGGGGATTCCCCAAATCACACGGTAACGCCCACAAAGTCCACCTTTTTGGCAAAAGTGCCACCGTCAGGCTTTTGGAGCCTAACAAGTCATTTGCGGTAATGGCCCAGAAATTAATTAGGTCTGCAGATGGTACTGACAGGCCGGCAAGAGGTTGTATCTCCACCCAGAGAGCTGCACCAGAGCAGGAAGGGTCCTCAAGGACACAAACTTTCTCTGGTCCTCAAAGCAGGATTTTGGACCCATGATGGAGCACAGTGATTAACTAGGAAACAGCAGCATCCAAGCCTTTGAGTCACTAGAAGTAATTTTTCTTCTAGTGAGTCAGAGTATCTGCACATCTTTGCTTCCTGGAAACTTGAGTACTTAAACACACAATATCCCACTTGAGTATCATGTCTGTATCATGGAAATGATTCTCCAGAACGTTAGGTTTCTCCCAGCTCTAGCCAACATCCATGCTCACCATGCTACAGGACCTGGCCCCGGGGCGATTTGTTAAAATCAAACGGGAGGGTGTTTTCCCAAATTCCAGAGGAGCAGGGTCACACACCAAGTTTCAGATGCCTGCCACTCGCCTGACCTGGGCTCAGCAGTCCCTGCCAGAAGACACCAGCCCCCCGAACCTTCATCCTTGGCTGATCCAGGGAACCAGGAAGCTGCAGGGGCTGTAGCCCTGACAGCACCCGGCTGCACAATTTTGGCAGTCTGGGCTTGTGCTGACTAAGACGTTTGCACTGACGATAAGAGCCAGCTTACGGGGGAATCTTTCTTCAGCTTCTCCCTTTATCCCAGAGATGCAAATCCACTATGTGCGTCTTTCACCACCGCACCCATGCTCCAAGATGATTTCATCTGGCCACGGAAAAGACAGTTGAAACACGAATGCTCCAACACTTGTGGAAACAGGTGCAGTAAAAGCCATAGGTGGAGGAGTAAATAAGTTGAGAGACAGGCTTTTAATCCGATGACCCGGACAATATTGAATTCCCAGATATTTTTGTTGTTGTAAACATGTTTCAGTTATGAGATTGCAAGATGCCGAGCCTTATGTTCTCACTTTAAAATATCAGAGGAAAATGCACTGTTGTATCGGATGGGAGCATTACCAGTACTCTGTGTCAACAGTGACTAAAATTTTGCTCTTTCTTCTGTGATTAAAGAAGAAATTACCAGAAGTAGTTTTGAATTTATGCCCCAGCACACACGAGACTGGATATTTATAAGCATCCACAGGGCCAGATACATTGCACCCCTGGATGAGCAGACCCAAAGAAACAAGAACCCCGAATACCCACCTGCAGGGAGGGTTCAAGTTTCTCCCTAATGCCGTTGCCAGGCCATAAATTGCTTTTTTGTGCATGGCTTCACTTCCCGCCAGCTTTTGCACTGCATCCTGAACCCATCCCTCCCCACTGGGCTGCCACATCCCCACCGAGGCTAGCAGGGCAGCAGCCGGCCCGCTGCTCCCACCTGCAGCCCCCTCCCCAGCCAACCTGCTGCTGGGACCTGGAAGGGCCACACTGCAGTTTGCTAATGGGGAGGAAAGGGCAGCTGGATCCCTCTGTGCCCTCCAGAAATAAAAGCAAGGGTAGGGGGATGACCAGGCAGTCATGTGCTGAGCGCTGAGGGAGAGAAGAGGTCTGCGCTTGCCTGCCTGGCCCCCAGCACGCACAGCAGCAATGGTATCTGCACCTCCGAGCATCCCAGGCTCGCCTGGTGCCGGGAGATAAAGGAATAATATTGTATCTTTAAAAAGAGACAGGGGCACAGGAGAGGCAGCCTGCGGCCCCACCTGGGACATGGCATGAAAAAGGCCAGCGAGAGCGTGGGAGTGAGGGGCCGCAGGAGCACGGGACACCCAAGGCACACATGGCGAAGACCAGCCCGGCGCGGGCACTGCCGCCCAACCAGGGCATCGGGGTGGCCCTCCCCGGCTCCTCAGCCGAGTGATGGGCTACGAGCTCCGATGCCCGAAGAACAGCCTTCCTGCCCAGCAGAGAGAGGAGGAGGTTGCAGAGAGCGGGGCGAGAGGGACTGTCTGCCTGAAGAGTGCTCGGGGAGCAGAATTAAATAAGAGAGCTGGGCAAAGTAAAATAACAGGGAGCAACATAAAAATGAACACATTAAGAAAACAGAATAGGGTGAAGTAAAATAAAATAAATACATTTTAAACGTAAAATAAGATGTGGTGCGGAGGGGGAAAGAGAAGTATCCACTTTCTCACTGGCTCCTGCCTTGGCCATGCAATCCTGCCCCAGCTCATGGAAGAACAAGGGTAAGTCTCACAGGGCTTTATCCCTGGAAGAACACCCCCGGATGGACAGCCCCAGCCGCGGGAGCCTCCTCTGGATAGCGGGGGAGCTGGGTGCCACCCACAGTGGCCCAGGAGGCTGCCCGCACCCAGGATGGTGGCGAAGGGGCCTCCCCTCTCCCCGGGCTCCTGGGTGCCAGCTCACCCTGATTCACACTGCCGTTTCACAGGCGGCTCTGGCTAGGAGTCAACAGGAACCCAAGGCCCCGGCCAAAGGCTGGAGCGGTTTGCAGGCCACAGCAGGCTTCCCGGCAGAGCCGGTGCCTCGGGTGCTCCCAGGAAAATGCAGGAGTGGATTTTGGCAGTGGAGGTGGCGGTGGGGGGGGGGAAGCACCTCCTTTTTCAGTTCACACCCTCCCGGATTAGGCAGGACAAGGACTCCTGACATCACCTGCCTGGCCAAGTGGCCTGTGCAGGTCCCTGCAGGGGACGGCCACCCAGCATGAAACCTCCAGGGAACACAGCAGGGCACAGGACATGTCCTCTTTCCTGGGCCCACAGTGGCCATCGCTCTGGCAGGTGGCACCCCAGCCTGTGGGCCAGTACATGCACTTGGAGATCTCTCCCCCAAAACTTGCTGTTATTTCACATCACTGCAAGCGCGGCCCGCCTAGGAGGATTCCCTGGTGACCGGGGAGGAAGGGAAACGACAACGTCGCAAAAGCCGAATAGGCAAAACCTCAGCAGGGGTTGGGTTCCGACTCCTCCCGTACTGCTGAAAATCCCAACCAAAGTCCTCTGGCCCAGCACAGGCGGGTTGTACAAGCTCACCTGCCCATACGCAGGCACCACTGCCACTAGGACTTTTGCCCCATTTGCAACAACAAGTCTATTTATAAAGCACCAGCTTCCTGTTCCAGCTCCACCACCAGCGCTCGCAGTGTTGACGAGCGAGCGCTTGCTACGCAAGCCCCTGCGGCTGCGAGGCTGCCCCTCGCCTCCCCTGCCGCCGGAAGCCAGCAGCACAAAAAGCCTGCCCGTCCCGGGCGGCTCCTCCGGCCGCTCCGCCGATCGTCCACAACCTCGGTTGCGTCAGCCGCTCTGGCAAAAGCCGTCAGGCTCCGCACGGCCGTAGCCGAGGCGTGAGCATGTGTTTCGCTTGCCTGATGGCTGGTAACCGGTGGCAGAGAGGCGGTGAACAGCTGGGTTGTAAAAGCCACCACCGCTGTTTGCCAAGTGTACGTGGTCTCCATTAAAAAAAAAAAAAAAGAAAGAAAAAAAATGCTAGGCTTTCCGTGGAGTGAGAGCTAAGCACGAGCTCCCGCTTCAGCCCAGAGACAACTGCGCCTGCTTCTCTCTTGAATTCTCTTTGAGAATTCCTCTTTGACCGGGAAAGAAAACAGGGAACAGGCGTAAGGAAAACAGCACATGGCAGCAATCATGGAAGAGTGGCAAACAGCCATCCTAACTGGTGGTCACAAAGCTGTCCAGCAGCTGCAGAGGGAGAGGAGAGGGGGGAAATGAGCCACAGGGAGATGGAGCGGAGGAGGAGGGGAGGAAGCTTTAAAGACAAGCAGATTGAGGGCGGCCTCTCAAACGAGTCAAAACTCACTGAGACGTGGTCCCGACTCCCTGTTTAGCAGGAGGCATTTGCGAATGAATAAAAAGGAATAAAACCTGGGCAACTAGGAAGTCAAAGTCAGTCGGGTTCATACATATTTAACAGGGACATTCATCCGAATAGAGGCCTGCCTGTAGTGCGCTGGAAACAAGTCACGCTGCCGGGGAGGCTCACACGGAAAGCCTCGCTCCCGGCCAGCACAGGGCAGAAAGGCAGGGGATCGCACGCTGCGCTCAGGGAAAAAGCAGCCCCGATGCGAACGGAGGTGAAGATGAAGGAGCGGGTGAGATGCCAGGGAAAGTGTATCTCCCACGCTGGTGAGGTGCCGGGGAAAGGGCACGCTCTCTGGACCGCGACCCAGGGAGGACAGGAGAGACCATGCTTGGTTTTGCAGCTGAACCCCCCGCTCCTGGCACATGCTGCAGGGAAGAAGCTGAGCTGCAGCCCAGGAGACAGCACGGCTTCCCAGGCTGGGATAGCCCCAGGAAAAAGCTTTAGCTCTCATTTTCTGATTCAGAGCTCCCACTCTCAGTGCAGCAGCATGGCTTCGACAAGAAGCCACAGAAAGCTGGAGGAGCGTGTGCCAGGATCATGACTGACGTCAGGAGGACAAGGGGTGGAGGGATCATGTCTCCTTTAGTCTCTCTAGAAATGGCCTGGATCCAAGTATGGACCTGGGTTATAAACCTATTGCCACACATCCCAGCGGGCCCTTTCAGGCCTGGATTAGTGGGAATTCAAGCCTAAGAGAACCACACCGCACCAAACCACGTTGCTTCTGCTCCACCTCTGCCTAGACGCTGGCTGAACCGACACCCTCACGTAGGGCTCTGAGATGGCATGTCCTGTATCAGAGCCACTCCACGGGCAGCCCTCAGCAATCCCTTGGCATTCCATGTGACCTCTATTAGTAGAGAAATGGGAAATCCACCTTGGGTGCTACTGGCTTGGGAAGCGTCATCATGGGATTCCCTCTGCCTGTTGTCCTCCACTGGCATCCCTGTGAAACACAAAAACAATTCCTACCAAGACAAGTTTCCTCTCTGTCCAGCACAGCCTGTTGTAGGAGTTCTGCAACCCAGGCTGTGTCCTCACTGACACCTGCTCAACCTCAGAGCCCTCCAGGGGTTTGCACAAGCCCGGCTGGGTGAACTTTCCGACAAGGCAAAGGAAGACAGGCACTCTCATCCCACAGGAATTGCTACGGCCCTGTTGACATGGAGGCTGCTAGAAGGTGTTTCCAGAGCAGATTTCCCTCCCTCCTAGATGCAGAGGCTCTCCCTTGGGGCAGAAGGAATGGCTTTGGTCCACCCTGTCACCTGTGACAAACAAGCATCAGCCAGACAAGGAGAGGCTCTTACCTGGCAGATGGGAAGCAGGACGTAGCTGAAGAAAAAAAAAAAGGGAGCGCACCTACAGCACATGACAGTAGTACGTGATATGTTCCAGAGATATGTGAAAATGATGGTTATGAAAGAGATAGGAGGGGAGGGGAAAGCAAAAAAAAAAAAAAAAGTCTCTTGGCCCATGTCCAGGGGGAAAGGTTCATTTCTGTCATCACACTTAATGGTTCAGCCTAGGGAGAAATTCGAATGGCATCAGGTCCTCCCTTCCCAAGGGGGGAGAGAGAGAGAGAGAGCGCGCAGGGTCAAAGGCAGCACCACCTTTCCTCTCCTCGTGCATGCCATCTGCCTCAGCCTGACCCGAGGCGGGAGGTTGTCCTGAACTGCCGCTGTAGCCGGGTTTACAGAGAACAGCAGTAGTCTGGTGATCGCTGCATCATGTAGGGAATCAGAAGTACTTTTGCCTCAGGCACCACGGTAAGCTCAGTAGGAACCAGTTTTCATGCATCAGATATATTACATAGATGCCACACATCCCATTTGGCAACTCCCTCAAGTATTGTAAGCTTCTGGACAAAGGGACTCCAAACTCTCTGGATCTGGCACAGCACTCACCGGGCTTGAATTTAGACTTACATTCTTGGCTGGCAGCCCCGAGCTCTGGGAAGGAAGCATCCTTATCCCCCCCCTCCTCCCGCCTTCTCCCTCCTGCCCCCGGATGGAAGGCGTATTGGATCACTCCTCTCCGAGGGTGAGGGAGTGCTCTTCTTCTGGAATAACACCCTCTGCACGGGGAGCTCCGATGGTCCTGCTCTTCTCCGTCCACCAGGAAAAAAATGCCTGCTGGAATCCTGTTCTGCTGGAATCAAAACACATCACAAAATCCAGCTGATTTTGCCAGGATTTCCCTTAAGAAGAAAAGCAGGAAAACAAAGAGTTCCAGCAGTGCTGAAACATTCCTTTTCAGTGTGTTTGAAATGCAACATAGCTGCTCTTTTTTTTTTAATTTCAGAACTACTTTCATTTTAATTTTGCGTCTGTTTGTACTGCATTAGGTAAGCTGCAAAACTCAAAATCAAAGCTTCCAATTGATCCAAAACAAGAAAAGGAGTTAGGAGTAAGAAACCAGAAGATTTTAAAATTTGCCAAATTAAATTCTGAAAACTAAGAACCCTCTACAAGACTGAACCTAAAGCTCAATTTTCATCCTCTGTACAAATGTTAAATGTTATTTTAATACCATTCTCAGTCTGTAAAATCTCCTGGTGTAGCATTTAGTAATAGGTATGATGGGGAAAGTGTTGTATTGTACAAAAAGCTGTTATAAAAGCATTGTAACTCCAGTAAGGGGTTCCACCAGTTTAGCATCTAAAATTTAAAAAAACAAAAAAAAATATATTGATATATTTTATCACCAGTAAAAGTATACAACCACGGGAGAAGCTACCTGTACATCAGGATTTACAGATTCAGGAATTATATAATCCTAAATGACATTTCCCACCATCAGTCCTCTAGATCATATGACTCTTCAAAACAGGGAAATTACTTTGGCATCCTATTAACTGTGTTCTCATGTGCATGTACGCAGCTCCATTGGTCTCACAGGTGTAAATTAGGGCAGGATTTGGTCCATGACTTCCACAGCCCAAAAGAACAATTGCAAATCCTTAAAAGAGAGGGGAAAAAAGAGACAATAGCCCTAAAACAATTAGTGAGATTAAAGACCAAAGAAAATCTAATAATGTTGACAAAAGTAATGCTATATGTTAACTTGACCCTACATAAAACCTTAGATACCGGCTAGTAAGTACTCTGTTGGAATCACTGAGCTGAACACTCAAATAAAGCCACTTTGGAGGGGGCAGCTTTAAATCTACAGAAAGCAGCTTTACATACCAACTGCAGGCAGCAAGTAAAGAACACTGTGTTTAGGCAGAAATTGCAGGAAGTGTGTGGGTGGCAGGAGCCATCCTCCACGCTAGAGTTTAGTGGAGGACACTGTGACCATTCCTGTGGCTGGTCCAAGGAAATCTCCATGCTGTGGTGAGACGCACCACCAAGGTGCGCCCTGCTTTCCAAGGGCTCAGCAGCCAGGTTTGGGATGAGCCTCCTGGAATCACCAGGGAGTGTAATGGAATTAGAAGAGCCAGAAATGAAAGGCAAGATCTTGGACCCAATACAATAGATCTTGGATGCTGTACAAAAGTCACAGTGATCAGATGTTGCCCAGTGATTAGGGGAAGATGGGATAATATCAAAGAGAAGGTAGGCCAGCTATGGTAAGAGGAAGAAAACTCCTTCAATTATAGCCCAGACCTATGAGTCAGAAGACCTAGTTTATACCCTTGGCAGAGCTGAAAACTTCCTGTGACATCTTAAGCAAAGCAGTTTGCTCCTTGATACAACAGGATAATAATTTGCAAGGTCCAGAGCTTTAAATTAACTGAAGTTCATAGACTGATGGGAGGTCCCGAGGTGAAAAGTGCTCTTACCTTAAAAAACAGCAACACCACCCTTCTGCTGTCAATCTACTAAGAACAGTGGGAATATTCCTGGTAGGGTACCATACACAGCCAGCTCCCACTGATGTAAAACATGCTTCAGTGCTTGGTACTTAGTAGCATTGACAATAAGATCCCAGCATACTGCTTCCTCCTTTGCTTCCCATCCCTTAAAACCAGCTATATCCCACCACATTCCTTGTGAAGGGAAACTATTTGTATCATCATACTAGGTATAGCCAGGTAAACAGAAGATTTGCTAGCAGGTGCTGGGGGAAGGGAGGAGGTGATGGCCATCAGCAGCTTTGGTAGCTGTGTAAATGGTACCAGGTGTGGCAATTTCATTAACCACCTCCCTGTCAAGAAAGCCAGAACCATGGGGATTCATATTTAGAGAAGGCTTTCCAACATGCTGTTGGGTCTTATCTTGACCCAGCATTGCATATGCTATTCATCACAGGCCATGACAGAAATTATGTATCAGCATCAGCAGCAACCAGAGTAGCAGAATATTCTGCTTGGAAAAAAAAAAAAACCACACAACCAAAAACCCACTGGTGTTTACTGTGAATAATGTCAGTTGTTCTACAGTTTCCATCTTCCAGATGGGGTTATTTGGCTCTGAAATGATGAAAGTACTTTCAGAATACTGGCTGGAAAGAGGACAGCAGCCAGATGTATTTGACAGGAGTAAAAAACCTATGTAAGCCCTACGTTTCTTGTCTAAAAGTCACCCGCCCGAAATAGCTTGTGATCTAGTTATTTTTATATAGAGAAGAGCCTGTGCCTTGAGTTTGGATCCAAGTCTAAATTCCACTAGAGTTTTGGACTGTTGTTAAGGTAGGATGCTCCATTCTGGCCCAGTTCAGAAATAGGATGACCCTTAAGTTAGGGATCTCATTTAGAGCTAGGTTCAGACATTAGAATGGCGCATTTTTATAGGTTTGGAGAGTAAATCGGGAGCTTCGCATGAAAGGGCAGGTTTTTTTCTTGATGAAAGGAGAATTTTAAAACGGTGTGCTCATTTCCATGTTTCAGAGAGGCCACAGGTTGTTTCTGAGACGCTGGAAAGACTCCTCAGTCTCACCAGTCCTCAGAGGGGACCAGTTGATAATGGAGAGCATGTTTCACTACCCAAAAATTGTAGTAGCAGGTACTATCAGCTCTCCGTGTCAAAGCACTACCCACACACAGATGCATTTACAACTGAGCCACACACAGTATTATTGCTCTCTCTGTTTTTGCCTGTGCGTCCATCAAAGATTCTTCAACAGTTCTGTATTTTTGGATCTGGAAATGCTGTAAGAACTCCAGGATCTCTTAAAAACCACCTGCACGTTTTCTTCCTGCTTCCTCCCCTTTCTGAATGATCCCTTGAGCACAGGGGCTTTCTTCTTTGCCTCTAACTGGATATTCTTAAACATTTTATTATAACTTGTTGGTTCAGCTTTAACCACAGTGGTACTAACATAGTAATTAATACAAGTTTCTTGTAAATGCTCCATTAGTAAATTTGGATAATAATGATCTGTTAGTTACCCAGGCTTCTACCACACTGTATACCCATCCTAGAGCTCTTGTTTACACAGGAGGCTGACAGAGCTCCAAATACTACATTTTAGTTTGCTCATGTAACAAACAAGTACTTCACATGTATTTTATGCACATGCTTGGCACAAAATATCCAAGTACACATTCACCCAAACAGGAGTAATATAGTCTGTCCCAGTAGATGTATCCAGTCCCACATGCATGCCTTACCCATCTTCAACCCTGTAGGAGGCAATGCCAGACCTGTCTGGGGCTACGGACATGTTCTGCCAGAGCGCCTGCAGCTGCCTTTTCTCCTCTTCCTCCTTTCTAAAACTCAGGGTAAGGCTGTGCTAGTAAACTGCTCTTTCTCAAAGGTAAAGCAATGTCAGCTGGGTTAACTAACACCACCTTTGTCAGCACTTAAAACTGACAGGCTTCACCTGACAGATTAGGAAGGCCTTGGCCCACCTTTTCTAATAGCAGAGCAATGGGTACGGGTGCCATGAGCAGAGGATTGGTAGCAAGCATCTGGAGTGGCTCTAAGATCTGCAACCAGCTCAGCTGTTTGCAAATAAATGTCTGTCCACAGCCTTATGGAACTGAGCTGGTGCATCTTCAGGCATCCCTTACATAAATCTCTTGACCACTCAAGAGATTTATGATAAACACTTGCTCTTTACGTAGCCTCCAAAACTTTTTCCACCTGCCAAATAACACAAAATTCTTTCCCCTTACCCAGCCTGTTCAATATCTATATAAAGCCCCTAGAGAAGATTCAGTGGCACCATGGACTGACTTGTCAGCAGTACACATATGACACCCATCTCTACATCATCTTCACCTCCCATGCAAATAACACCATTACCCAGCTCTTCAAGGACTTGGCTGAGATCAGCAAATGAATGAACAGAAGTTGGCAGAAGCTGAATTGCCAGAAGAGCCTGGGCTGACGATGGTATAGGAAAGTATTTTACATTTCCATAATGTCATCCATTCTCCATCGCTAGCATTAAGACTAATGGAGGATTTAATGTTAATCTGAACTTATTCATCCTGGAAACCTCAATAACTGTTGCTGCAAAAACCTCAATCCTTCAGCACTATTTCTGATCAGATGGCTTGCTAGATCAAACTTGGCCCTTATGCTTGATTTCTACAACCTGGTGAGTTTAGAAATGATACCCCGTACAAGAATGCTTCGGTCCATTTACTCAGCAACACAAGACCACCAAACAAGCTTCAGCTCTATTCTTTGCTCTGCTGACCACTCAGTCCCAGCTTAAATTCAAGGCTTTGCCCTTATTTTCAAAGCCTTCATGACCTTACCAAAAATTGGTTTAAGGACATTCACACTTCTAGTAGTATGTTGAAATCTTATGGTTATATTGCTCTGTAACAAAATAAATAGTCAATTTGAAGGGTGTGTACACCAGGAATGGAGATTCCCTACTGCCTAGGACACAGCTATGGACTCCTGATCACCTGTGAGAGACAACCATAAACCTTAAAAGTGCAGAAAAAAGAGAAACTCCAGTTTTTCAACCCAGCCTTCCTGTCTCTGTTCTAAACATATCAAAACCACCAGTACAAGCAAGCAGTCCATGATTGAGAGACAGGGTGAGGTCTGGTTTCCAAGGGCACATTCCAGTGGGAGTTCTCTAGTGCCTGATAAAAGGTGAGCTGAGCTGACAGCACCATGATGCTTCAAGCACAAACAGGCTCTCTCGTGTACCCATCTGCCTCTGTCTTTTAACCTTACAGGAACTTCACTTTCAGATGTGCATTCTTTTGCCAAATTAACTGACCAACAGGCCCACACTTTTGAGGAGGTGCAGAGGTAGGGCACATGGAATCACACAGACAGACACACACACAGAGCATGAATTCAAAGGCATTGTTTTACTAGGAAGAAAGAGTTATTGGCAATAGTGCCTTATGTAAAAAATAAGAGAGGGAGAGATGCCTTGTGTTCATTTTCACGAACTCATAAAGTACTTGGAGGCAGATACATAAAGGTATCCAGGAAAATCTGCTTTCCAACACACCAGTGACAGTCAGGGACTCAGAACCCGGAGAGATCACACAAACGTTTTCAAATGACAAATGAGTCACTAATGATAATCAGATCTGAAAGAAATTTATTGCCTCCTAAAACAAACACAAAAGCTGCTTTTTAATTATATGACATGCAAAACAAGTCAAAAAGTCTGGAATATACCATTGAAATACACCTGAATCCATGTGCCTAACTCACTGCTAGACAGTGAAGGGGCCTTGTTTTAAGGCTGCATTTTCCTGTTACTTTTGAATTTCCTGATCACTGCCCAGTTGCAATATATCTATGTTTAAATTGCCTGCCAAAGAAAGTAAAACAGAGGTACCTCAATAGGGGAACCAACCAGCTGTGTATCTATACCATATTCAGAATAAATGCTCTGATGATGCAGAATCCTCACAATGCATCTAGCATTGTGTGAACCCCCCATCTGGTTTTGCCTGGAAGGGATAACGTGTATGTATGAGCAGGGATACTGTTCAGAGACACTAAAACAGGTTTATAATACTCCGTTCTGTTTTCTTCAGCTCAAAAATAAGCTCTGAAGAATACATGTCAGATATTTATTTCTGACAACAACAGACTATTGCCAACTTTATGCATTTCAAATGCCAGTAAGGAGAGCTTTTCAAATGATTGAAAGGTGCGTGAAGGTCAAAAAGTTTGGAAGTCTTGCCAAGGATGACAGAACTTCGCTGAATTTGTTAAACTTATGTTCCCATGAAATTTTCACCACAACAACCATTCAGCTTGACATCTGCCTAAATTTGTACAGACCTTTGGGCTAATCTGACAAAAAATAAGTGGCCAAGCAAACTGTCAGAAGAGAAACTTGCAATCACCGAAGAGGGCCACTGGAAGCCTATTCCATAGTGGAGTTATATCTCATCAGGCTCTTCTGCTGGTTGATTCCAGCAGCAACATTTGGGTTGGCACACCATGCCAGTGAGTCAGCATTTTTAAGTTACAACTGAGAAAACAATTAAAAAAAAAAAAAAAAGATGCTGGTTTCATTATTTGGTAAGGCTGCTAGCATCATTATAAAAGTGCACAAATTTTAGTGCAAACCAACCTCTTCCCCATTCCCTCCCAAAACTCTGCCTTCTTCCCTTAAACTGACAATTCAGAAAACAGTCAAGATGCTGCTTCTTTCTGCCTAGTATCCCCTGCCCTGCTTGCACATGTGCTTATCCAGCATAATTGATGCCACTAACAGGCATCAATAGTGAAACGGGATTACGTTCCACTGGTTCAGAGCATGAGCACAGTCCTGGGTGGGGCTGCTGGAGGATCAACTCTTAATAAGGTGTCTAGTTTATAATCTAGCAGGGCGAGGAGCAACTGGCCCTCGGAATGAATAGTTCTTCTGTGTTACCATCTCCTGAGGCTGGCTGCCTGGCCAGCCTGCCTCATCCTTTTCTCTCTCTCTCTCTCACACACACAGATTTTACTCTTTTCACTAACTTTTGTTGCTGTTTCCCAGGCTGGCAATATAAAGAGGAAGGAAGACAAGAAGTATCCACCCCTATCTGGTCGGACACCGCAAACTGCGGCAAAATGAACAAACTATCTGCTAGCTTAATAGGAAATAAACCCCTGATATTTACTTATTCCAAGGCGGCTTCATTTCAACCTAGGATCCAGCTCCCGGGGCCCGTCTTTGTGCCAAGGGATGCCTTTATAAGGAGCGTTCCATGCAACAACCCGCGATCTGTCTGTGGGACACCGGGCACTACACGCAGCATGCAGCCCACGGGGCGAGGAGGAAGGGCCAAGCGCTGCGGAGCACCAGGGACAAGCAGAGGGATGCGATTCCTGGACCTTTATCTTAAACCTTTTCCGTTAAATGACGCCTGGGGACTCCGCCGAGAGGTGCGAAGTTAATATTAACTGGCCCTTCTGAGCAGACTGGCTCCCTCGGACGTTACCCCCCACACGCGCGTCCCCCAGATGCCACAACCGCCTCATCTGCCGCGTCGACATTTTTCCCCTTGCAGGGCAGCGCAGCCGCAAGCACGGCCCTCACGGGCAGCCGAGGTGCAGCCCACAGAGAGGGCCAGCCTGCAGGCCGAGCCCAGCCAAACCGCGAGGGGAGGCTGCAGCGGACAGGCGGGAGGGGGGGGCGGCACGGGGTCAGCGGGCGCGGCGGGGCGGGAGGGCGCTGGCGGCTGCCCGGCCCCTCCGCCCCCGGCCCCCCACACGGCGCCGCGCGCGGCGCAGCGCCCCCTGGTGGCGCGCAGGAAGCTGGCCGCGTGCCGTCCGCCTGCAGGCCGGCCTTGTCCAGCCTGGGCACGATCCCGCCCCTGGGCCCGATCCCGCCCCACGGGAATGCTTGCCACAGCAGCCCGGGCGGCCAGGATATGGCCCTTGAAATGGAAGTAAGTTACGTCTGTAATTAGGCGGAGCAGTGCTTTAAAAGAAGCATCGTGACTTACCCCGCAGGTCGGAAACAGTTAGACCCGCCGATGAACGAGCACCCGGCCTCAGCTGTGGGACAGCTTTGCGTAGCGGTTCTGCGGAGGCTGGCAGAGCAGTTGAGCATCTCCCTCTGTCCTTTCTCCGACCTCCAAAGCTGTCCTCTGCCCAAAGAGTCACCCTGCCCCGGCAGGCTGGTCACAGAGCCTCCTACCTCTGGCAGGCACATTTAATAGATTCCCTTTCCACGGTGGCAATCTAATCCAACCTCTCACAAGGCATAAATCCGCAGCACACTGCATTTGGGAATGACTGCTCCTCAGTACCTCTAGCCCTCCTGTTTTTCCGTCTCTGTGCTGGCACTGCATTGCGTAAAATGACCCTTTCCCTTCTGCAGCACTTAAACCTAAAAAAGCTTCAATATAACTCCACCTGAAAACTTCCATCATTCAGTGCTTTCCCCCCCTTTCCAAAGCAACGTGAAAGGTGATACAACCAGCTACTTGATCAATCTTTGTCACAGTCGGAGTCCATTTCTAGGACCATTGGCTCTTCTGCAGCCGGATGCTGCTTTCAGGATCTGATTTAAGCTGAACTCCGAAAGACCACAGAGGAAGAAGAAGTGAGGGAGCATGCACTCGGCTTCCTGGAAAAGACACCTGAGCTGTTCTTATGGCCTCCGCAGTCCATCCTCCCCAGGCTCTACGGCTCGTCTCGGCAATTGCCAGCACTGTGGGCTCAGAGGGCAGGGGAAGCGGCCCGCAGCTGGCCCAGGGAGCCTGTCTAGTTTGAGCAGTGTTTTCAATTAATAGCCTGCTCAGCAGCCACATCATGGTCTGTGAAAAATCCCAAGTGACATTGGCAGTCTGTCTACTGGGCCAAACTGTTTGGGAGAGCCACTGTTCTGTCCCCGTCCTCACAGGGTCTTTGCATCTGGGAGGAATGCCTGGGATGGAAAACACAAAAGAACACACTGGACCAGAGTACCCGTTATGGCATTGAAAAAAATGAAAATAAGATGTCAACAACTTCTATGGGCCTAATTGTTTCTTCTCAAACAGATTGTTAGCTTATGTGAATCAGGGTAGCTCTACTCAGTAAACCAAAGAATGGAGAGGGGGAGGGGGATAGCCTTGGGATCAGAAAGGCACAATATGGGTCTTTATCCTCATTGCTTGCTGGCTACTGAGTAACATTAACTTATTGCCACCACCCACTGCCACCAAGAGATAGTGGCACTAAGAGAGATGAAGAGACACTGGGTGGCAGATAGTAAGACTGCATTTCTGCGAACACCACCATGCAAGGCCACCTGAAGGATTGGGCCTTGACTCCCTCTCTCCTGCTCTTGCTCTGCTGCTCGGCTCTATCGTGAAACTGAACCGCACAAAACTAAGCTGATTAAAAACTGGAAACGGTTATTTTCTGAGTCGGTTTGCTTCCCTGGTCTGGTCCACCTTACAGCCACACACACTCTGGACCGGGTGTAATGAAAATACAACTGCTTCTTTCAGCATCAGTGCCAGCTTGAAGAGTTCATCAAACTGCAGCCTGGGGAAACACTGGGAAATCCCACAGAGAGCAAAAGAGAAGGAAGCTGTACTTTAATTTCAGCAAAACACTGAATACAGACAAAAAACAGGCAGTGAGTGATGCAAAGGCACCTAGTCAGATTTCTCCACTGGACCTTCAAGAGAAAAAGAGGTAAAACATCAAGCACAAAGGGCAGCCTGAGTTCTCCAAACACACAATCAGGACAAGCCAAATCCTGTCCAATTGCACAACATTAAAGAGTGATTCTGTGCTCTCTTACCTTGTGCTAAGGGAACAGCAATGTTCTGACCTGCAGTGATTTATGTGTAGCAAATTCGTGCTCATAAACAAGTGAGAGGCACCAAAATCTCATGCCCTAATCCTTCCAAGCAAAACCAAATTCTTTACGGGCAGCAAGCTTGCTGTTGAAGGAGGTAATTTTTATGCTTATTTGCATCCAATAGAAACATCAAAACAAGAGAAACAATGCTCAAAGATCTCTTTTCCTTTACATTTGCAAATAATGCTACAAAAAAAAAAAAGATAAAAAATTAATTGCTTCACATGCCTGACAAACATTAGTTAATTTAGTCTGATGTCTCCCCAGCTGGACAGGTGTTATCATCTCCACTGAACATATGAGCAAGCTGAGTAAGACAGAGCTGGCCCTGTTTTTTTCTAAGTAGCATCTAATTTTCAGTGTACTTTTGTGTACAGGAAGCTTCTGTTAATTTTGGCTAGAGTTGTAAGTGATTAATACATGTGCAAGACAGATTCTGGGTATCTCAAGATACAGGGCTAAAATTAAAGCCCATGCTTGAAAACGTGAACCTAAAGGACTTGCCCATGGCTGGGCAAGACAGGAAAACTGTTACAGGATCAGGAAAATAAGCCAAGTCTTCAGATTCCTTGGGGCTTGTCTCCACAAGAAATGTAGGGAAGCAACGTAAAATTGCAGCACACCAGAAATGTTCTCCCCAGGTGGACCCTTCAGTGTTTGCTGCTTTCAAAGAGCAAATTTTAACCCCTCCATAAATTCATCCCTTCCCCACAAACACAGAGACCCACTTCTCACTTACTGCTGAATACCGTAGCTTGTTGCCACTTTCTAAACTGAAAGGTGATGGTGACAAGAGAAGGATGTGGTGACTCGGGAGATAGCAATAAGAAAGCCCAGGGTAATGTTTCACTTTGGTTTCAGCAGAAAATTTCCCCATGAAGATGCTCTTGGTTTGCAATCAGCAATGAAGTAGCTTACCTGCGTTTCAAAGAGGGGTGAGCTACCTCCCACTTAGCATACCCCAAAATTATGTCTACCCATTTTAAGCAGACACATACGATCTGAGTAGCTGCCCCCATTAGCTGGAGCACGATGCCAGCCCAAAAGAGGGGCTATGTGGTTTCATGCTAGAAACAGGCAGCAGCAGGTCTCTCTGCAGTAAACTCTCTAGAGATGAGATAGTCTAACAACATCCACACAGGGGGCTGGGCTACAGATGCACATCCTCCCAGGATAGGGTGCTGGTGGGAAAGGCTATCCTCCCAGCCTGTGCCTACCATCCCTTCAGGTCTGCTTTGCTGAACTGTGCTTGAATGCTTCTCACGTATTTTCAGTCTGAATGAGGTAGATTAGCAGAGGCCTAGTATTTCAACCTTATAAGCTACCACCCCAGGCAAGGTGGGAATTGGTCACCCCACAGCCTACTCCCTGCATCTGAAGCAGCAGGAACCTCCAGCACCAGGGAAGAGCTGGCGATGGTAACTTCTGCCACAGCCTGCATGAACATCTACGGCCTAAGTGCAGGGTGACAGCACCCAAAGAGTTCATACCCTGGTTTGTCACATGCCAGCTTTCACATGGAGATGAGCCTGGTGCTAATGCAACTAGGCTTGGCTAACATCTTAAATGTTGTGGGCATAGCTTTGCCATTATTTAAATTCTCAAACTGGTATGATATAGCTTAACTGGCAAAAACCAGTGTAAGCTAGGTCTGCCAAAACTGGTTAGTCCAAAGGAAGACATTGTGCTGCAGTGGGTACCCCGCAGTGAGGACAGCAGCCAACCGCACAGCGACCACTCAGTAGGTGCATACACTGCAGAGACAGGCGTAAGGTCACTTTATGGTCTTGGTGGACTTGAGAAGAGTAGGAACACCAGAAGAGATTCTACTTCAGGTTATGGACATACATCTGTTCAGACTGAAGCAGAGCCCCTTGGTGTAGCTCCCTCTCATCCCTCACACACCCACAGACACACTTACACCTGCTGTCCCATGACACTGAATCAAGTGTTTGTGTAGCTGAGCTCTAAAAATTTTTTTAAGGACCTTTGGGTTAAAAAAAAAACCACCATACATCCTCCCTGAAGAGCATGTCTTTTCTTTTAAGTGGATCATTTCACAGAACTGGCTTAAAGGGCAGCTAGACAAACAGCTGAGTCAGCACAGCCAATGAAGCAGTAACCTGGGGCAGCGGAGAAGGAGCCGACCGGAGCAGCCGCCTCGCTCAGCTGCAACATAGAGCAGGATGCCTGACTGGCCCAGCTCTACCAATACTTTCCAAAGTGTGTGTTTTGGTTTGGACTGTTGGGGTTTTTTTCCCTTAGGTTTCCCAAGGAAACTAGGTTTACACAATTGCTCTGTCCCTCGGTCTTCCTGTAATCCCTTTCAAATCTGCGGTCCAATCTCAGTCAAATCTGAAAGAGTCTTGAACATAGCATGTTCCTCTAAGTTGACCAGTGTCTGGGTAGAAGCCCAAACTTATGTCCCCTGCAATGAGAAAGGCAGGCAAAACTCAGCTGCTAGCCAGTGCTGCCAGTTAGCCAACAGAAAACTCTGGCCTATGGTTTCAGAGGGAGAGGGAGGGAGCTGATGTGGTGAACCTGATGCTCATCATATGAGGCCAGGCTTTATGACTTTGAGTGCTTAGGCACAGCCTGCTTTAATCCAGACTTTGAAACTTATGTAATGTAATGTTTTAAAATACAGTATCTGGTCAGAAGTTCCTTCTATAAATCATTAAGATGTAGTTAATACTTCTAACTCCATTTGGTGATTTCTGTATGAGGCTATTGTAAGATTAATCGTCTTATCAACACAAGTATTACAGATGTCCTTAGCGCAAAAAGGGTGATATTTACTTCTGTGCAGGGGCTCAAATGTACCATTTGTGCAATATGATGCCTGATACTGTATTTATATTGCTAAAATGCATTTTCTGGGGGGAGCTCAACACAGAGATGAATTCCACCTAACATGAGAGGAAAGAAATAACTTGTCAGCCGGATAGGTTATTCACCGATCTATAAATCAGAGAGAATAACAATGCATACTGTGTTTCCGCCTGTTCCCACACACTCCTTCTTGTCATCACAAGAGGTCTTTAGTACCCTGAAATATAGCTTGACAATAAAAATTAATTGAAAGTGCGCTAGAATCATTAACTTTTGGAGCTTCACAGTTTGCCCATCCTTAAATAACACTGGTTATAAAATCCTGTTTGTGCTACAATTCCTTGGCTCTCCGCCATGTAGCATGTACAGAAATCAGCAATATGTGCAGCAGGGACTTAGCTGGCTATAATACGAGTGCACATAATGGACTTTCTTCTTTAGCTCAGCAGCAAAACACTGACTCAGATCTAGAGACCGGTTATAGTCCCAGTGGCGTTTATTCCGTGTAATTAGCAGTATCAAGTGTGTTGTCTTTTGGGTAGCCTGATTGTTTCCATATGTGTGAGTACCTTCTGTGAACGTAGACAGGGCAAGAGGCAGACAGCATTCAAAGCGCGCGCAGCGCTTCGGGAAGCACATATGTTTTAAATACATTATCTCTACAATTAGGAAGAGTTTATAAATAGGTCATATAAATCTTCAAGAACAGGGCCAGTGGAGAAAGAAAAAGATCTTCTTTCCAAGCACGAACTTTGCCTGGGTAACTCCTCGTACCCAGGGCCCGGATACGGGGCAGACATCTCCCTGCTTGCTGATGGGAGAGCGGCATGAATCAGTAGCTCACGCGGCGCGGGGAGCCTTACTCCGAAGCCGGTGTGCATTGCTTCAGGCGGGAAAAGGCTGCTGATGCTGTGCTGGGGCCCAGAGGAAGATCGGGGTGCTGGCGTTCGAGGCGGGGCGTGCCTGGGAATGCCGCGCAACATTCATCTTAGGGGCAGGTACTTGCTGAAATTCCAATTACTGAGAGGGAAGGCTGAGGCAGAGCGAGGCCTTGCCGTTGCCGCGCAAAGAGCTGCAGTTTTTTACCTGGGGGTGATGTTTCTAACTGATCCCGGGGTAAAAAAGCAGTGAAGCCGAGCACCTTCAGCCTCTCGGCAAGGCAAACCAGGCGAGGTCAACGCCAAATGGGGCTGTGCTGCTGGCCTCGCCTACTTTACCACATAAGCAGCAGTTACAGCAAGGTTTAAATAAAAAAAAAAACAAACCCCTGAGAGCAGGAAAGACAGGCCCTAATGTCTGTTTTGAAATAAAGGGTATAAAAAGGGATTTGTTTGGCATTATTTGCTTCTTGTTCTCCCTCTCCCTTCCACACCCCCAACGTTGCCATGTCTGACGGGCTCTCTCACCCCCAACCCCAGGCCTTCTCCCCGCTCCCGGCAGCATGGCTGGAGGCCGCGGGGAAGCGGGGAGGGACAGGGAGAGCCATTCCCGCCGCAGCCTGGCTCCTGCTCCACACCATCCTCGGGATCCTCCACGCGTCTCCCATTAGAGCAGGGCCTCTCGGCACCTCACCCTTCATGGCGTGGCGGTGCGCCTCAAGGCGCGCCTTGCCGTTTGGGAAAGGCTCTCCCAGGATATTCCCTCGCACGCCTATTTTTATGGCTGCAGTAGGTGCCTGGATAAAAGCCATCGTAAGTAACGGTCTCAGGCTGCTCATGCACTCCCTCGTGCCATCCCAGTGGCTCAGGCCAGCCCAGGCCAGCCTCGCCGCCACACTCCTATGAGCCTTTCGGAATCTCCTACATACGCATCTGCTTTATCACTTTGCTAGCGGTATTTCAGCATCTGTTCTCTAGCAAAGCACTCTTTACCCATGACGTGAACTCGCCAAAGGAGAGTACTTGACCAGGGTATTACAACCATCATCTTTACTACAGCAGGGATGGTAAAGATTTCACCTTAAATTTGTCTTGCAATACCGAAAAGACACCCATGCAAAGCATCTTTAAACTTGAGCAACTGCAGCTAGGCTCAGTGTCTGTACCAACTTGCATCATACAATTTCACCTCCCTTTCTCTGCTCCCTCTAGGAACTAGCACCAAAGATCCCCAAACAAGCTGTTTAATTAATAAGTATCCACTATAAAGTACTGCAAAGCAATATTTTATGCAATAAATCCAGACAATACATTCTTCTCTACAACTCTTCTTGGAAATATCTTGCAGTTGCTGATTTGGATAGGATTTTTGCAAGCCTAGTAAGAAGTAAAAATCCTTTATAGAAAAAGGCGTATGCTGCTCATCAACAATCATTCATTAAACAGCCTAGTGGTTTGTTTCAATCATGTCTTCTGACATTAGGAATGGGGATGCTATTATTTTAATAATAAGCTATCAAACAGTATTGCAAATAGTCACTGTTCCTTAATTTCTTGAAAATCTCTGAAGAGGTGAAAAATGCATTTGCAGCACAGCTACTGCTGCCTATTCAGAAGTGTGTTTTATCTCAACCACAAGATTTGGTTATCTCAGTGAAAAATATTGCACTCAAAATTAGTTTAATAGTTTTTACATCTATCACTGTTGCCATTCTGCATTTATTATTTTCTTGGTGGTTTTTCTCAGTTCTTTTCTAATTTTTCTTTGCTCATTTCCACTTAAACGTCTGTTAGTGACAAGCACACTTCATGGCATGTGGTCGCTGTCGTGGTGACAACAGATGGAGGGAAGCCCAGTGTATTCCCTCAACCTAAAAAATGTTACCAGGGAGCAAAATAATCTGTGTGCAGCCTCGCGTCTTTACAAACACCCCTGCAGGTATATAACTCTTCCCCAGTAAATGGCTAGCTATAGGTGTCAACTCACTGTTGTGCAGAAATACCTGAGGAAGGTTTAAAGATGCTTGAGGTACTGCTACCAGCTTAGTACTGGCAGCACACAGGACAGTGCATGCTAATTTACAGCTTACATAAATAATACCTAAATGTTTTAGGGCCCTTTTATGTATAAAATGTTAGGTTAAGTGAGAAGTATGAACATGTAGTTCAAATTTAATAATTAAAAGTAGAAATGTACTACATAGTACCTAAAACTCTGCTATGTGCACATTTATATAGTGCGAGAGTATCTGGAAAACCACCTTTTCCATGGTGATGGACATAATATACTGCTTATGTGTCATGTTATTGTGAGTCATTATTAATCTATTACTCAACTAGTTTTGTAAATGTGGTACAGCACTAAAGATTTAGGGTGACATTGAAAATTCAGGCCCCCGACTCTGCAGACGTAAGCATGTGTGTAACATGTGCTGAAGTGCTTTGAGGAACGGAGCAGAAATATGTATCAAGCCCAAACTTGAAAACAGGTGGTTTTAAGTTATACAAGCACAAAGAACAGTGAACAATTTTTTAAGCAGACACTTTTTGCATTCAGAAATTAAACAGCTATTTTTATTCCTGTTTCCACTACCCCCAAAAAATGCCCCCAGCAGGCTAAGAAAGCAACATATGAAATCTAAGTTGCAATTTTAGATCTGAGGCTCCTTCTCACCATGGGGAGGGGGGGGAACCACTTTTTTTTCTTTTTTTTTCTTTTCCCCAGGGACTGCTGGGCCAGCAGCAGCCTGTGTCCCAGGCCGGCAGGCATCTCAACACTGTGTGACGGGAGCACTTCCTCGGTGCGAAGCGGGGTGCCCTGGCAGGGTGGGCTCTGTGGCACGGCTGGAGAGCAGCCTGCTCATGGTCATAGCTGGTATTTTGCAATAACAGAACTGAAAAAAAAACCCCAACGACCAAAACCAACTTCCATTATTAAATCTCTCGCAGCCATTGTGGTGGGCTGGTGCATGTCCCGGCAGCAGGGCTCCCCCGTGGCCCCAGGAGGTGTTTCCCCCGCCCATGCCCTCAGAGCCTGGCATACCTGCCTCCTCCAGGTCCCCGTGAGGAGGGAGCTCCACTCCACTCAGGGACTGGGGGTGCTGGGGGCCACCTTCCCCTCCCCTTGCCTCAGGGGTGGCCCTGTGCCCTGAGGGGAGACAGGTAAGGCCGATGCCCAGATCCGGGCCTTGTCCACCCCCTTCAGGTGGCAGCCCACACCTAGGCCTTGTGAGGCCCAGCCACACTCCAAATGTTGGTACCCCTGGGGGGGCACAGGCACCCCCAGGCTTTGTCCGCACCCCACAAGCAGCAGGGCCCCCCAGGCTCGTCTGCATCCCCCCGCACCAGGTGGCAGAGGCCTCCCCTGGCCTGGCAAGGCCTGCGGCTGCCCGTGGCGCAAGGCTGGGGATACGTGGGCAGCCCCGGCTGTGAGGTGAGGTGAGGTGAGGCATGGGGGTTAATGTCTGTCCCCAGCAAGGGGTGAAATCCCTCTCAGCTGCTGGGGGGAAGGGAGTGTCCCTCGAAGGGTAACAGACAGGTGCTGTGAGCAGCCGCCGGGATGCAAAACCAGTCAGGAGCTCCCTCCTCTTACTCACCTACCTGCCTGCCGCGGCAGGAGGCGGGAGGAGGTTTTGCAATGTGTGGGGAAAGGGACGAGCCCTGGGGAGCGTTAGAGTGGGAGAGGAATGGCGGGGTTACATAAGGGAGGTGGGCGAGGAAGGGAGTGGGACAGTCAGACACACGCACCCAGGCTGATCCGGAGGCGAGGGGATGGCGGAAGGGGATGGTTGGGAGAGGAAACGAAACGCTCGTCCAAGCATGGCTGGCCAGCTGGGGAGTGGAGAGAAGGGGGACAGCTTTATGCTGCATTTGGTTCGGGTACATGCTTCGATGTGGGTGCATGAAAAGGCTGGACAACAGACAGAGGCACCATCACTGCACATACAGGGCTGCAAGAGAGAAGACCTCCTTTCCAGGAGGTTTGCCGTTCCCCTCTTCTCTGCACGCTGCTGAGGAAACCTGCTGCTTGCTAGGAGACAGTACACAGCTTGGTGGCTGCGGTGTATGAGGCTTGCTAAATGGAGGCTCCTGCTGCCCTGCTAGTTGCTGCTGTGCTCTGGGAGGGAGGAGGAGATGGAGGAGGAGGAGAGAGGGATGAGAAAGTGGGTCAGGAATGTAACTAGACTCTGCCCCCCTTGTTGCAGGCACAGGCGGTGCTGCCTTAGCGATGGAAAGCAGGCATTTCACTGGTGATGTTCCCCAGTCGTACGGGCTGACGGTTACTAGGGGATCCTGAAGGATGTGTTTCCCTGTGACCCTTTGAGAAGAAAAACTTAGTTGCTGCAGTAACCAAGTTTGGCTTGGATGCAATGATGCAGTAAATATCATAGGTGAGCCTTGCTAATGGAGGAGGAGGAAGCTGAAACTGTATAGGCTGGACAACTCTTGCAGTCAGGTCAGGAAATGTGTAAAAAGCATCCCAACAAAGTGTATTATTTAAGAACACAACTTTTACATTTCCTGATGCAATAAAACTCTCAGAATTTATCCCCTATGTACTGTAAACTACTAAGAACACAGAGACAGAAATAAACTGCCTTACTGATGTAGCATGAGGTGCAGAGCTCACTCACAACTCTGCAGTAGCCCTGTGCTGCCCTTTTGCATGCACATAATTTTTGTTTGATGGCCAAGATTTATGAAAGTTAAGGGGCGTGAAAGAAGGTGAATGCTGACTCAAAACCTTAAGTTTGCATACATCTTCTTTTCAGCATTGTTACTTTAGGTTAACAATTTTCAGCATTGTTACTTAGATTAAAAGAGAGGACTCATCAACCCTGCTCCTATATGAAATGCCCAAACTAAATACTTTCAAAGTGGAAAACAAACTACAAGAACAAGCAAAAAATATTCAACTTGAGGCCCAGTCATGCATCATTTCTCCCTATTCCCTCCAGTTCTTATCATCTGATTTCCATCTTCCTCTTATAGTGAAATAGACCTTTATTCACAGGGGTGGGGAATCGCTTTTCAGAGTTAGGATGAAGAACTGAACAAACCCACAGAAGACAGATACCATGATATATACGTTTCTTCCCAGTTTTCTTCCAGAGTCGTGTTTTTTCTAAAGCACTGGTATTGTGAGGCTGCTGTACGTGGGTCCAATTCTGCTCCCAGCCTGAGGATCGACAGTGATGAGGGAACGTACCGAGTGTGTCAGTGCAGGCCACACAGCACATAGGTATGCATCCAGTCAATGGATGAGGGTATGTGTGTACATTTCATTAAGGGAACAAAAGTCACTGGAGCAAACTGTGCAGCTATTCCTTTGTTACCCCTTTGAATTATTTCTCAAGGAGGTATTGCTATAAATAAACATCTCTTTAGCGTCTTTCATCTCTGAAAGCTATTCAGTGTTTAGAAGCATCCATGCCCTTTAATTCAAGGACATTCAAGGATGTACAATGGATCTTACTGTTTCTGGTGTTTATGTGAGATAATTTGTGAAGTTGATTTCCCAAATAATTAACTACTAAAAGCTAAATTTAACAATAAAAGGTACATAGATGTAAGCAAAGTGTCGTGAAATACAACTAGTCTATTGTACCATTACTCCTGTTCTAACAAAAAAGTGGAAACCAATAATGATTTAGGTGATGTGGGCCAGAAAGCTTTTCTTTAAAAAAAAAGCTCAGCAGAGGTCCTGAGTGATACCTTATAGACGAATGTAGCCCATTGCCTCCAGTCATGGAAAATATTTAGACAGTCTTTATCCACAATTTTAAGATCAATAATTACAATTAAGATCTTCTCAATGGAGAACAGTCAGTGGACACAGTCTTTCATGCCATCTGCTTGCACGGGACCCTGCCACCATGCAGTCTTGCAGATCTGGACAGGGGGATCTCATGAGTCTCTCTCTCATCATCGGGTGAGAATGCCAGGTTAAAAACCTTCCTCTTCTGGGACTGCAACAGAAAATTTGATGGTCCCACCTATTATCAGCATATTTCCACGTGTGTTGAGGCAACCCAGTGAGCTGGGAAACAAAACATTACGGAGAAGAAGCGCTTGTGTTAGCAACCATTCATTCACTTACTGGCAGGGAAGGTCTGATTTCATTGTTAGGATGGGCCCTTTTTATGCCCCTCTGGACAAGCAAAGGGCATGTTAAGCCTTACAGAAACAGTCGTGAGAAAATGCTCCTGGGCTTGGTGTTGGAGCATGGTGTTTCCTATCTATTCCCCCCGCCCTTTTCTGTAGGGATGATGTGAGGAAGGAGGTGTGGCCAGAAAGTTGCTGCTTTCTAGTTATTCTTGGCTCTGGCAAAGGCCTTTCAATTCAAGGGTAAATGGCAGGAACCTTGACGCTGCTCTAAATATGTATCAATGTCTAAGAGGTCCCTAGACGGACCAGATAATGTGACAAGGCACAAAGCGTAGCTTAGGTATAACAGAGAATTAGACCTACAACCTACGGTTGCTTTGAGCAGGAGTTTGTTGTGGCATCCCCAGACTAATCCTTTACTGACAAACTTTGGGTATGGGCCTAGTCTGCAGTGAGAGGCTAGTTAATGCAAAAGTATGGAAAAGGAAACATGGAAAAATTCCGGATCTGATACCAGAGTCCACCTGCAAAAGTATTTTTGGTTTGTTTTCGCTTCAATTTGTACACTGGAAAATTAGGAAGAAAAAACCACACTATTTAAATAGGGCTTTTTCTAGCTGTGTTCAATCGAGGCCTCTGGTTATTAGAGAGAAAAAAGATGTATAAAGTTTTACCAAAACATGCTAGCAGGCTAGTATGTATGGGTTTGTAACTTTTCTGAGTAATTTTAGCATGTTTTGGCTTTTAAAACCACCATTTCCAACATAGATAATAATAATAATTTTTAAAAAAAGTTATTAGCTCGTTGTGTTTTCACCTTGCAGGGGAACTATTTTGCATCCTGCTAAGGTGGCTGACTGGCTTTAGGGAGAGGATAGATTGGGCCGTATTAAGACAGTTTTAAAGATTTAGCCCCATGCTATTGTGGATATTTATTTCCTTAGTTAGTATCTTGTTCCTACCAGGCTGCATTGCAGAACCTTCTCTGTAAACGGGATGAAACAATAGCAGCAAAGGTATGATGCCACACTATGCTGAATAGGGACCTCAAAGCCCATTACCATGTTAATGATGGCATTGTTAAGCAAAGTATTCTCAAGATTAAATCGTTTACTTCATTAAAAAAAACCCATGCTATTTACTGAGTGTTTTACCTTTAGCAACCAAAATACAGTAGTGCCTGGCTTTCTTTTGAAACTCGGGCATGTAGTTTCAAAGCTGTTTGCAGATGGAGACTGTCAGCCACTCACTGTACTTACAAAACAGGTTTAAAAGCAGACACGGTTAACAGGATGTGACATAGACTCTACTCAGCACAGTGTGTGACACATCCCTGTACTTTTCTAATAACTTTGAAAGAGGCTGCTTAAGCTTAGAATGCAACACGTCTCCTCAAAGTTTGAATTCAATGAGAAAGCCTTAAGAAAGGTATATTCCACATGTATCTTACTGAGAATTATTTCAGTGAACTTTCGCTTATCAGTACTGAAAAGATGTGTTAAAACCAGTCTGACAACTTTTTTTTGTAACGCCATGTGCTGGAGGGCCTTGAGAAAACAGTTTTGAAACAATATCAGAGCCGAACTACTGAAATGCTTTGAACAAGAAGAATGTTCATTAAACACATTTCCCTGATTTTTGTAGTGTCCCAAACAACAAAACTCAGGTATTTCATGATTTATAGCCCCTTTTCCAGTGAGATGCTTCAGAAAGACCTCAAAAGATTTGCATCTTGCAAGTAAGAACATGGTGGACTTAAAATGCTCAACCTACCCTATTTTTTTCAAAATTTAGTTGTGAATTTACTGGATCCTGTTTCAAAACATGCATATAAAAGTCTTAATTACCCACCCAGCTCCCCTTATCTTAATTCACTGTAATTCAGCCAACACCCACGGGAGAGGCTATGCAGTGACTGGACCGTGGGAGATGAAGGGGTTCTGTACTTCACTGTGAAACAGTCACTGTGGTATAATCCTGCTTTCTCTGAATTCCCATCAACTAGAACTCCTTGGAGTGAAATTAGGTTTCATTGCCCCAGGCTGTACTCTTTTCTCTCCTGCAAAAGGGCTGTGCTTCAGGTCACAGGGCTGTGCATGGGTCTTCCCACCCAAGCCCAGGGCAGTCAGAGTGCCTGACAGATCAGCTTCCCTACAGCCACCTGGCAGTGCTTGCTTTGCACTGGAGGTCTGAGGAGGAAAGACGTGGATAAGGACTTTGCAAAGCACACTAGCTTCCTATTTGGTTCCCCCTTTACAAATGCAGATTTCTTAGTACTTCTCAGCACCCCTTTTTTTGATGTGGAGCAAAGCGTTTCAGGTCAGAATGGGTTATCCAGCACCTCTGAAAAACCTAGTCTCATTTTATACAGCTTACTCTGAAAAATCAGAACTGAGTGGCATAAAACCATAAAATAAGATTTAGAAGACATTGTAGATGATGTCATTTTTCAGGATATGCTTCCTAACACAAAAGATGATGCAAACAAATAGTAGCATCATGTTAGAGCAAGGGGATCTGGGTTTGACGCATACCCGCTCACACTAAAAAAGAAATTTTGCTAAAGGGGAAGGGCTTGCCAGTACAGCTGGTCAGTAGCATAAGAATTTAAGAAAAATCAGGATAGTGAGAGAAATGTACATATTGTGTTATAAAAATGTAGGGCCCAACTCTAGAAATGCACATGAGTCACTGGGGATGCTACTCAGCAGGGAATGGTAAAGGAAGAATCTTCTTTACGTCTAGGGCTGTTTTGAAGAGCTGCTCTTGATGGTGCTTCCTCCTAGGCATTCCCAGGAGGAGAATGTGTCTGTGTCTGCTTCGGTAAGTAAAGAATAGATGGTGGATCCTGGTATTGGCAGGACCATTTACACATCCGTCTTGGTATTTTCTTTGAAGTCTTGGGTAATAGCAAACAAGAGTCTCTGTAGAGATGGCTTTTGCAACACAGGAAACACCTGTACACCCTCCTCAAATTATTTCTCCGCGTGACAAACGCACACCAGCTCTGCTGTGTCACAGCGCCTTTTCACCTTAAAAGTTAGGGTCAGGAGCGACCTCACAAAAAAGCACTGGACAAGGCAAAATCCCTCCCCCTAAACCTTCCCTCCTCTTGCCTCCTACTCTATGCTCTGACTCGCTGTTTTTTTCCTCTGTATTCTTCAACCCACAGCTTGCCTTCATAAAAGCATCAATCCATCATTCCCTATCTTTATTTCTGTGTCTGTTCCGGAGCGGCCAAGGACCAGCAGATTCATTTTTATTACCAGTGTGAGTTGAGCAGAGGTCCAGCTGCAGGCTGGTTTGCATTCAAAAGCTCTAAAAGTAGAACTGTATCAGTCAGTGATGTGATGTCTGCAATTTCTAAACCTTTTTCTTTAAACGTGGTTATACAGCTGACACCTCTCTTCTTCGTTTAGTGACAGCCTATTCTATTTCATGCACTGAAGTATGCACTGTTGATATAAGCAGGCCCGGAGCTAAGAGAGGGAACTCCTGTTCCTGGCCTTTCTACATCTTGCTGATTAGTTCCCCTCTCACTGCCTCAGGTCCTTCAGCTGTGCAATGGGGCTCACAAAACTGTCCTTTTTATTATAAAGTGATTTAAGATTCTTGGTGAAGAACATGACATAACATTAGACAGCAATAGCTGTTGCACTAGTATTATATACCACTGGCACTGCGCGGGGAGTTCTCCAACATCGTATTAGTATACACAAAGCAGCAAAACTTTTTTCAAGGTTAGCATCTTCTACTCTCCCGCCTGGCCAGGGTAGAATAGCATCTTAGATAAGAAAATGTTTGTGCAGTGTGATACCATTACTGTGGTCTTCTTACAATCTTTTCAGGATCCTGGCAGAAGTTATTTGCAACAAGGGGGGGGGAAGGGCAATTTCTCTTTTAACCAGTTATTAACCTTGAGACATTCTATACTTACAAGGAGGTAGTAAATGTACACACAGTATCTCTTCCTTTGTTCTCTGAAGTCAGGATGGTTTCTAATCATTTAACTGTTGTTATTTTATTACTAAGTGCTACTGTATATCTCTTAATATTTTACAGAAAACTGATAGTAGGTGAATTACACAATTCTGGAATTCCTTACAGTTGGGTATATCAGCATTTCTGTAACGTCATCTTTTCTCAGACCAGGCCTCAGAAAGTAGTCTTGGAGGATGTAGCAAAACATTACATAATTCAGGAACAGTTTTATAAGCATTTAGAACTGTCAGTTACACTGCCTTATTTTCTTGGTGATGAATACGCCCAGCTTGACATCAAGCTTGTTTCATGAGAAACTCAAAGTAACTTGGAATGAAAATCCTTCCAATTTAAAAAAAAAAAAAAATTCATTGCACTGAATCATGTACACAACTTTGATACCAGAGGCACTGTTCCTTAATCTGGTATCTCAATTTACGAACACACAGTTTTAATTTTGTTTTTAAAGTAACAGAAATGCACATACAGATTTAGGTTAGGTTGCTTCTGGAGGGCGGAGGAAAATAATTGCATTGCATCTTCACCCTCCTCCAACTCATACCCTAAAACAAAAAATACTCCACCAAAGCAACAGGCTATATAAGCTGTGCAGTATTTGTATATGTTGTACATTTTATTTATCTGAAGCTGAGCCTTCTCATCCTTACACGAGGTCCTGTAACAGCCTTGGATTGGGTCAGACACCCTTTTTCCAAAGAATGCCCCAGAAAGAACTGTGTGGGTGATATTATAATTCTGTATATTCCTACAATGGAGCAGTGTGTCTCCGTAATGGGATCCGGAATTTTGCTTTGGAGAGTTAATGTGAATGCCAAATGATAAATAAAATGCTGAAATGAAAAATAGGCCCCGAAGAATGGAAAGCATTGTAATAAAACAACATTTATCTTTCTAACTGTGGGCTCTCTGAAGTCTGCAGAAGGGTTTATGGATGAGACATGACCAGCAAAGAGCATACGGGATCATCGCTAAGAGCAGATGACCAGAATTCTCTACAGTCGCAAAACACACGGCAATTTAATGTTCGAGTTAATAATTCATAGAACCTTGTGATATTCAGAAGCATTTGGCAAACAACTTCTAATATTACTGGATTGTTTAAAGATGTTTGCAGGTCACATTTACAAGTGGATGTCTGTTATCTGGCATTTTTAATATGCAATATTTTTAACAGTTCTTTTTGCTGTTATCTGCACACTAACTCCTTCCCAGTGTACCAGGAAACATCCATTCATAGATGCTGACTCCATCCTCTCATTTTTCATGCATAAAAGCTACAGCAGAATATCTCTTTAGGAGATCATTTTCACAGAATCACAGAATCACAGAATCACTAAGGTTGGAAAGGACCTTCAAGATCATCAAGTCCAACCATTAATCCAGCGCCACCATGTCCCCTAAACCATCCTGAAGCGCCACATCCACACGTTTTTTGAACACCTCCAGAGATGGTGACTCCACCACCTCCCTGGGCAGCCTGTTCCAATGCTTGACCACCCCCTCGGTGATGAAATTTTTCCTAATATCCAATCTAAACCTCCCCTGGCACAACTTGAGGCCATTTCCTCTTGTTCTATCACTAGTTACTTGGGAGAAGAGACCAACACCCTCGTCGCCACAACCCCCTTTCAGGTAGTTGTAGAGAGAGATAAGGTCTCCCCTCAGCCTCCTCTTCTCCAGACTAAACAGTTCCCGCAGCTGCTCCTTATAAGACTTGTGCTCCAGACCCCTCACCAGCTTCATTGCCCTCCTCTGGACATGCTCAAGCACCTCAGCATCCTTCTTGTAGTGAGGGGCCCAAAACTGAACACAGTATTCAAAGTGCGGCCTCACCAGTGCCGAGTACAGGGGCACAATCACTTCCCTACTCCTGCTGGCCACACTATTTCTGATACAGACCCTTTTGTTACCCTGCTTCCAAATCCTTATTATGGGTGCCTGATAACCAAAGAAAACCTTACTAATCATATACATTTTCCAATTATCTGTATAAACAGCTCTTAACTTATGTAACCCTTCTTTAAAGTTCAACCTATTTCTTCATTATATATATGTGTTCCTGAAAGCCTTTTCTTTTGTGTTCATAACAACCTTCCTATCTCCCTTTAATCACAGTAGCCTCCACCACTTTTCCCAACTGTTTAGAATTCGTTGGGAAGAATTTAACCTGTTTTCTTAGTAACAGTTTTTCAAGTGTTTCAACATGCTGCAGCATATTTTACAAACGGTAGAGGATTCTGAATGAATATTTCCTACTGAGTTTCACTTTTAAACTAACTTCCTGGTATTATTCAGAGTACATATTATCGGTAAGTAGATTTGCTCTGGAATTTTTCCACAAATTTCTGAAATGCAATTTTACTTTTACATCCCACATTTTTCACTTAAGTGTTTGAGTGCCGATTAACTCCTTCTTGGGAGGGTTTACTGAGTCAAAGGTGACTCATTCAATATCCCAGTAGTTTGGACAGTTACTTGAAATGCAGAAAAGTGTTTCCATTCATTTTCATCCCATTTCTGTCAGAGATCACACAACTAGTTATATGCATTATGCTATTAATTTTTAAAATGGAATGACTGTAGTTAGGCATCTAATTCATACTCACGTGATTAAGTTTCAAGGTTGCTCGGCAGCCATAGAAGCAATGAGCGTGCTCAACATCTCTGAAATTCTGCCTATGTAAGTGCCTAGAAAATACAGAATCAAATATCTAACTAAAGGCATCCTAACTGGGGGGGAAAAAAAAGCTTTTTTTTTTTTTTTTTAATTCATTGAATATGGATGAAGGATGGTTCCTAGCAGCAGCAGAGCATATGACTTAATGGATCTCTTGCTCATTCAGGTATGGTAAATCTGTTACATACATTTATGATATCTGGCAAGTGTCATGATTTCTCTATGTAAAAACTAAAAAGTAGTTACTAATTCTATAGTCTGATTTTCAACATATTTGTTTCATTTTCTAAATTTTAAAAAAGGTAGTGTTATGTTCTGTAAAATCTGGGGAGAAACAGGTGGCAGTGTGAATTGTGACATGATGTATTATACTGATCCTGAAAGCTTAGTTTAGTTTAGGCCCTCCTAATTACATGAAGTTCCCTCTTCTCACATAGCCCTGGGATAATTGGATGGTATGGCAGTCGAAAGCCTTTGGGATGCTAAAATAATCATGCATTAACCCTATAAACATACTTTTGCTTTGATGTTATCGTCACTAGCTGCTAGCTGAATAATTACAGTTCCCTTGTGATCAACTTTCATATGATAAGAGTGATAGCAATGATAAAGAGGATGAAAAAAGCTGCAAGACACTTGACGTGTTTTTAGTTCATACGAAGAAAGCACATCAGTTTATAGAAATTGATCTGGAACACGCCATGTAATTAAAGCTTTTGGTCCCCATTTCGTTACTGTAGGCAAACGGGGCTTGCACTTAGTGGTGGGGAGCAGCCACAGGAACTAGTTGTGGCTCTCTGGCTGAGATAAGTTTATGCTGTTCCCTTTGGCAAATCATTGTCTTTTAAATTCCTCAACACTTTGTTCAAAGTACAACTGTGTTTCAATAATAACTTATTTCTTTATAATTCCAGTTCGGTGGTTTTTATTACATATGCTGCTAACATTTTCACACGAGTACTCCAGATGTACAGCAGTTCTCTGCAGTTAGCACTAGCCCAAAATCATGCCAGGAACTGTCTCTCTTAGTTTCCATGTTACCAAACTTTTGTATACTGAACCACCACTCTCATTTTACTTTCTCTTCGTTCCACTGTTGTCCCAGCTCTCCAAAGCTCTCAATTTTTATGGTTAGCCCCAATTTGCTGCCACAAGATTTTGCTGTAGTTCCTATTTACATGCATTATCCAAGTACCAAGTTTTACAAGAGCTGTCAGTTTCCAGATAGGAAATCCAAGTCCGCTCATTCTTTTCCAGTGTGGTTGGGTAATGTGGTGGTCATCATAGGACAGGACTAATGATACCAGCTCTATTGAATCACCGCATGCAAGTAGGCACAGGGAATATTTCTTCTCTTTTGCTGTGTCAGTAACCTGGAGTCTAGACCAGAAACATCATCTGCGGATCTGTCTTCAAGATTATCCCAAGAAAAGTGCGTGAACTGTGATGAATCGTGTCCATTGGCTGGTGGATTAGGGGTTTCACAGCTAACACAAAAACATCAGGCAGGATTTTTACTGATTAAGTCTGTGCCCAGAGAACGAAGACTGGATTTGAGGTGAATCATCCTCACTTACAGCAGAAACCACTGTTCAGAATTCCATGTTACTTTAGGAGACTATTTGCTACATAGTTCTTTATTACATATAACTATAACCAGAGAGAAGCTCCTATAAATACCTGGTAAAAATGAACAGGAGACAAAAGCAAGCTTACTTTTCAGTCAGAGAGACCTTTTCATGCAACTTTCTAGCCTTATTTAGTGTATGTGTGTGCGTGTGTGTAGGGGGTAAGTAATTGTGGAGGACATCAGTGTCCTTCAACAGATGGTATTTTTACATGTGGACCATTGCTCAGAAGGCTCTGAGGTGAATTAATCATATTCATTTTTATGTGTATTTAAATCAGGCTTTGCATTCAAATCTCTAGAGGTAGAAAGCCAGTGCTCCAATCCACTGTGCCACTGGGCATCTTAGCAGCATTCTCCTCAGCCCTTCCCTTGGATTGCCCTCTGTATAATTCTTATTCTAGTGACATTAGGCTCCACCCCGAGGCCTTTTCTTGTTTGTTGGTTTCTTTGTGTTTGACCATTTTTTAAATAATTTTACTGAACTACTCAGGCTGCTCATTTGCACTCTAAGAATTACCTTCAGCCACTTCTGAGAGGGAAAGGACATCGAGTAAAACAGACAGCTTAATGAAACAAACTCAGGAGGTCTACGTGAAGTGAGTACCTAAGATTGTTCAGAAAATTATTAGAGCACATCTTATTTGCAGTTGTCATTTAATCAAAACTAATAGCTGAGAAGATTAGTCCACAGGTGAGTTTAGAGAGGCACAGCAATCTATTATCAGTTCACAAGCAGTTGCAGGAAAAATATTGCATGACTGCTAGGATTTGAGGATGTTTTCATAGACATTAATCCCAAACAATTTAAGCCTTTGCTGTAAGCACATGGGCCACTGATCACAAGCTAAAAATTTGGAGCTTAAATGTCTTCTGCCCTCTGTAGTTACTCGGAGTTCTTTTGAGGAAGAGGCTGATGTCTCTGCCCCGTTCTTAGAAAACATTTGTTTCAAGAGTTGAGATTTCCATTCAGTGAATCATTTCAGGTAACAGCTCTCTTACGCTCATTTTAATAATAGTGATTTGGGGTTTTTTTCCTTTTCAAGTTTCATTTTAGATACAGCACAGTCCCATCTGACCACCAAAGTAATTGAAAAGAGGAAGAAAAAGTTTAGTAGCACATCTACCCTGTCTACCAAATCTGTCTTCTCTAGATGCTCATTGAGAGAGTTTTCACCTTCTTTGTATTGCACAGGAGGAAACAAAATTATGGAACATGTTATTTATTATACAGGTTGAACACAGGAATGCAGAAAAATGTATTGATAGTACTTTCTTCTCAAGAATCCTTTATTTAAAAATTAAGATAAGTGAATGTTGAATGATAAATGAAGGTAAAAGTGTCAATATTAGGCCTTAAATGCTCTTACCTACATTTTCCTAATATTCATACACTTTGCAGGTATTGAGTTTTCTTTTTGTAGAAGCAAGTATTTTCCTATATGAAAGCTCCAGAAATTATCTAAAACACGTGCCTATCTCATGCCCCTCTGGTCCACAGAGCTACCTTTTTCTGCCAGGAGAAACCTTCTGCTGACATTTTTTGCTGCTGTTGTGGAAGTCATTTTATTATGTCAGTAGAAGAATGCCTTTTACCTGTCTTAATCCTGTCTCTGTAATGGACAATCTGTGCATACAGCATGGCTGTTTTGACAAGCAAAGAGCTCTACTGGTGTAGTTACACCCCTGTACGCTGCAGTGGAGGTATATCTACCCCCAATACAATTTACATCAGCAAAACTGTGATTTTGCCAGCGTGGCTTATCTTATCGTTGTCTGAATGACACAAGCTGCGCTGGTGAAAGTATAGTCCTGACTGCAAAACTGTGAACGTTCACTGCTTTTGGTAGCACAGCTTGGATTTAACCTCCGTTGCAAATCATATCCCAGTCACATCTGACTAGTGTAAATAGGCCTGCACAACTTTATGGCATAGACCTGTCCCGAGGCAATTTTGCCTCTGGCTTAATGAGGCACAAAGCACAATTTAAGTAGATACAAAAGCACAAGTGGCTCTTTTCATGCTCATTTACCTGAGCCCTACCATTTTCTTCTGCTTTCCTCATGATTCTTTGTCTACTGCATCTGCTGGCCATTTTTCCCTGGTAGTTTGGTTCTCCCCTTCTCTTCCCCAAATCCTGTCGCTGCAGCCTCCCCCAAGTTACATTAATCCCTGCCCTTGAAAGTTGTCCTGCTTTTTCCTTCCCTGCAGGGTAACTGCTCCCTTGCATACTTTCTTCATGACTGCTGCCTCACTTCCTATTTCTTCACTCCTCTGCTGCTTGCTGGCCCTCTCTACCTATTTTCTGGTGCTTTGTGAGTGCATCTCAAAGCACTGTCTACCATATTTTCCCTAGGCTGGTTGGGGTTTCCTTTTTCCCCACCCCTTTTCTACTTGTACTCTTTGAGCTATAATTAGCTGTGGCACGAAGTTAAGAAAATAAAAATATAGGCCGGCAAAATCAAGAGAAACATCCTAATGGCAAAATCTGCAAGAGTACGGATCAAGCTCCCAAGGGAAGCTGTTGAATCCTCCATAACTGAGGATATTTAAAAGCAAACCAAGACAGTACTGAAAAGTATGTTGCATAGAGCAATCCTGTGGCAGCCTCGGGGAATGAACAGCAGGTATTTTCCATCTCTAGCCTATAATACCAAAAGATAGTAAGTAATGCTTCAGCTGGATACTGCAGCCTTCCTTTAGCTGCTTCTGCAGCTCTTGGAACAACCTGCCATGAAGAAGTTGCTGTTAGCATGAGCACTTATTTTGTTTCTGAGAGGATTCAGAATCAGCTCTCCCTAGCAAACGGGACATGGGGAAACACACAGCTGGCTTACTACTTGCCTTCAGTAGGGAAAATAATCACATTTAAACTAACAATCAATTAGGTGTGAGACGCTGGGTGGTCAATAAGAATGAAACTTGTTACGTTCAGTACCAAATCACAAGCTGGGCATTAAACACTAACTTCTTTTTGCACACCTGTGTTTTTTGCATTACCTGGCAACAAAAGCTTCTCGGCAACAATGCAGAGTTTTGAAAGAAGTGAAAGTATTGCAGTGGGTGGTTTTGCTTACCGTTGTTCTTTTTCCCGCTCTGTCTCTACACAGACATGCTCGCACATGGGCTATGCAACCTGTTTCTGAGGCTGTATGTAGTGATCACAGGACTGTTGGAGAATGTAAATGTCAAACGTCTGCTTGCTAGTTTTTTCAAGCTAAGTTTTTAAACAGTGTGAGGAATAAGTAGGCTGTGCTGTTCCAAACTTTGCTGGGTAACTAAGTGTGCATGGGTAGCTCTTACTTAGTTTTATCCATTTAAAAAGTACTATTTTTTTAAAATCCTCCTCTTTTAAGAATTTTGATTACTAAAATTGTAATAACACTCTTTTGTGACCCTGTTGTTTGTTTTGGTTACAAGGCTCAAAGACATGCCAGTCGCTCACATATCGCTTTAGCCATTTGCTACAGTTACCATTGTATATCTGGTTTAAGCCTTGTATTTTCCTGGAAGAATAAGTTTCAGTTGTTGATCTTTCCCAAAGGTCAACAAAATCCTAAAGAAAGGATTTAGAAACACTGGTCATAGCTAAAATAGTTTAGGGGAATAGTTTATACTACTTTTTACACACTGAAAATGAGGGCTGGGGAAGGGACTAGTTCATCAAGCTGGTCCAGTCCCAGCAGCAGGGCTGCTCTACATTGCATCTATCTGCTGGAGACTCCCACAGTGAAAGGAGAGGAGATGGGGCCCGCAATTATTGCAGACAGAGACTTCAAGCAGTCCTGCAATATGCCCTATGGGCTGTGATCTATGGGGAAAAAAAGTGGTGTGGGTTTCAGAAATACTGTCTTCATGTTTCCAGATGAGTCCTTAGACAAGAGGTAGTCTTAGCTGGCTAGGTGAGTCAGCTCAAGGTCTGTTTTGTGCTGTTGAAATGGCTGAAAGCAAATAGGGAGCAAATACTTAGCACTCAATCTTTTATTTTTGGTGTGTATTATCACTAAAATACTGTCTGCTGAGAATAGGTCATAAAGCAGAGTGGGTGGCTTGGTACCTGAAGAACTACACCTGGATTTTGGGGGAAGGCCAGGTTTTATTTCCAGCTTTGCCACTGCTAGCCTGTTGAGATGTGAGGGAAATTGCTTAAGCACTGCTGTGTTACCTCAGCTTTTCTTTCACTCGCTAGAGGCTTAAGTGAAGATAAGTTTGGACTGCAGCTTCGGCCTTGACTTTCCGATCATCCAAAGCTGCCCGTGGAGATAATGGGTGGGGTTGCTGCAGGAGCAAGTTCCACCACCCTGCTCCCTCGCTCCCCAGCTGCCCAATTCCCAGAGGCCGAGGCAGCTGAGCACGGGGGTGCGTCGCATTTACCCACACAGTGCAAACGGGATTGCTGTGTGATAGTCTGCCATCCAACAAATGTTTTGAGAGAGTTTGTGGCTGGTCCTACGGGATGTGCTTTTTCTGTGTGGTTTTCCACTGCGTGAATTCATCAAGGTTTTTTAGGAAATACATTTAATTGAAATTTCCACCTTTTATTCTGTATAACTATCCTGCCTGTCTGGTGGATGCGCTGGTCAGTTCTGCATTTGTTCTTAAGGAGTTTTTAATCCAAAAAAGCTGTGTCTCAGCTGAAAAAAAACCCCTCTCAAAAGCAAAACAAAACATCAACCCATGAGAAGTTGCAGTGGCAACTTTTGTTTGCAGTGGCACGCTTGTTCATTTAAAGAAATACCTGGTTGAAATGTAAAGGAAATTCGAGCATTTATTTTGGTCTTAGGTTTTATAAAGACTTATTTCTCAAAGCCCTTGGGGCTGTATTCTCTGATACTCCAAGCAGGCTTTTCCTTGCATTAGTATGTCAGCTGAGTTCTGCCTCTTGGCACGAGCGAGGGCATCAGGAAAAGGATGGCGGCAAGAGGACCCCGGATGGTGGGCAGGTATAAGCTCAGGCAGCAGATGGGGCCTCCGATGCCTCTGACCTCCTCTGTGGCTGGACAGCTGCGCGTCAGGGCAAGGGAGCTGGCTCCCGGCAGCTGCCCTCACCCAGCACTTGTGGGGTGATAGAAAAGTCAGGGCCCAATGCTGCCTCGTACAGCATGTAAATTACTCCTGGTTAGTACGGGAACTGCCTTACTCCAAACTGGTTTGGCTGAAAGGGATGTGTCAGCATTGCAAGAAATCAACTTAACTTCTGAATACCATGATCTAAAGCAGAGAACACTGATAATGGCTAATAAAGTGGGAGGAAGAATGATTTTCTAGCTAACCTTTACCTCCTCTTTTAATGCCAATGTTAGCTTTAGTCTCTGTGATTTAAGACGTTGTTCTATCCTCAAGTTGCGGCCTTCATATAAGCTACAAATCCTGGTTTTCTTCTCTCCTTGGATACCTTTAATCAGCATCTCTGATATTTGAATTGCAGGTGGGGAAGGGTTGTCCTTTTCTTGGGACTGCAGCAGGTGGCTTTTATGTTGTCAACATGGCTGTGTCACCCAGTGGTTTTAATGAAATTGGTAATACACAAAATACGTTCACAAAACTATTGTTTTTATGTGTACTATTGTTCATTGCATTTAACATCACAGTGTAGGATCAGGAAAGTGTGTGAGGGCTATATAGAAGCTAGAGAAAGTCTTCTTGCCCCTTAGCATGTTTACCATCCCTGTTGAGTATTGATGTCACCATACCCAGAAACTACACAAACCATGCACAGTCTTAGGGGAAAAAAAAAGACTTAAATTGTCATAAATAGTGTGATCAGAGGAGATGGGATAAAACATAGCAATCCAGATGGTAGAAAACGCAGAGTGAAGAGGATAGCTGTATCATATAAGCAATATAGTAACATTTTGGCAGAGGAATTTTATTCATAAAAGTGGTTTTTATTGGACAAAAATTATCTCTACTTTCTCTTTCACTGGAATTAAAAAAAATGTAACCACTTGCTCAAAATTTCACATTCTAAGACCATAGTGGGTTTTGACCTCTCTGATGCATTATAAAAGTTCAAAGGATGGAAAGGTCGAAAACTGAGTTATTTTAATTTCTTTTGCCCTGTGAAAGCCCAGAATTAGAATTTATTCCTAAACTGTTAAAGACACATCACTTTTTACTATTTCATAAAACCTGGTGGTTAATTTGTGTTTATTATTACCTAACTTATTTGCCTTTTTTTTTTAATTATTTACAGCATTAACATAACATAGTATATGCTCGTTCACCCTTCAGTACATCTTTCTGAAAGAATAGGGATGTTTAAAACATAAGAATATAAACGCAATTAAAAAAATTATCTGCATATTTTCTCCAAGCACTAAAATCCTGATTTTTTTTTCCACTGTGAGCTTTACAATACCTACATTATTTGCATTTCCATGTTTCTAGAAAAGATTTCAGATGCTGAATTGAACAACGCTTGTTTTCCTGTTCTGCCTATCCACTTGCTAAACTCTGCACGTGGGGGCTGCTTAAGCACCTCTGAAGTTAGAAAATACAGCGAAAATCTTCACGCAGAGGTGGTCCAGAATGCTTCCAAGATTATCCTAGAGATACTAGCCACGGGTAGTGTCTAGCCCCAGCAAGACATGCGTTGCCAGCCTGCAGAGATGATGATCCATACAGGAATTTGCACCAGTTTCAATTACAGCAATTTATGTAAATGTCTGTGCAAACAAGGCCTTAGGTTGTAAACTCGTGGGCTTAATCTCAAGGAGTTTCTATGTATGTGCCATGCAGGCTTAAATCCCTGCAACCTTCCAACATGAATGACGTGTTTTAAGGGCTGAGTTTGAGATGGACAACTGCTCAGGTTTTTATTTCATCGGGTGCCTGACCGCAAAAGATACTGAAGATGGAAGCTGGCTGTAAAGCTATTGAATTGACCAGCAGTTCTGCCACTGCAGGTTGGCAGGCATAATGGGGACAGAGATGAAAAGGTTAAAGACACTTTACAATTAATTTATTTTTAATGACCTCCCTTGATTGCTTTTTGGCAGAGTAAGAACCTGGTAACAGAACCATCAGAATGCACTTTCTAATGTTTGCTGCTATCTTGTGGGGTAAACTATTACATAGCTGTTCCGTCAGTCAGCAACTCCGCTTTAACAGAGCTTAGTGGTATTGAAATTTATACAAAAAGCTCATGTGTAATACTGCACAAAATTTGGCAGTCAAAAATTCAGCCTGCAGAAACCACCGCAACGAATGCACCCAAGTTAAAGATGCAGTTTCATGTTCTGAATACACACGCAGGCCTTTCGCTTTTGCAATTTTGTCACTTCCAGGTTCCAGAGCACCAGACCTGCAGGTGTTTTACATGGAGTCTGGAAGGGAAGAGGGTTATTCCTGACATGAAGCACAGCTCATGTCTCTGAGAGAGGTCCTTGTGCACTCCTGACTTGTACACCTCTACCCAGTGTTTGAAAAAAAGGGTGCCAAGGAAGTTAGTAACGACACCTCACAGGCAAAAAGACTGGGAAAAAGAGTTGGTTGAGGGCTTACTCCCACATACCTGGAATTCAGCCTTCCTTTCCATGCGAATCCCTTTTCAATCAGGAGATAGGATACCTGATAAGCTGGTACAAGCCTTTTGCCTGCAGGCCAGGACTTGATTTCTTTAAAAACCAGCCTGCGACTTCAGGTTCCATCTCAGTAATAACAGCTTTAAATGGCCTAGTTTTAGTACCTTTAGAAATAGTGTAAATAACCATTTCCTTAGAGTGTAAACTGGTTCCTCCTATATTCATTATGGCACTCCTCACAAGCAGTTTTACTTTTTTCTCCCTCCCCACCCCCCCGAGCTTTCAGAATGGAGTATTTCCACTATTTTATTTTTCGGCACGGTCATTATTTGTCACGCAACTCTAAACCGGTGCTGGCCTTGAAGTGAAATCCCCAGAACTCAGACCAGAAAGACTCCTCTCTCCATCACTCGCTGCGTCGTTCTACATCTTTCAGCTTCCACTGCTGGGACGGTGACAGAGGGAACCGTGCAGTGCCATGTCCAGCGCGAGTGCGCTTAACTACTTCTGTTTGCAAACTTCGGTTTGAATCTTGCCTTTTGATCAGAGACGGTATTTGGACCTCCCGTCCCTGTGCTGATGTTCTGCGTCTTGTTGAATTCCCTGTCCTTTAGGTTTCGTCAGCCGGATGGATGACCGACCCCAGCAGGGACCCAAAACGCACACAAAAGACGAAGTTTTCTGAGGAAACACACAACAAAACACCAGAAGCTGACTTCTGCGCGGGGAGCAGCGGGCTCCCGCCTCCGCGGCCGCTGTACCTGGTGAGGCGCCGGGCTGGGAGGAGAAGGAGGATGCACGGGCATTTCCACGGCCAGCGGAGAGCCCAGACGAATTCCTAAACCCAACAGCCGGCACCGCCGCCGGCTGCGGGTGCGCTCCGGCCCCGCCGCGGCCGTGGAGAGCCGCCGGCAGCCGGGGGACACGCACAGCCCGCCCCCCCCGCCCGGGAGCGCCGCCGCGGGCCAGGCCCGGCCCGAGCGGGAGAGCCCCGCGGGCGCGGCCGGCGGGAGGGCGCGGGGCGCCGCGTGGCACCTGGCCCGCCCCCCCCCGGGGCATCCCGCCGCCGGCAGCGGGAGTGTATGCGTGTTGGGGGGGGGGGAGAGTGGCGCTGGCTCCTCTCCTCAGGGGCGCCCCTCCCCGCGACGAGGGCGAGATAGAGATGCTGCTTGCAACAGGCGGCCGCCGCCGCGGCAGCGCGTCCCCGGGAGAGGAGCCGGAGCGACACGTGATGTCTCTCCTTATCAGGGTGCGCGGGGCAGCGCGGGGGCGGGCAGGGGGCGGGGGCGCCCGCGGAGCGCGGCGCGGCGCGGCGGGGTCCCTAACCGTGCCCATCTCGCCCCTCCAGGGAGGCGCGGAGGACGGGAAGTTAGCGCGGAGTTGATGAACTTTGCACATCCACAGAAACGCCATTTTGATTCCTTTTTCCGGAACAAGTTTGTGGCTCCCTCCCGTGCGCGCTCCCCCCCCGGCGCGCCCCCGCGCCCCCCCGGCGGCCCATCCTCCCGGCATGTCGCGGCGCAAGCAGCCCAGCCCCAGCAAAGTCCGGCGTAAGTACCGCGGGGCTGCGCGGCCGCCGCGCTCCCTCACAAAGGGCAGGAGCGTGCCTTAACTCTGGAGAGATCTCTTTTTTTTTTTTTTTCCTTCTTTTCTTTTTCTTAAGGGGGGGAGAAAGAGGAGGAAAAATAAACTTCTGGGAGGGGGCAGGCGCGGGGGTGAGGACGTTGCAGCGTGTCGGACGGTCGTGCGACTTTTTAAAAAAATGAATGCTTGTTTGGGGGGGGAAAGTTTCCTTAAAAAAAAAAAAAGGAGGAAAAAAAGTTTGGCTGGCAGCGGTGGAGATGATGATGAGTTCGTGCAGCCTCCCTCTTCCCTTCCCCCGCTCCTCCCTCTCCTCTCCTCCCTCCGCGGCTCCTGTTTTTTTTTTTTTTTCCCCCCCTTCCCTGTTGCAGACTTTCTACCAACCAGCGGCACCAGCCGCGGCGTTTTGCCTTCAGGACCTGATGCTCATCCATATTAAACCGTCTGAGCTCAGGAATCCGGCCAGATCATCCCCCCCCTCCTGCTGCAAAGTTTATTTTTAACCAGCCACCGCCACAATTTGGATGGGGCTGCGAGGAAGCAACATCTTCTAGCGCGGCTCAGCCCCCGGCTCCCGAGCCCGCAGCCTTTTAACTTTTCCTTCGGGCTCGTTTTCCTGCCGGTGGGTCCCGCGGCGGCCCCTGCCCGCTTTTCCCGGACGGGAGGGCCGCGCCGGGGCCGGGAAGTTGGGATGAAGGCTACCCTTCTTCGCAGGTAGAGCCGGCTTGCGCCGCGCATCTCTCCGCTGACTTTCCGCGCCCCCACCCCCCACCCTCGGCGCGGCCGTGCCTGCCGTTCCCCGGCACCCCGCTACCGCTCCCCGCTCCCCTCTCCCCCTCTTCTTTATTTTACTTTATTTTTGACCCCTTTCCTCCTCTTCCTTCTCTCCCCCCCACCCCACGGACGTGCGTGTCCTTTCCCCTCAGGGCCTGCGCAGCGGCGGGGGGCGGCCGGACCCGGGGATGAGGGGTGCCGCTGCGTCCCCCCGGTCCCGCCGCCTTTGTGCGGTGCCCGGGACACGTCCCTGCGCGGCGGGGCCAGCGGCGGGCAGGGACGCCCGGGCGGCGTCACCGCTACAGGAAGGAGCCAGGCAGCATCCGAGGCGGGGGGGTGTCCCCGGCCCGGGGCCGCCCTCGCCCCCTTCACCCCACTGTCTGGGCGGGGGGGGAAGGGGAGGAGTGGGGACCCCCCCCGCAGCGTCGGTGTTTCGGGTGAAAACAAAGTTTCGGGCCGCGCGGCTGCCACCCCTCCGGAGCGGACGGGAGCCAGCCGCCCCCCTCTCTCGGCCGGCTGTGCTCCCCATCGCCGTTGCTACGGGCCGGGACACCCCCCCACCGCGCCGGGCGGCTCCGCGGGGCCGCGGCGAGGATGCGAGGCCGATCCGCCCGCCCGGTCAGTAACGTACGGGGCTGGGCTCTTCACCCCCCCCCCCCGCCTCCGCCATCCGCCGGCGGTGCGAGGGCCGAGCCGGGCCGAGCCGAGCCGGGCCGGGCCGAGCCGGGCCGGGCCGCGGGGAGCGCGGAGTGCCGAGATGCTGCAACTTTTTTTTTTTTTTTCAGCAGAGGAGGGAGGGCGGTGGATTGAACTTTGTCATGTCGCAGATAAGTTTCCTCTGGCTTCTTCTCTCTGCACTTCTCCCCCGCCTCCCCTCCGCACGCTCGCTTACTTTTTTTTTCTTTTTTTCTTCCCTGCCTTTTTTTTTTTTCTTTTTTTAATTTTCCCCGTTTCACCTCTCGGCTGCAATATCTTCGCCTGCTCGGCATCCTCGCCGGGTTACGCTGGAGGAGGAGAGCGCTTGTCCTGGCTCAGCACATTTCCCTGCCAGCTCCGCTGCGCTGCGCGCCCCGCGGAGGCCCGGGCGCCTCCTGCTCCGCCGCCCTCCCACGGCCGTGCCAGGGTGTCCGGCCCGGAGCTGATGCTCCGGTCCTGCCTGCTGAGGAGCCAGCATCCTGCCCGGGAGCCACTGAACTGATTTCCGGAGGGGAGAATGGGGGAACCAACTAGCCAGTTTTAATCCCATCTCCCTCTTTCGTCTCTCTTCTGTTGTAGATATGATCAAGTGGGGTTACGTGTTTGGGAAAGTAGTTAAATGTCCAGTTCGGTGTGATTTGGGGGCAGTGGTCTGGGAGAGACAGCGAATGCGGGGGATGTTTCTTACCGTTCCAACATCCAGCCCCGTGCCTTGAGGGGAAAAAAAAGTGCTTGTTAACAACAGGACCAGTTGCTAAATAACGCCGTCTTGTCACCCCTGCAGTGCACAGTAGACAGCTGTTGTGATGGCTGAAGTTTTTTCGTTGAAGTCTGTCGTTTTGACACAAGCACTGAGTTTTGTTACCGCAGTTCCTGTTTTCCACAGGGTCAGCGTGCGTGAAAGGGATGCAGTGACTCAGGGTCAGGCCAGCCATATTTGTTTTAGGTTTTAATTTTCTCTTTGAAGACTTAAGGGTATATAGTCTTTTCTTGGTGTGCCTGCATAATGCCGATTAGCCTTAACGGGAGTTGGGTACATCCAGGGAAGAATAGGCCCTTTTGTTTGTTAGAAACCCAGAAACAGCATGAATCCATCATCCAATCAATCAGAGTACCAGGGCTCTCCCTCACCTGCCGGCAGGGACACATCCAGCCTCCTCCCTTGCTACAGGGCAGCTGGGCCTGGCCCGGTGTGGCCTCTCTTGGTCCTTCACCTTCCTCCTCCCGGCAGCCGTATTTGGAACTGGATTTGGATCGTGTCTTTGGAAAAACACCATCCTTTAAATACAATCGAGTAAACTTTTTCTTCTGCTCTAATTTCACAGGCAGCTTCTAGGTGTTTGTCCATCAGTAGTGACTATTTATGTAGCCCCTCTTGCACGCTTCTTTTAAGAACTAACGACCCTAAAGAATTTTTTTTTTTTTGCTTTGTATTAAGACATAATATAACAGCGTGTTTGCTGACTGTTTTTCTGTTGGTTTTCTTTTGTTTGGTAGTGTTTTGTTTTGTTTTTTTTTCACCCGGACCTAGGTGTTTGAAGCTTTATTTGCCTGCAGATTTCAGCATAGTGAAACATGTTACTGTGACTCAGCTCACCCAGGTTGTGTGCCCATTCTTAACTCTTTACAATATTCAGTGACCCTCCGACCAAACGACGTTTCTTTTTGATACTCAGGGTCAGGAGATTCTTGAAGTTTCAGAACTGGGAAAGCTGAATTGTCTTCATTATCTGTTAGTAATATTTATAATCTCCTTTGCTACCAAAGGCAAGTGTAGTGTTTCCCAAGGCATACAAACATTGACTTCTGTAAGTGCTTTTCTCAGTACTTAAGGATTTTATCACTTTGCCTATGTTGAAGTCGCACTGCAATCGGAACGGCAGATTGACTTTAGCCTGTGAAAGTTTCTTCTTAGGCAGAAATAGTTCAGATTGCTCTCTGTTGGACTTCTCATTTAAATAAAAACTGTTCATGTACTTACATTGAATAGATTAAAAACATATAGATAAATCCCTTTGGTTATATTCATTATCCCTTGTAAAAGTAGGTGGTGCTTAGAAGGTCATAGGATAAGTGTTGCTAAGCAGCTAAACAGAAGGATGCTAAAATTAACCTGAGTGTTTTTGTAAGGGATTCACTTTTTAAGTTACAATAATTTTTTTATTGTCTTAAAATATATTTTTGATAGTAAAACATCTAAAAAAAATACTTAAATGTGCAAATAAAGCTTTCCAGTGCACTGTGACGAGTGTTCAAGTTAACTACACACAGGAATAATTCCACCCTCCCCCAGTATGCCTAAATTTTACCAGCATTGGGCCCTTGATTTGTGCCCTTTGCAAATGTCCTTCCAGAGTTATCTGTTGCTCCAAGAGCATCTGATGTATGTTGGATAGCAGCCTGTAGGGACAGTCTTGGGAAAAAAGAAACTGCAAAGGTTCCCCAGGAACAGGCAGAAAACAAGTAAATCCTGTTAGTCTGAAATCTATGCATGTGCAGAAAAAGCCCCTTTTAACTTTTTGATGAATGATGCCTAAGTTTGGAAATCTGTGTTTTAGGTGTACACTCTTAAAACATGTGAAATCATGTCTTCTTTGAGCGCAGTAAAGGGTGTTTTAAAATGAGTGTATTATTGGACCATGTTACTGGACCAGTTTGAGAGGGCTGCCTTGATGATGTGGTAGCTTCTTCCTTGGGAGATAATTGTAGAGGAGGATGGGGGTGCAGCTTTTGCTTCTCCTGAAGGTAGTGAGAGTGCCTGTTGCCCTATGTCTTTTTCTTTTACCTCCTTTCTGAATTCAAAGAAGAGGGTCAGTCATGGGAATACAGCTTTAAAATAGGCTTTTTCAAGAGTATACCCCAGCTTGGGAAGGGGCCAGGCACTGCTTCATGTTCTTTTTGAGTACAGCTTCATCGTGGATGGAATGTGCTCAGGTACCCTGCAGCTTTGCTGGGAAGTGTCTCGAGGAGCAGATGTAAACTTCGGGGATGAGAAGGGATTGCCCTCTGAGACCACACAACAGCTTGTCTCTGACTTTTGGGTGGGAGGTCTGACTTGCCAAGTTGTTGTTCAGCAGTTACAGCAGATTTTCTTTGGGGAGGCGTATGAGGAATCCCTTCTCTGTGTGTGTTGGGTTATTTTTTTGTTTTGTTTAAATATCGCACATAAAGCCATAATGATGGGAGCTGTGCTTCCCTCCCCTGCATTTAGAAGCATCTTTATAGGCAGTTATTTCAATGGCAGGACTTGGGTATCTTTGCAAGTGCCACTCTCTTGGTGATACACTGAAAAGTTAGCTGCTTATGTGGAGCCAGGAAGGGCTTGAAACTTGGAGAGCTTTGCCAGGCCAGGTTTGGTTATCAGCGTTTGATTACGAATGAAAACAGGTGAGGTTGGCTGAGGTGGGAAGTGCTGGCTCTGTTCTGGGGTACTTCTGAACTGGAATTTCAGGAGCCTTGACTCTTTGTTCTTCTTCAGTGCTAGAAATCTGATGATGGCTTATCTTTGATGTCTGCCAGTCATGATGTTTTTCCCACCTGAAGGTGTTCCCTCCACCCCACCCTTCCCCTCTGTTTTGAATAGCAACATTTGAGGGCCAGTGACTTAGACGAGTGTGGGCTTCCGAGGCAGCAGTACCAGAGCATGTCACCCCCCTTCCCTCAGCCTTTTACTCAGAGAAGGGTGACGAAGCTTATTTAGAGCTCTGGCTAGTGCTTTATTATGAAATATTCAAAGTATAAATAGTTGCCAGCTGGGGCATATGCTCTGGACTCCCGTTGGATGGCTTGTTCATGTTGTGCTGGAAAAGAGTCAGAACAAGGAAAAGGGCCTGGGCAAAAGGGAGAAGAGTCAGTGGGATACTTGGCTTGTGGCTGTGCCGGTGTTAAACCTGTTAGAGCAGCCTCCTGCAGCCAGAGAGGAATTGTCCTGATGTAACTGAGCAGCGTCTGGACCTGTGTGCTCCCTTTAGAAACAACGCAGGCCTTCTGGTGTATCCTGCTTTTTTTTTTTTTTTTTTTGATATAGTGGCATTTCAGCTTTCAGGTTGGCCAGCCTAGCAATCAATAAAAGTGGTTGCCTTTGAATAGGTGCTTTACACAAAAGAAGGAGTTGATGGGTGGAGACTGTTTATTCAGAGTGATTCAACTAAGTAAGGCTAAGAGAATCTGAATACCTCTTTAAAGATGTAGAGAAAGGCAGCTGTTTTAACAACAGGATTCACCTGCAGAGTCCCAGCCGTCCACAGAGGTGCTACAGCTAGGGAAAAGAAAAGCTGTCAAAACCCCCCACGGGCGTTGTTAGGCTCCTGAACTAAAATAGGTATTCCAAGGACCATTAGAGAGGGAGGCCTTTCAGGCCTTGATTACCTCTGCCATCTCCTTTGCGGATCTTCTCATAGAAGCATGTGGCATGCAACTTTCAAATTCCACTGTTTTTCTGCACCTAACCTTTCTGAGCAAAAATGTTTTGTGTTTAATATTATTTAATTGTTTACTTATTTAATCTCAGGATTTTGAGACATACTTTTCCTTTTAAAGAAGACATTCCCTCATCCCAGTGCCTGAAGTTTCTTTGAAGATACATTTCCACAAGCGACGTTATTTATCTGGAGCTCTCAAAAAGTGTGAGAGAGCTGCTGGCACACAGTGGCCAGATGACTTCCCAGTGTAATTTCTGTCAGCTTTGAAAAAATCATATTTTGACTTCTAAGTCACTCTGGGTAAAAAGTACATTAAGCGTCATAGACATTTTCTGTGCTGATGTGCCAGAGTGACTTGCTAATTCGGTTCTAAAACATACGTGTATTTTGTGGTTAATAGTGGAAGTGCCAGCCTCTAATACATGTAAGACTTGTCATCTCCTGGTGGATATTTTAACAGGTGTTAGCATGGACTCTCTTGAAACAGCACAAACATACTTATAGGTGTTTTAGGAATGGGCAGCCCGCATCATCTGTCCTTTGAAAGTGGGGGATGATCAGCTGTTGACAAACCTTTAAAGTTAATTTAGGTATGTGCTTCCTCACTGAAGATGAGAGAAGCACAGTGTTCACGGTGAAGTGTAGCTGGCCTTTGCTTTCATCATGTGTGCGATTACTGGCTTTAGCTCAAGCCCTTGTTAGTCCCGTTCCGTACGGCAGGTGATGTCAGTGTTCAGGTGTATCGGTACCTGGGAGTGCTTTCCTCAGAGCACTTGCATCACAGCAATAAATTCCATTCCTGTGCTCAGGCCTCACTCCTTCACGCTGCTAATGTTACGGCTTGGACAAGGGAGAACTACTTTGGATTTTGCACCAATAAGCGGCAGTACTTCCTTCTATTTCCTTTAGGGAACAACATCACTTAATTTGGACCACTCACAGCTTTGGGTAGGGGAAGGAGCCTAGTTGGAAGTTCCCGTTTGTGTTACACAAAATGCATTTTCTTGGTTAAATTAAGTTCATTATATCTCATTACCCTTAGTGTTTTGGAGAAGCAGTCCGGACACGAATACCTGTGTGCTGTTCTTCATTCGTGTGTGGATTTTTTTCTGATGTCAATGCAGCTGCCTGTGTATCGAGGAGAACAGGTGGCTGTGGCGTCTTGTGCATGTGCTTGCCTGCTTCATCCCCTCCTTCTCCCCAAAAGCCTTAAGGTATCCTTATTGGTGTTCACTTGGATAACTTGGGGCACAACTTGCATATTTTGCTGTCTATACATCCCTTGATGCTTTTGGATGGAAGGAAGGATGCAGGAGGAGGCTTGCTTTTTAAGTGAGGCACTGAAGGTCTAGGAAGTGGAAGCGCATGCCATGGAAGTCAGTTTTGTAAGAGATGTAGCTGGGTTACTAAGGGCTCCCATTTGTGAGGTTTGACTGTTATTTTCCAGGGAAAGAAGTACAAGTGCAACAAGTGCTTCTCTACAGAGATGTAACTTATGCCTTGTATTTGGTTGATTTGGAGGGTATATTTCTTTTGGTCTGTTTTTCTAACAGCTGCAGGTATAATTTGTTCTTCCTCCTTATCAGATGATCCAACCAGGTGTCGCTTAGTACATCTTACTGCATTTCCAAGTAGGGTTCAAAACTGTGGTCCTCGGCAGCTTCTGGAACAAGTCTTGGAGCAACTTCCAGCCTTTACAGCGGATAGGTGGCTTTTCTGCTTGGTAAGAGCTCCTGGCAGTCTTTGAACTGCCAGGAGCCTGACTGTCCACGTTGCAAAAGGGTAAAAGAGAGCTGTTCCACAGCGCTCCTGTTTCGCTGGTGTATACTCAGTTTATTGTTGGAAACTGTGCTTTTCTTTAAGTAGGGAAGAATGTCTTTTCATATCCATGCTACCTACACTTTGTGGGAGAAATCTTTGTGGGAGAAATCTTCTCCATCCTCTGTCTCCATTCCTCCTCTTTGAGAAATGGCAGTGTCTTTTTGCTGAGCGTGAAGTGGTCACCACATTTGACCTAACCTAAGGGTGAATTTCTAGCAGTGGGTGTAATGATCCGTACCTCAAAGTGGATGCCGGTTACCTTGGGAGGAAGCCATGCAGATTATAAGCTCTGCAGGAAGGAACTGGTGGATTCTGTAAACTCTGCAGCCCCGCTAACTGCAGTTCAAGCAGTTCCCAATCTCTACTTGCAAAGCTTTTGGAACTTGTAAGCTCTTTAAATCCAGTGACTGAGGATTTTCCATGGTTCCCTTTTTCCTCCAGAAAGAAAAAAGAAATAGACTGTAAGGTTACTCGTTTTAAATGCTCAGAAGTCAGCAAATGAAAGTTAAGGTGTTCACAGAACAGTTAAGTGAGCCAAGCTGAAAACAGATCGTGCCCCGTTACGGTTGCTGTTATGTGTTTAATAATGTGTAAATAGTATGTAGAAGTGGAAAACGTGGCTTCATTTGAATCAACAGCAAATTCTTTCAGGCTTCACTGGGCTAAAATTTTATGTGGGGTACATATAGCTGAAAGCTCTTGAGCATTCATAGCATGAAAGACGCCAGGAAACTTCAAAAACCGAAACACTAATAGTGTCTTTGTATTTTTCTGGTGCTTGAAATTCCTACAGATGCAGTTACAAAGTCAGTGCATCTGTTTTAGCAGCTTGTTTGATAAACAGAAAACTGAATTAGCAATGTAATAGCCTATTTTGACTAAATTCTCTTCCATCCTGGTTTTGGGCATCATCAAAACAGTGTGGCCATTGCTGCATCCCTTTCTTAAATCCTAGAGGCAGTCCTTTAACTTTCTTGAGTATATTCGCTCCGGCGAGTGGGAGGAGGACTTGTCCTTCCCAGACCTGTCCTTCCTTGCAAGAAAAGGGGAATGTAGAGAATTCTCCTGGAGGATGGATCTGGGGCAGAGATGGCCCCTGCGTGTTTGGGGCCAGAGTTTTTATTTACACCATTGCGTAATTCTTAATCTCCATAGGAAAAGATGTGGGTTAGTAGATTTGCAGCACCACAGACTTGCATGTGGCTGTGGTCTGCCTGATAGCCGACGAGTGCTAGTATTGCATAGTAGATGTACTGATGTCTGCCTGGGGTCGTCCTGGAATATTGGGTGACCCTGTGCAGAAGGATCTGCTGTTGCCTGACTTTCGACCTTGTGCATTGGCAGCCTCTCTCGAGCCTGCACTGCCTGAATCGACTGACTTGCAGTAGATGTTTCCGTTTGTGTGCTCGCTGTCTTTTCAAAATGATTGCTAAAAAGTATTTGAGCCAAAAATAATTTACACTGGACAAGAAGATGCCAGCAGCATGTGCAGATTGCAGGCTGTAGTTACTGTCCCAGCTAGTGATTCAAATGGAGCTGCACAACCCAGTAGCATGGATGTGGATTAGGAAAGTCCAGACTGCTGATTAAAAAATTTCCACTATTTCTGGTAATGGATGTTTATAAGAGCTGCCCAGTCCAAAGACCCAAGAAATGAGCTGGTGGTAGTCTTTGTTTAATTCACAGTATACAGCTGCCAAGTGTTATGCTTTGATTTCCTACACTGTAAACTCTTCGGGGCAGGGATCAGTGTTCAATTACTGAGTTTTGAAAAGCCACCTAACACATTGTGGAACTGACCTGCTCGGCACTACCTCAGTATAAATGTTTAATTATAACTATCTTCTTACCCCATAGTGGAGCCTTTCCAGATATCAAGGTTGAGGCATGCTGGAAACCTGCACTGCTGCTGCTGAGGTGTCTGCATATAAACAGAGAGCTTTGGTTGCAAGGCAGAATTTGGGCAGCTCTCATAAATGCCTAGTTTGCACATGAGGGACAAAGATTCTTTTTTTTTCTTTTTTTTTTTTTTCCTAGGCAGTATAGGTGCAAGCATATACACGTGTTCAGGGGTCTGCGTCTGGCTATTTGGTTTAGAAGCAAACACACTCCTAGCTTTAATGCATGTTTCAAAGCATCGCAGTCAGACCATGTCCATCTCTCTGCCTTTTGCTTTAGGTCTGTATTTAAAAATGACAAATGTCAGGGTTCTGAAATTGAGAAATTTCAAGAAGAAACCAACTGGGGATAGAAAAAAGTCACCCCCTCAGTATGTCACCTTCCCAAGACTGAAATGAAGTGCAGTTGCTGGCTCTTGTCGTTCACAAAGTCATCTAATTCTCTTGTCTTGAATGACTTGTGTTGTATCTTTAAACTGAATTCTTAAATCATCCCAACAGTGATGTATGTGTCATTTGTTATGTTTATACAACATGAAAGCATATGGAGTAGTGGAAACATTTAGAAATTAGACCTCCAGAGAAGACTCCCATTTTAATCAGGTTACTTACTTGGATTAAACCAACCCAAATTTAAAACATGTGGGCTCATGTACTAAACTAGTTGCGTTTTCAGCACTCCAGGGGTCCGTCTGGGAGTTTACCGGTGCGTTGTCCTAGTCTGTTCCAGCCAGCTTTGTAGGAGCAGTTTGGTGTTACTAAGGTTGGAATAAGCTGATGTCAGATTTTTGTCCACAGTGCATAACAAGTAGAGGTCAAACACTTGTACAGCCAGTGATACTATGACTTGTTAAGAATGTATGCAGCAGGTCGCTTTTCAAAACATCTTTTGAAAAGCAGCCTGTGAGAGCAGTGCCATGTAGAAGAGACATGCATCTTCCTCTGGCATCAGCAAATGGATGCATCCTATCACATTGGGCTGCTGAGCATGTTTAGTCATGTTACTGTAATAAGCTCTGGGAACAGGAATGGGCTCTGCCCTGCTGCGCTTCGGGAAGATTTGAATGAATTTGACTGGTTTGTTCCAGGGAAACTCCTGTTTGTATCTGCTGCTTTTGTGCAGGGTACATAGAAGGAAGGAGTCAAGTTGGTTTCTTGGCTGAAGGGGAGTTTCTTTGCAGTTTAGAATTGCTAACGTTACTGTACTGAAATTATTATTCCTTAGAAGAGGTGAAATTAAAAAAATCCTAAAGTGACTCCTCGAATCCTCAGTGTTCCTGGCGCTGGTAGTGTTCAGATCTACTTAGTTTTGAGACTCTTCTTTGCTCAGGTAAACTGATTATTAGGGAGCCTTCTCTTTCTTCCAGCTGTAGCCTTCAGGCATCCCTATTTCTCCTGCCCTATGGATCATCCTACAACATACGCAGATGTACATTTTAAATGCGCTGTGGTGGGGGTTACCGTCTTTATCCTTTTCTTTTTGTCTTAACACAGATTAGCCTGGTAGCTCTCAGGGTATTTTTTAAATTTGCTAGTGTGTGTATGTCAGAGGCAAGTCTAGATCGCGCCAAGCACTGATCCTGCAGACACTTTAAACACAAATATAATTCTTCTTAAGTAGGTTGTTCCATTTAAGTCAAAATACTGGCATGGGTGAAGTTAGGGGAAGTGTTTCAGGACTGGGGCCTGCATTTAACTTTCAGAAAAAGTATTCCTGACACAAGCCAGAATCTTTAACCCATGTGAGCTGCCGCTCCGCACTCATCTCACTGACTTCAGTTTCTGACCTACTTGAGAAGGTATTGCTCAGCCCGAGGAAGTGTTGCAGGTCTTGCAGCCTGAGAACAGTTGGCTTTGAAGAGGGGCAGCAAGAAATGTGGCCGTGAACTCGAACTCCTCCGATACACAGTGTCTGCAAGAGTTAAACGAAAGCACTCCAGCAGCTCATGTGCTCTCTGTGTGTGCATACTTTCCTAATCTTGACATGGGGTCTGAGCTGCAGGCTCTGAGGGCGTATGTGAAGTTGGCTTGGCTGTCACCTTTTCACTCCCCGCATCTGGCTGCGGCTCAGCACAGGGACGCTCCCCGCCACTGGGATTACCGGCTGCAGATAGCCAGCTGCCTAAAACCTGTCCCTGTGGGGCTGGCTGGGCCGAAAGGTGCCCTGGCATGCCTCGCCTGCCTGGGCACTGCTTCTCGCCCTTGCGGGGAGCAGTAGAGGGAAGAAAAAGTGCTGCGGTGGCCTCTTTCCTGCATCTGGAAGATATCTTGCACCCACCTTGTGCTCTCAGGTTGGTCTGGGTGAGCTTTCTGCTGCTCTGCTGTCATCATTTGGCTGGACAACAGCTGCCTCTGAGGATGGGTCTGCTTTAAAATGGGGGAAAAGCTGTACGGAGCAGGGCCCACGGGCCCCTCTCTGATGGGGGCGGGCTGTCCCTGCAAGTGGCGAGAGGGAGGACAGAGCATGCATTTTTCTCCGCTAGGTGACTAAGTCCTAAGGGCAGCTTGGGCCTTGGCTGTCTGGGAAGAAAAACTGCAGTTCCTTCAACACACAGCACCCTGTCAAAAATTGCTGAGGCTGGAAATGAAAGCTGCCTGCCTTTTTTTTCGCTTAGGTTTCCTTGGAAAGGCTGCCAGTGGCCACCTCGCCCCACCCTGCAGACATGTGGGCGGGAGTGGGGGTAGCCGACAGGAGGGAACATCACCAAAAAGGCAGAGCAACTTGGCTCTTGGCCACGCACAGGAGCAGGAACAGCTGCCTAGATGGCCCCCGGAGCCTCACTGATGTCAGCATAACCAGCGCTCCTTAAAACGCGGCACTGTGTGTGGGGGGCGAGGGGGAGCAGGGCTGGGAGCAGGTTTAGGGGGGTAAGCAGTACATAAAACAACCTCCACGATTAATTCCCCCCTTCAAAACAGGCCTCTGCTTTCTGTAGGAATGGGAAGGTTTTGGATGAGTGAGTGAGAGTTAGGAGAAATTTGTAAAAGTAGAATAAGTTACCAAAAGCAAGGAGCAGAAAGAATATGCGTTGTCAAATTTGTGTGTGTTTGCTTGCTTGGTTTTTTTTTTTCTTTTAGAAGTGTGGCTAGGAACAGTTCGGCACTGTTGGATAAATCTGTCAGTGCTGTTCCCTTCTCTCTCCCCTATGTTGTCCCTGAGAACCTGTCACACTGTGACAGATTATACTGTCAAATATCATACTGTGTTTGCAAAGTATCTGGCTTGCCTCAGGATGCTGTATGAAATACGTTGGGATGTGGCATCCTGCAGGGAGCATGTCATGTGTGCTCACTTGGCCTCCTGTGCTTGCTTGAGCAGAGGAAGGGAATGCACATCAGAAGAACACAGTTGTTCGCAGCTCCCTTCCACTCCCCTGTGTTGTTCCAGAGGGATGGCACTTCGTGTTGCCCATGAGGTTTACCAAAGCTGTCTTTCCTTCTGTGTTGATACCAAGGGTCCCTGATGGTGAGAGCCTCTGCATGGTTAAGGATGGTGGGGCTGTCTGTCTGACCTCTGTGACGTGCGATGCACAGCGCAAAGCTACCCCTGTGATAGGTACTGAACTGAATGAATGTGAGTTTCTCTCGGGCCTGAGATGACTTCTTCCAATTTAATAGCTAATACAGTACTTTCTGAAAGTCACAGGAGAATCTGACATGTAGCTGGAAGTGCTGAGGGAAGAGGATACCAGCTTTTCCAGAACTGTGTAGCTCAGTCATAGAACGAGGTTGGACTGGACATGAAACTAGATTCCAGGGTGACGTGGTGATTGCAGCCTCCGCCAGCTTTGCTTCTTCCCACAGCTGGGGAGTTGATTTTCCCAGCAGGCCTATGCCAGCGTAGTCCTGCTGCTCATCTTGTGGTGTTACCCCAACACAGAAGTCGTGCTTGAATTGCTTGCAAGTGGTATGCAGTGCACAAATCTAGGCGACAGGGGTAAGCCAGCCTATCCGGGCTGGTTGCAAAGCTGAATTTGCAAAATGCTGTCTCCATCAAGGCCAATGTAATAATAAGTTGCAGAGATTCCGTCTTGAAAAACAAACAGCGTAACACAAGTGTTTGGGGAGGAGAGTGTTGCCCTCCTTTATAAGGCTTTTGCTGTTTGTTAACTCAGGTTAACTTTAGGAGTCAGATTAACATTTCCTATATCGTTCCAGAATTCTTGTAGTAATTAGCAAAAATGACTTAGGGTCACAGCAGTTGTATGGGACCAAGTAAGCATCTATTCATGTTCTTTTCAATTGGGACTGTGGCATGAAGAATTTATTTACTGAAGGTCACAGATGGAGACAGTAGCAGAGGCAGGAAAAGAACCCAAACTGGATTTAGAAATCCAGTCTTGTGTCTTCACCATTAGATCATGCTTCCTGCCTAGGCAGATGAACCCACATAAAAACCTTGGTTCACAAACAGGTAACATTCAAGTACTACCAGCACTGTAAAATATGGCTAGAGCTAATATATTTGCTCTGACTTTCATCTTGAGTGCCTGGTGGAACACCTGTAAGTATTTACATTTTAACATGAGCTTTGTGCTTGTGAAAGCAGACAGTTTGACAGCAATGACCTCTCACACAAAAGCCTGAATAAGTGATGAACTTCCAAGAAATCCATGACCTGAACTCTGCTGGGTGCGTATTGAAGGTGACAAGTTAATGTGGCCTGTGGCAGTACCACCAAGAGGCCTGGCTCTGTGCTGGAACTCTTCTGCTGGAGGTGGTCCGCAAACATGCCTCTAACCACCATCCCTGCCCAAAGGCCTGGAAGTAAGTGTGCCTGTATACTGTCTGCCTAGGTGAGGGCCTCGGGCAAATATCTGCTGCAGAAAGGACTTCAGTTTTTCTGGAGGTTTCTCATCCTGCTGCTCTGCTTCTGACACTGGATGAAGGGCTTGGTTTGTGTGGCAGAGAAGGCAGAAGCGTGGATGTACCTCTTCCCTCCCAAGTGGTGCACTTCAGAGTTCGCTGGGCTTAAACTGAATTGAGTGGTAGTTAAAGCTTCAATTATGGGCAGCTCTGGAGTTGGACACGTCTCTCCTGCAAGTGTGGTAACCTCTGGCTGTCAGACAGGGAAGACAGCCATGGTATGGTAACCTCTGAAATCACCCTGACCTGAATCATGCCGAAGCTGTGTGTCCTGCGATGTTTCCTTGGGACTGCCCTGTCCTGGAATGAGCAGTTCCTGGTACCTGCTTCTTCAGTGAAACTTGGGTTCAGAGTGGGGAATGCTTCTTCAAGCTGACAGAAATGCCTTTGGATCTGTGGCGGAAGATTTTTTAGTCCCGTGGAGTAAGTCATGCTGCATTTTTCAGCTGCAGAACTGAAAACTAGAGGGTGTCCTACTTGTGTCTAACACCAAGTCAGACCAAAAGCCCATCTAGCCCAGGATGCTGGTCGACGTGGATTTATCAAATTGGAGTATGGCAAAAGGGCACCTACTAATGATGCTTTCCTAGTATAGTCTACCAACAACGTGCAGCTTCTGGAATCTCTTGAGCCAAAGTGTTTTTGTGTAGGTTCAGTGTTTAGGTTCAAGAATCCTTTTTGCTGAGCTTGTCCAGCAGCTTTTTGAACCTGTACTGACTCTTGGCATGTTGTGGTGGTGAGTTCTGCAGTTTAACTACATGCTGTGTTGGAGGGGAGGTGAAAAAAACCCTTTCTAAACCTGCCATTTGATGCTTCCACTTAGGTGGAAGCTTTCCATTTAGGACTTGTACCATGGGAAATAGTGAGTAATCATTCCCTACCAACCTTCTCCACAAGTTTCAGAATTTTGTGGACCTCTGCTGTATCACCTCTGTGGCCTTCCTCCCAAGTTGGGAGTCCCGATCTGAGAATCAGTTATTATGCAGAAGTTGTTCCATGCTTCTGATTACGTTGTTCACGGACACTTGTTAAAGCTTCACTTTGCCTTGTTAACATCGATCACAGGCACATGCCAAAAGTACTTTATTTGCCTACATATTTATTGCTGTAAGACATATACTTGGACAGGCTTAAAGATTTCCAGGTGCTGCCAGGATTCTGCTCTTCAGCAGCTTTTTTGGGAAACTTGCTCAGTGTTGGCAGGTTACAGGCAGAAGATGCTGATCGGCAAGGATGTTTGCATGTCTGGCTCAGTTACTTCCATCCTGATTGCTTGAGAACTGATTGCTTAAATGGTGCTTTGCTCTCTGCCTTCCTTCCCAAATACACTACCGGTTTCTAAGAGCAGTGTCTGTATCCCTCCACTTAATATTTCTCCACCCCTACAGATGGGAGCGTGAAGCATGCCCTGCGTATCTAAAACCTTAGTGAATGCAACCTAGACAGAGACAAGGGGCATTTGTTCTTGCCAGCTCTGGGGATATGTCTTTGAGCACCACTCAAACCAAGTGATACTACCCTTTAAAGGTCCCTTCCAACTCAAACTATTCTATGATTCTACCCACAAAAAAGTTTGCCTGCTTCCCAGTGCTAGCCTGCTTGTTTGGGATGATGACTGGGATTCACCCATCTGTTTGGCCTCAGCAGGTATCAGAGGTTTGTTTTGAGCTCTCTGAAGTAAAATGTTTATTGATGTAACTCTACTATGTTCCCATCCCTTTTTTTGGTAGTCTGCCAACCCACTTGCCCACCTGTAGGACTGCTCCATGTTGGTGGACTTGGAGATTTTAGTTTTTGCAGCCAAAAGAATTTTGCTTTGGTACTAACCATACCACTGCTATTTACTTGTGTCAGATCGCTCACAGGGTGCTTTACAAATTGGTGCCTACAATGCTACTGAAATGCAACCACTTCTGAAGTGGAGAGTGAGAAAGGAGAGGTTTAGATCAGGTCATGCTAACCCTTTTCTTTCTCGGTGTAAAGTGCTGCACATTCTTCAGTACTGACATAGCCTAAAAAGGAACCTTGGCTTTTAAAGCCCTATCTTAACCTGTGTAACAAATGATGCATGCTACTTGATTTGTGTTTAGCTGATACTCCAGCTTGCCAGAACTAGGAACTTAGTTGCGAGTAATATGAAGGGTGACGCTAGCGATTTCAAACCTTTTTGTAAAGAAAGCCTTTCCACAGTGAAAACTCAGCTTTATCTAGGTTATTTACTCCCTTTATTAAGCCTCTCAGGATTGATGAAATATAGTGGTCTTAGGAGAAACAAGCCCTGTTCATCGTGTAATACTGATTTATAATGATAATCTTTCAATGTTGCTGTGTATAAAACCTTTCTAATAAGCTGTTCAGCACTTATTGCTGTACTCTGTGGGCTCTCTGAATTACATAGTGTTTGGAAGTAGCTAGCATATCTGTTTGGGGAAAGGGGGCAGAGGCTATCCTTTTAAACTATCAAGTTGTGGTTGTAGTTCTGATTGTTGAATTCAAAGCTCGTCTTGTATTGCTCTGCTGCTGCTTTACACATTTAGTATCCTAAATTTAAATTTAGTATCCTAAAGGCCACATGAGGACCAAGGAATGGAGTGCTAGCATAGCATACGCTTTGCAGGTGTCTCTTTGCTCTTGGGTGTTAGATCAGGAAAACCTAAAAGCTAAAATAAAGCCATTGTGTATGTGTAAGCAGGAGGGCCTGTTAATGTTGCTTTAATTGGAAGTGTTTACTGCCTTTTTTCTTAGGGTACATATCCTAAAAATTAAAGATCTTAAATATCTTAAAGGTGCACCCTGAAGTGCTAGGCCAAGAAGCTGATAAGGACTTTTTGTATTTGTCCCTCTGTCTTCTGAAAGTTCCGTTTTGGTTGGATCAGTTCTCTAATCTGACTTGCCATGCAGCTGATTTAATTCTGCTGGCACAAGGAGGCAGTGGAGAAGACATAGCAGAGAAGGACAGGACTTCGGATTGCAGCGCAGATAGAACAGATTTTAAAAGCCCATGCAACCCCATCATTAAAAAGACTGGTGCTTGAACCGTCAAAACCATCATGTCTTTGTAGTGAAGCAAGGGCCAGGAGGAAAAGTGGAAGAACCAAGCGGAATGCCTTTTTGCCAGTTTATCTTTGCAGAAGCCTCGAATAAACCTTGCATGAAACAGGAGGCATTGCTTGCTGGGATGGATCCTCAAATCCATGCAGCAGTGTTGCTGGGTTGATTAATTCCTGCACACAGAGCCTAATCCAAGCTCTGCTCCATGGGTAGGGGGTCATTAGCAGTGTCTGTTGTCTCTGTCCTTGTATATAGGAACTGCATCTGCTCTGTTGTTCAGCTTAGGATCTTTGCCAGCTGGGAGTTGCTATGTTGAAAAAACAGTACAGCCGTGTTTTGTTTTGTTTTGGGTTTTTGGGTTTTTTTTTGAAGATGCTTCAGTTTTAACTTGTATATCCTTGTCTGCATTCTGGTGTCCAGCTTTGTTGAAGGTAAGAGTGAGCGTCCACTCAGTTCATGGGTATCTTTGTACCCTGATGCCAGTAACTGTACTGAAAGGGTGGCAGGCTTGTGCTAATAGAGTCACTTTCCCCCACCACCCCTTTTGCTTTTCCCACTTGCCCTTGTCTTTCAGGTACATTGTGGTGTTTGCCTTCAAAGATTGTATTTAACGCCACTTGTATTTAACGCTTTTTCCCCCCACCACTTCAAGGCAAGCATTATTCCAGGTATGTGACTACAAGCAATGCAAAAGGAAAAATCTTAATGGAGATCTGTGCGCTGTTTGTTGTCTCTTTGAAGCTGCCTTTTTCTTAAGAGTCTTTTGATATTTAGGTATTTCCTCCCAGCTTTCCCCCTTCTGGTGTGTTTTTGCCTGGATAACTAAAAAAATTCATAATGATGTTGAATTAGTGACTTCAGAATGGTTTCCTTGGCAACCTAAATGTGCATTTGACATCATAGGATGAAGCAGCAGTTTATAATCTACAGCAAAACTAGCTTAAGGAGGGGGTTTTGGTTTTGGTTTTTGTAATTTGTTTACCTCCTCACTTCTAGCAGTTCATTCCTGTTGTACTGTAACTCACCTCCTCTTCAGAGGTGCTGGTACAAGGGTTTATGGGGGTTTCTCTGTAAGCCTTATCTCTAAAATGATCTGGGTAGTCAGTCCTCTCATTTTTTTTCTGTCTTTCAACGGTCACACCTCACCAACTTTTGTTTCGGTCACTAAAGGGGAAGCAAACCGTAGGCTTTCCCTGGCATGGGAATGAGCAGCTGGAGAAAGGGGGAGAGCTTCTGGAGAGGTGTTGACCCTCAGTGCAGGTGGCACAAAACTACACACTGTTCGTGTCAAGAGGCTTGAGAGTTTCAGCTGTGAAGATAGTCTCATCTTCCCACCTTAGCACACATTCTCTGTCTGCTTTCTTGGTGCAAATCTCTTTATTGCATTAGTTGTGCAAAAATTATGTTGCTTCTGTAAATCGGTTCTCCTTTAGCTGTTCTTTCTGCTCCCAAATTAACTTCCATCTTAAGAGAGTATCTTTCTTAATTACACTTGATGTTGTGTAAGGAGATCATGTTTCATCATGTAAGATTGTGGTCCAGGTTTTATTCTGGCTGAACTGGTACAAATCTGGTGCAGTTTTCCCAGGGCCAGTGTGGTATCTTTCATGGAAGAAGTCAGTTTGTGTAGCCAGGAGCTGAGCATTAAGCATGTCACAGAGATACCAGCTTAAAGACAACAATAGTGAGGACTGATGTAAGTTTTATAGGAATGCCCAGACTTCTGTTATAAGATACAGCACTAAATATATGCTAAAGGCCAATAAGTACAATAACTGCAACAGCACATTTCCAATAAAATTGTCTTCTTGCAAATGAACGTGGACTGTGAAGGGGTTTTTTATGGCATCTGCACCACTTGATACTGGCTCTATCAGTAGTTATCATCAGTTACAATAGTCCATTTGTTTTTAGATTTCTGAAGTTATTTTTTATAACCGTTTGGGGGAGTAGCATGTGAAACAGGGCAGCATGCAGAAATCTAAAACTCCAGCCAAAAGACACCTCCTTTTTGTGTCTACGTGTTGCAGCTGTCTATCTCTTGGCAGCAGGCAGCCTGTGTAGAATGTGAGGTTTTAGCGCTGAAGCATGGAAGAGTGAATTAAGGAGTTCTGAACTTAAAACATTCTTCCTTTCTAGGGAATTTCAGTCCTCACCATTGCTTAGTTATTCGGAGGCTATTTGTATGGTTGTTTTTTTTCTTTCAGTAACTCATATTCACGATACGATAAACTAAAACAGGTCACTAATTCTTTAATTTTCTCAGTTATTCTACAGTTTGGTAATCAGATGAATTGGAGTCAGTTGCACGGATACCCAGCTGGGAGGAAATACAAAAAAGAGCGTGTGTGTATTTTTTTATGGGGAGGAGAGGAGGAAAGGGGAGATTTCAGTTTTTCACAGTGAAATAGACTTTTGTATAAGCCAAATAAACAACATTTTGTTTTGGGGATGTCAGCACAGGTAATATCATTTTGGTTTGGGACATGTTGTTTCTGCGTAAACTACAGATAGCATCATAACACCGAGGGCGTAGTTACACCTTTTAATCGCCCCTTGTTACACCTGGGAAGGCAGAGGATTTTGTGAAATGAGCCAGCGTAGCAGCTTCCCTCCAACAACTCAACCCTGTGAGTATCTGCATTTCCGACTAAGTGGATGCACACTTTTGCACCATGCAGGCAAATTGACAAGGGAAAGGTGTAGTAACAAGATTCTGAGGCTTTCCATTAAAACCTGTTTTTTAAAAAATACACTGTGTGTTCAGTTACGCAGGTGGTGTCAGAGTGGAGGGTGGAAACTGCGTCCCTGGCACTCTGAGAAACGGGGTTGGGGCGATGACTTCCATTTCCCTCGCAGACCAAATCCTTGCCTTTTTCCCAGGCTTTTCATTATTCCAGCCTGGTCTGGGATACTGTTTTCCTTTCAGCTGAGACATTTGTACTGCTGTAGTTGTTGCATCTGCCCTGGGCAGGGGAAGGAAAGCCGGCACAGGCAGTTCCGTGCGCCAGTAGTATGGCTGCCTTGCTGGCGAGGGCTGGGCTTCTCTGGAAAAGGTATGGTAAAGTCGTTCAGCTTCTGTGTGCGTGGATGAAGCCTGACTTTTCGCTCCATAAAGAAGGCTAAACCTTTCTGAAACACGTGTAAGTTTTAGTATGCAAAGGCCGCGTGGTGTTTCAGCAGGTTTTGGCTTCTTTTTCTCCTTTTTTTTTTTGGTCCCTAACTTTTGCATGGCTTTAAAAGCCCTTGCTCTTCGGAAGGCTGGTATTAAAAGGAGTGGAAGTCATCCCGGGGAGAGGAAAAGGACAGGCTAACCTTGGCACCTGAGGCCTGGCTATTATGTTGCGCTTCCTCTGCGGGGCGGCGCGGGGCGCGGGGCCGGCCGGAGTGATGTTCTCACAGCAAATGGAGGAAGTTCCTCTAGCAGAAGCAGAGCGCTTCTGGATCTCCTCTCGCCTGGGGGATGGGGCAGGGTGGTGAAAGAGGGTCACAGAAAGCACCGAGCGGGAGAAGGATGAAAAAAGAAAAAAACAAAACCCAACCAAAAACCCCACAACCCTGATCCCTCAGCTATGTGCAAAGCTCGTCAAACTTTGCGGAAAACTGAATACTCTGGGGAGGCCGGGAGGGGTTGGGGAGCAGGGGCTGTTTCCCTGGCTGCTGCTGGCAGCGAGGAAGGTACCTCGGGAAGGAGCCGGGGAAGGATGGAGGGGGGCGGCCGCTCCGCTCCTCTCCCTGGTTGCTGACTAAACAGTTATGTCAGCTGGCAGTCGACGCGGCCTGGGGATTTGCGATATAGCTCCTGGAGGGTGGGGGTGGCTGTGCGGGGGGAAGGAAGGGAAGGGGCTGGCCCTGCCGCAGCAACTGCTGCTCTTGCCTCTCCATCGCGCTCGGGGCAGGGAGACCTGGCCACGGGGCTGGCCGCGAGCCTGCGGCGTGACCCCGGGAAGTTCTCGCGGTGATGCTTGAGCGAAGGGGACGCGTGTGCATCCGCCATCCTTGTTTGTTTAAATGTCGGCGCGGTGCCTCGAATAGCAACCCCAGCCCGCTGGAAGGCTGTCCTGTGCGGGGAGAGCGTTCCCGTCCGACTGGTACCCATGCCTTCCTCGCTCGCTGAGTCAGGGCCCTTCGGAGCACACGCCTCTGCCGAAATAGCCAGGGCCTGTTGCTGGGGCACAAGGAGCATGCTCCCATCCGAAACTGGCACTGCTTGCAGATGCTCGGGGAGAGGGCAGCCCTACAGGGCAGAGCTCCATGTTTGTCCTTCTGCTGGGCTCCGGCTGGAGCTCATGGTGACGATGCGAAGTGCGGAGGCGGCAGCAGCAAAGCTCGGCCGACACGCTGCCTGCTGGTCTGCCACAGGTAGAGACTTCCCATCTAAGCACAGCTCAGCGCTGTTAGAAAGTAGACAGTGAATTCTGGCTGCTGTTCAAGTTTAATGTTTCCTTTCTTGGCCTTGAAGGCAGATGGAGCCCAGGGTAGCATTTACACAGAGCAGGAGGTATTTATAATGATTCTTTCAGGTCGGTAATGTTCAAATTCTATTTTTCTGTTCTTCTTGTTTTGTTTTCCATAAATCGTGCACTGTAAAGTTGGAACAGCCTTGGAACAGCTGCGGCTTTTCACCCATGTGCTTGCCTCCTCCACCCCCCGTTAGGAGTAAGTGAAGGATGGGTTGCATGTGAATCACCCCTATACCTATTTTGCTTCTCCTGTCCCAGCAGTGAAAGACAGAGAAGGACCCTGTCCTGACAGGCAAAAAGGGTGTGTGTCTCAATTGTTTGAGGTCAACTGAGTTAGCTGAACACAATTAAAGAAAGAAAAAAAACAAACACTCTCTTGATGCTCCTTAAGGTACAGCCTGCTGTGTCCGAAGCCATGTTTGTGGCTGCGTGAGACCAGTTAATGCATTCACCTGCATCTTAATGAACACGAAGATAGATTTTTAGTAATGTTAATCTGACTCAACCGAGCTACTATGGTTGTAGTCATGAGTGAACCTGTCTGGCCGACATGGACAAGCTTGTTGAAGGCTTTACTTAGCAGGACAGCACCAGTCAGTGTTTCTAATGGTCTAATTAAGACGATTTGCACTTTTTTTTTTTTTGCTAAAGGTGAGTGCCCTATGAAAGGTGAGTGAAGGCTGTAGAAAAATGTTTATATTGTGATGTGGAAACCTACAGATCTCACCCAGGAATTGCTTTGTTGTACCTTTGTGCAGCTCTCATCACCTCGGCACAGTTCTCAGCAGAGTGTGTTGTGCCTGACACTCCTTCACAGCATACCTGGATGCTCTGTTATGCACAAGTCAAACGGTAGCACGATTTCATAGGGCCTCACAATCTTCTGCCGAGCAGCCTTACAGATAAGCTGGGCAGCTGGACTTCAGTCAGTTTGTTCTCAATGATGTAGGTGTCTGCTAGCTGGTGTAGGAAGATTATACAGCACTGAAGTATCCGAGCGATGCCTCGTTCTCCCCTCTGCTTTGAACATCACACTTGCAACAGGCCACCAGAGCGAGCACCTTGTGGGAGGGTGTTAAAATTGATAAAACCTGAAGCCCTAAACATCTAGCTTTTTTTCTTGTTTGTTGTAGGTAAAAAGGCTTGTTTGGTGGTGGGGTTTTTATGAGCAGAGGAAAAAGTCTGCAAGAGAGGAAGCCACTAAGAAGTTACTGTTAAGCCAGGTGTGCATCATCTGTTTTTTTAAAGCAGTCAGGTTGTCCATGGCTCTACGAAAACGAAATTGTTTTAAAAGGAGAGGGGTATATAGCTACTTGAGTCCTTAGACAAGGGATCTGAAATGCTGAATAACTGCAATTTTCACTAACTTCACAAGGAACGCTTCTGGAAATGGCTCTTGATGCATTGGGTACAAAGCACTACAAGTGCAGGTAAACAGTTCTGTAAAATATTTTGGCACACTGAGAAAACTTCTGTGAGTGCTACTTGCAAGCTGAACACTTGACTTTTCGTGGATAAGATCAGTTCAAATAGGTGCGTTTTTCTTCCTTCTGTGTGTATGAGAGAGGGGAACAGGAGGGCAAGTAAAAAAATCAGAGGAAAAGACCTCATTGCTGACTTGGGAGACTTGTTTGACCTTCTGAGCCCCGTGCACTTGTCTGTGGTTTCCAGCCAAAGGCTCTCACTTTGAGAGTGCCTTGCTTCTCGTGCTGAACTATTTTTTGACGCACTGAATGAATGCAATATGTTAACACTCCTGTAAGCCCCAGAATTGCTTGGCTGCCCCTTGCCCTGCCTGCCTCGCGCTGGCTGAAAAGGTACCATTGTTTGTTCTGCAAACAGTGGGTGATGGTTGTTTCCAAGGTGACTATGGTGCTGTTGCTGCCTTCTAGTACAAAAAAAAAAAAAAAAAAAAAAAAAATTGGCTTTAAACACCTGAGAGCATCCCACTGTCACCAGAGACGGTGGGAGGGAGGAAAGAGCTGCTTGTTAGAGCTCTGTGGGCTGGATATTAGAATACAGATGGAGAAAATGCCAGCAAGCCAAGAAGGGGCGATGCATACATTTGGTTTATGCTACAAAGCATTCTTCCTAAACAGTGCACAGGTACAGCTATTGAAACAGGTGATTATTTCTAAGGATGCGTCTTTGATGAGAAGAAATTATAGTCAATTTAAGGTCTCTCAATCATGCTGATCAACTAGTAGTTGTAGTTTGAATTTACAGTAGTAATATTCTGCTTTTTCACTTAATTAAGAGGATGTTTTGAAGAGTGCTTGAGCAAGCGTGTATGGACTTCCTACAAGCAAAGCTAGAAGGCAACACTCAGCAGTTCTGCTAGACTTGTAGGTTTTCAGATGGTTTTGAGAAACAGTTATCTGGGGATAAAGTATGCATCCCCCAGAAAGACAACCCCAATAGTCAGTTCTTTCATTGCATTTTTGTATTCTTGAAAGGCCTGTGGTACTCAGAACAGTGCCTTATTTTGAAGTGTCTGGGTGGATGGATTGGAAGCATTTTTTCAGCCCTTTCTCTGTGCTGCCTGCCTGGCTACTGATGCAGCTGTTTAGGTGTGGGGGGAGTATAATGAGAAAAAGAAACCAGCACTTTTTTTAATTGGTCATGGATGCTGCTAGTAGAACTTTGCCTCCCCCCGCATCAGGTTTAGTACAGTTCATACGCAGGTTTCAGTAAACATTAACCACTTTTATCAGGACTCGCAGCATGCTGAATGGTTAGCAAAGAGCATGTACTGAGGGAGACAGAGAAAATGAACAAGTCCAAGGTCAAAAGGATGGTAGGTTTTTCTTTATTAAAATAAAGGGTGGAGAAGGTTGAGAACACTTTGTGGAAAAAGTAGGCCCCTGTGAAAAACATGGTTCTTGTCCTTAAGCTTTCATCCAGGTGAGAGTATGATGCAAGGAGGATGTGGATCTTTAATTTTTCTTCTGCTCTAGTGACATGACCAGAACACATCAGACCTCCTCACGCTCTTGCTGACGGACAGCGTGAACTCCTCATGACTCAGGTCAATCCAGAGCAGAGTATGATCTTTGCTATCGCTTGTCGCATCTTTACAGGGGCCTGCTCCTACCCAGCATCCACAAAGCTCCCACCGACTTCAGCAGTGCACAGCCAAGCGCAGGCAGCAAGAGATCACAGTTTCCTCCCCTCCCTGCCTGCATGAAGCAAAGGTACAAGGCCATCTTGGTTAGGAAAGGTGGTTAATGAGCTGTGGTTTAGCAGTTTACCTCACCTTTCTTACTCTTGGGTGACTTGGATGTTTCTTGATTGCTTTTGAGGGGTGCAGTGCTGCTAATTTTGCTGCAAAATTACTTGCTGTAGTAATTAAAAAATAGTTGATCAGCTTAGCAATGAAAACGAAGTAAATTGCAGGTAAATTAATGAAATGATTTTAAGTTGAGGGGTGGAAAAAAAAAAGCATTTTGAAAAGAGTGTGTGACCTGCCCTAATGAAATTTGTTGAAGTATCTGATGCCAGAGTTCAAACTGTAAGTTATTTTTAATTGTGCAAAGCAGTGTATCCTGTCCCTCCTAGCTCCATTCAAATAATGCTTTGCAAAAGAAAGAAGCAGCGGCGTTCACCTGCATGTTTCCTAGAAAACAGCATCATTGAAAGGTTGTACCTCATTGGAAAAACACAGATTTACTTAAGTGATACATCAAACACGGAAGAAATCCAAACCTTCTGTGGCTGATCTGACAGTAGTTTGAGAAACACCCTCTGCTGCATGCCCCTCAAATAAGAAACGTGTGCACACAGTTAAAAATCTCATCTTTGTGGTGACACAGATGATTCAGTGCAGGAAATGAGAGGAATCTCATTCAGCAGTTAAGCATTTGTGGGGCGGGGGTGTGAGGAGGTCACGGTGTTCAACCACCCGGTTAAGAAACCTTTGGGCTCCTTTCCCTACTGCATTTTATACTGATTTAAATCAGGGCTGATACTTGAAGCATCAGTGCGAGAGGCGAATCCCATCCTGTTCTTTCCACCTGGATCAGCTGGGAGATGAGAGAGAGATGAGAAGGGACTTTGTTGTTGGTTTTACATTTTAACTGCAGACATTAGCCATCCAACTCAAAGCCGTCCCTTGTCTTGGGATGTGCAAGGGCTCAGCTCTCAGGTCCCACTGAAGCTGAGCTGTGGCGTGGCCAGGCCGGTGCATGGAGGAGGGCCACCACCCAGGCTGCAGCGGTAGCCTATTTTCCTCCTGCTGTGGCTGCTCGGTCCTGGGGGGTGGCAGGGAGAGAGGAGCTTTAGATGCAGGCTTGCAATTACAGCCTCTTGGAAGATGCTGTAGTTCGTCTAAATATAAAATACGGACTGTGGTTTTGGTCTTAAATATTTGTGGGATTTTACCAAACCACTACAAACAAACAAAGTAAACAGCCGCGAAAAGTGACACGTTTCAGGCAGGATTTATTTTTTATTTTTCTTTTGCAAGGTGATGTGGAGACTTGTATTCTGTGACTCAGTGTTCAAAAGACAGACATTTCTCAAATTGAGAACTTCTTTGTTCGTCTCTTATTCACAAACTTCCCAAAGAACTTTATTTTAAAGTTTTTTCAGGAAGCTGGGATGTAATTTTCTTTTTAACTCTTGTTGATGTTCTTCCACAGCTTCCCAGGTGTTTTTGCCTCCTTCCCCAAATTTAAAACAAATTGAAAAACAAACAAACAATACTTCCTTTCCTAATAAGTCGATAGCATGTTGTATTAGAAGCCTTTGTAAAGTCTAATGGAGGGAAACAAGTTCATATGTGCTACTTGAATTCTAAAATACATTTACTTAGCACTAAGGAGAAGTTTAATGGGAGCATGTACAAAACATTATGTGTATGTGTAAATTTTTGCCTTGCCTGGAAACTGACTGAGGAATAAAGTCAGAAAGACAGTTTTTAGATTGCTTTGATGCCTGTGCAAAAGCATTTGCAGTATTGTATTTGCTGTAGGTCTCCAACTGATAACTGGCACTAATGAAGTGGCTTTACATACAGTTTTATTGAAATTATTTATGCAAACACAGTGCAAACTTTATTGCAATAGCAATCATTTACAGTGCACAGCTGGTAAACAAAAACATTACCATTCATTTTCCAGTGCCTCGATAGCGTCTGCTCGGTTCTCGCCGCTGTAGCCGGCCGTGCGTGCTCCCAGCATTTATTCCTCAATCCCAGCAGACCCACAAGTTTTGTCTGCTTGTAGCACCGAGGTGCAGAAGAGGCTCTCTGTCTTGAAGAACAACTCATCCTGTTTTGACTTTTTTTATTTTTTAAACCTCTGTGGAAAAATACTTGTGCTGTCAGTCGGTGAGACCACACTCCTGTTTCCCTCTGAAATTGTTCTGTAAAAGGTTCTTGGAGGACTGTCAGGTGCACTATGGACAGGGAGAATTACACACGTCTCCTTTTTAGATACCCTTGCAAAGGCTTCAGTGCAAGACTACTCTCTTAAATCTCTAACACATGAAGTCTTTTGATAATATAGTGAAGGGACTCATTCTGTCAACCATTATACAAAATTTTGGTCCTCTCTCCTTCAGCTGGGCTCCCTCTGGCTGGGGAAGACAGTCTTATTACTCCCAAACTGTCGTGATCAGGTTTGGCTCAATAGAAAGTTTTTGTGGGGCAAGATGCGAGAGACCTCTGTGCTGTGTGAGCGCCAGGAGAAAAGAGGGTGGATGCTCCACTGCAGCCTTAGGGCAGCCAGGAGTGGTTGGGGAGACTTGTTTTTTATTTCCTATCAGCATGCAGATGGGCCTCAATTCATTTCTCCTCTTAGGAAACTTTCACTGGCTCTCCCACTGAACTTCAGTTACAGCTGTGGTTTGGGGAGGGGGGATGTTTAATTACTGAGCTCAGTAGACTGGAGCAGGTGACAGATATTCATTAATAAGCCACGCTGCTTAGCTGCCATGTAGGAGTGCTTTTGCATCGACTTGCGGGGATATCTCATGTATCTTAGGGGCAAGCAGGATTCGGTGTCAGCGACGCAGATGCTAGGTGTGTTTGGGGCAGGCAGCGGTGCCCGGCATTTCAGCTTCAGGACGCAGAGCTCCCTAGGCCAAGAGCAGGCTGTACGGCACGCTTCCATCCTGCTGCAGGACCTGGGCATCCACAGACGCATCTGGGCTCCCTGGCGTGGGGTGCTGACCAGATGGACCATCCAGATGGGCTACACGTGGGCCGGTGGCCACGAGCTGAGCATCCTTGGTGCAAGGTGGCAGGGGTCCTGGAGAGGTGGCCTAGCACACGCTGAAGTACTGTCTCCCTCTGCCTGGCTTAAAAGCCTGGCTTGTTTCAGTCTTGCAGCTCTCGTGTAAGGTCTTACATTCAGAGCACTAATGACTTCCTCGTTGGGACCCAGACTCTTTAAATTTTTATTAAAGGGTTTGTCTGTGCTGACATTTAGCTAGCACCAGATGTTGGCTTTTAGTTACCAGTGTGGAGGTGGCATAGCTAATAAAGGCAAGGGTAAGAAACTTGTGAGAAACTGCCTGTCAGATGCGGCTTTGTGTACTGCAGCCTGCGTGATGTCTGTCGCTTCTTCATGGGCCAGCGTTCTACAAGAAAGCTTTTTTATTTCCTCCTCCTCCTTCTTCTATAATCTTGACTAGCCAAGTGTTTTCCAAGCGCATGTCTTTTTCAGGTGGCCTTGCTCTTTTGTTAGAGGCTAGCTAATGCAGGGACAGAGCAAAGGTAACTCAGTGGCCGATGAGAGGTTTTTTCCCTTATATTTTGGGATTCCTTCTGTACATAACTTTCCTGTAGATTGCACTTCTTCCCCTCAATCTCTTTTGGCCATACCCTCCCTCAGAAAATGTCAGCAAGCGATTGTTTCCTTTGCAGAGCTGTGAGCCCCTAGACAGAGGCTTTTCCAGTTTTATGAATGCACCATTTGTTGCTGAGGGCACAACTGTTTGATATAACTGGCTGCATCCCACTCTGCTTGGGACCAGCATGCACTACAGCCAGGCTATGCATAAACCAGATTTTTGTATTAAATGGCACCATTTTGTCCGCAGCAGCAGTCTGTCTGTCTTTTGTGTGTGCGCGTGTGAGACTTGCAGTTTTCAGATGCAAAATATATAAAGAACAGCAGTTTTGCAGAAATACATGTTACTCAGTGAGCATACCATGCTATTTTAAGGTTTATTTTTCTTAGGGAGTTCCTGATGAGTGATATTTCTTCATTATTTTGTGTAGGCGGGCCAAGGCAAAAGCACATTAAAATATTTTATAAAATGGATGCATGGTATAACATTACAAAAATCATGTTTTACTGGGGACATACTCAGTTATAACTTAACTGAAAATACACGTAGCACTTTGAAAGTGTATGTGCTCATTTATGTTTTATTGTATGTCATCAGCCCACTGTATCCCCCCCCTTTTCTGGTTAAGTGCCGCAGGGCTGGAGACTGTATAGATGTAACCGCTTAAAGATGCTCAGTGCTTTACATTTTTAACTACATCTAGGAAATGTCATCTGATGTCGAACCTGGTGCTCTTCCTCACTGCCTGTCCCGCTTACCCCCCTTCACACCGCACAATTCACTGGTTTGGGCCTAAGTAGTGCGCATGCGGTGCTCCTGGCTCCGGGCTGCTGCCCTGGGTCAGGACGCGTTGGCGGGGGGGGTTGGCCCGAGGGACTGCATGGCCATCGAGCGTGGCTCCCGTCCCAGTCGAGATGCAGTCTTCAATACGTCGCAGCATGGCTCTCTACGGCGCGCGCGCACATCTGCCACGCTTGGTTTACACTTGGAATAATGCAACACCGTCCTTCTGGCGGACTGGGGGGTGCGTGGGGAGGGGGCTAGTGGGTACCGCACTGTGCGCACGCCGTTTCTCTGTCGTTTCCCCCTTGGCCCTGAAAAGCAGCTTCTGGAAAACGCTGTCCCCATTCTCACTTACGTGAGTGCAGGCTGTGAAACAGGGAGGTTGGAGGCTCTGGTCCCAGCAGCTGAATCACAGCTTAGGCTTTTAGTCCACGCTGCCTATCTAATTTGTCCCAATGCCAGGAGTTTCTCCTCAGAAGCACAGTGGGCCCTTTTTCCCATCTTTCCTCTCATACCTGTTGAGTCCCCTCCCGCCCCGCAGCAAATAAGAGCACCTCCAAAGCAACTCCACCAGCTTAGATATCGCCCACTCATGCTTCAGTAAAAATACTTTCCGTGCTTCATCATCGTTGTGATTAAGAAATGGGGAAAACTGGAAACACCTCTAATTTTCCCTCTTTAAAGAAGGCGGTACTGAGTGGAGAAGATGAGGATTCCCCACCTCACCCTCTTTTGGGTACCCAAACGAGTCTGAGCATCGGGCAAGCTTGCCTGAAATGTGACCATCCACCAAAAAATAAAGAAAAAGTACAGCTTTGCAGCCTTTCTGTGGAGATTTCCACACACCCCCTCCCCGCCTCACCATGTTCCTTCATATATTCATTGCCCACATAATGTTACCCCGGGGATGAGGGTGGGAGAGGAAAGCTTGTTCTCTTTCATGTGACTGCAGCACAGTTAATAATTGTACCAGACTTCAGGCGCTCGCGTGACCAAGAGGATTGATCAGATTCGTAACCGGACAGAAGTTTTCAGGCACATCTTCATGCCTCAGCATCCCAGCAGACTCGGAGAAGGAGCCAGATCTGCTTTCTCTGTGATTGCTCATTTGTTATGTGCTGGCTAGCATATAGCACGCAGAGACAAAAGCTGCCCTGGCCTGAAAAGCCCCCAAAGAAAAGCAGTATAGTAAATACATCTGTACAACGGTGTTCAAGTTACAGACTGCATGTGTCTCGTGCTCTCACTTGCTCGCGCCATCTCCCCCTCCACCTTGCTGCCTTAAAAAAAGGGATGGCAAAGTAGATTCATAAAATGCATCAAGTGCTAAACTGTTGATATGATTTAAAAAAAAAAAAAGGAGTCTTTGCTTAAGCATATGTTTCCAACACTTTAATCTTTTATGGACTGCATACTTGCTGTGGGAGTGGAAGGGGATGTTGCAGGCTTACTTTCAGTGTACTTAGAAATCTTTCCCACAGCATGAAAACTCCCCAGAAAACATGTGAAACAACTGACTGGAAACCAGGAAGTTTCTGATGCCTAGCACTCAGTGCTCTGAGGGATTTGCTGTGCTCTGGAGGTCATGTAATAATCTTTCTTCTTTGTTGGTTTCTGCAAGTTTATTTTACACACAACGGAGGGGTATGTGTGTGTTGCTGAGCTTTTCGTGGTCCTCGTTTCTGTAGCATGTTTTTGCCCCGGGTTCTTTTGTTACTGCACTCCCGTGATTAATACGTCTGCTGCTTAAAATGGCTACTGAACCACCACCACGTTCTTGCCACTGGTTACCAACTGCTTAACCCCTGTCAAAAACCACCCAGCAGAGTTTTGAGTTGATGCTTTTGTTGCTTAGCAGGTGTATTTCTGGTCTTCAGGGTATGCATTAACCATGTGAATACTGTACGCTCTGAAGACATAAATCGGCTGAGGTGATGAAGGTGCGTCCTTATGCTGTGATCACTGCTGCAGGCCCTGCACCGTGCTCTAGTTAGATTTGCGTGGCGTGCAGTCTTCTGGGTGTGTGGGCTTGGTGGTGGGGGGTGTGTGTTCCTTTTTTTTTCCCCCCCTTGTTTCCCCACCCCCTTACCACTTTGCATAGTTTTGGGGTTTTTTTGAGGAGCTGCAGAACTTGCTAAGGTAGAAAAGCAGCAACAAGGGCGGGAAGTTTGGCATTTGAGGGCTGGTGGTCCTGGTGTGTTGGTAAGAAAGATCCAGTTCCCTAGAGTAAAGAAATTATGCGTCGTGTTTCAGTCTGTGATGAACTCGGGGTTTTGTTTTCTGCCCTCTCCTTTCCGTGTGCCTATGTTTGTACTGGAGTGCAATGGAGCATGAAAGGAGTTGGAGGAGAGAAGGGGCTGCAGCTTGGCTCTGGCTGCCAAAAAAGAAAACCAACCCAAAACTCGACCAAAAGGAGAGTTAACCGGAACATACCACAAAACAGGTTAGGCAGGACGCTGAAGCCAGATACGAACCTTCTCCAGTGCTTTAAGGCATCTTCAGTACACCCTCCTGCCTCTACCCTTTCAGGATTTCCCCCCCGCCTCCCCGTTATGAAATACTCCTATGCTGACCGGGTTTGAACGTGGGGCAGGCGGATGGTTGCAGCGCTTGCTCGCCTGCTGCCAGCTGTTTCTTAAGAAATGGAGGGTGCACTTGTCCGTGCCCGTCATCCCGCCTGAGAGGCAGCGCTCTGCGTGGCGTGCTGCGCCTGTGCCTCCCTCCGTGCCCTCCGCCCGGTTGCCTCGCAAACAGTCCCAGCCAAAAAGTAGCGGGGGAGGAAGAGCAGCAAGAAGATAGGGAATGCTGGTGGGTGGAGTTCGGAGGACTGATTCTCCACAGAGTTAATCATTACTTGCAGCATAACCTGTTCCTGTTTTCTAGAGGTTTCACTGGCACCCGCAGCCAGAAGCGTATGAGGAATATGTGATAATCTGCTTTCTGAGCGAGACGGCTTGCCTTGCAGCAGCAAGCCCAGTGTCCAGTACAAGCCATCATTTCTTCTGTAACATGTTTATGCCTAATCGTTCAGTAAACATACCATATATAGTCCGGTTCGTGCTCGCTATAACACCCTGCTGCAAGGCGGCTTTGCTAGTACCACACAGATTCCTCAGCTCCTGGTAACTGGCTGACAAATAGGATGTTGCCATATGTAACAGAAATATTCCTCACAACTGGGTTTTTTTGCACTCCTGCTCATAGTGCATAAAGCATGTGTTCCTGATTGTGACAGTCTTAAGTCTAGCACTTTGAAAAATGAAGAGAATTATACAAAACAAGGTGCCTTATCAAAGATGGACCGGGTCCCACATGTGCATTTCTGTTGCAGAATGAAGTTAATATTTCTGTTGCGATGAAGTTCATATTTATGAATCAGTGTTTTTGGGGACTTCTGATTTTCTTTCCTTTTTTCTCCCCTCTCCATTGTAAATGCCTGTTGCCTCCTAGGTGATGGGTCCCAAGCCAGAGCTGTAATTCACGGAGAACTTAGTCTTTTCGTTCTAGCACCTTTCATAGAATTTCTCCCCTTCCTCTTTCTCTGTGCCCTCTTTTTCTTTACCACATGCTAGCAGGGTACTGAGCATGGCAGAGGACATGAAGAGCAGCACTGCAGCAGGATTCACAGCTCTCTTAATCAGCTGTTACATATGGTTCAGCATTTTTCTTTTTTCTTCTTACTTTTTATAACATTGTGAAATGACTTCAGTAACATTCTGACTCTTTCTATGCTCGCAGAAATGGTTCAGGAAAAGATGGTGAAGCCTGCCTACCTAGACCGGGGTGGTGTATTTTTGCCTTTTTGTGCCTCCTACTTCTTGACCTGTTCCTTGATGTGTGAGAATACAGTGCAGTGTGGGAACCCCAGATAACCTTGCACAGAGCTTTCTGGCTGTCTGCTTGGTGATGGCTGTTAGCGCCTGGGTCCAGCAGTTCGGCAACTGGCAGCGTCTCCTGTACCTCTGAGACAGTTGCTTAATGAGAGAGGGTGCCGTTTAGGGGCAGATCCATACAGGTGGATTTTCCTCCAGTGACTTGCTCCCTATTTAGGCAACGCTTCCAGAAGGGGAGACTTTGCAGGCGAGAATGTTTGGGTGTTACATAAATGGACAGGACACGCATTTCTCCGACTTGTCTCTGGCCTTGTCAGAGTGAATTATGTCTGACTGCTTGGCAGTTAATTGGACCATCCTTCCCATTTCCTAAGCTGATAAGCCCCTCGCTGTCTGCCTCAATCAGGCTTCTTTGTTTGAGAAGTTACTAATGCTACAGAAGAAGAGAATAACTACTTCCCGATGTACTGTAGACACATGAGGGGCTCCGCTCGATAAGTCTATGAAGGTTCACCACATTTCTTCAGCAAAATCCTTTCACAAGAGTTACTTACACCATAACACCAGTAGCAGTTGACAGGCACTGAAAAGTAGGTATAGCTGGTGTGTTTAATACATACCTTGTCCCTTTTTGAAAGAATTGCATTTGTGTTTAAGTTATCCTGTGAGCAGCTTTATTCTGCCAGATCCTAGTAGCCGTGCGCAGTACCACGGGTGTCTGTAGTAGTCTGTCCATCAGGATTGGGTCTCAGAAATGGCTCCCTTTTACCACAAAGCCTTCAGACAGGGACTGTCTTTCTTGATGTGTCTGGACGGTGCCTAGCTTAAAGTGGGTGTTGCCAGCAGGTGAGTAATAAATTATGATTAATCGTCTCTGAGCTACGGATGAGTTTGTATGAAAAAGCACTTGGCTAAAGGCTGTGCTTCAACAAGCTCATCAAAATTAACCACGCAGGAGTCAGTAGTGTAGCATCCCGAAGGGCTGATTCTTCTGTCTCTTGACTGGTTTTGTTTTGACTTCCGTGGATTTACTACATCTGATTGGTGGAGAAACATGGGTCCGTTTGTCTCCAATGTTAAATGGTATCAGCATTACAGATTGCAAATGGGATGAGTGATACAGAATTGCATGCACTAAAAGTAAACACTCTTTTGTTAGATTGCTCAGTAATCTTTTTAATGCAAAGGTGTGGTTATGAACCTTGCAGGTATGCATCCTGGTGTTTTTACCATTGAGTCTGTGATACGAATGCATAGGAAAGATGCAAAGAAACCAATTCCTGTGTTAATTGTATCTTGAAATTGAAAAGTAATTTTATTCTACAGGAGGCAACTTGTCCTTTGCTGTCAAAACTGTAAATAAATAGAAGTAGAAAACCTAAGGCCATAGTGATTATTAAATAGTTTCCATTCTGAGTTTCCATACTGATTTGAGCAACGCATTGCATCTGTTTGATTGTACATTTTTTTCTAAAACCTTTTGAAAAGTAGGGTTCCTCACAGAAATCTTCCTTCTCTCCCCATCCTTCAACTATTTCTGTCAGCTTTCAGGGCCCTATGCACACAAAGCGAGTATTGGAGGATTTGCTCCTTGCACAAAAATTGGAAGGACAGGGTTTTTTTGTTCTTAAAAAGCTTTCCAAAATGGGGTCTGTCTTGACTTAGTCATAGGGGATGTAAAGTATACAAAGAGAATAAATGCACATTGCATTGTAAGCCTACATTTGTAGGTACACTGCGACCTTGGGAAGTGATGGCTGGTTTATTTTCCATTGTACCTCTGAGTTGGTGGTGTTGAGCCCTAGGGTGTCTGGGGCATCAGCAGAGGATGAAGAGAGTACGTAGACGCTGTTGACTTTAAGTGGCAGTTAGAGGTGTTCAGCCATTATTTGTTTGTTACGTCCGAGAGACATAGGAACTCAGGTGAGCTGAACGCAGTGCCCCGTCAGTAGGGCAGCATCTGGTGGTGGAGAGGATAAGGGAGGCAACCACCAATGGTGGCTGGATTGCCATCCCTTCCTCCCAAGGACTTCGGCAGTGGTCAGACCCCAGACAGCTAGCCGATGACCTCTCATAGTGTGACTTCCTTTATTAGCATTTTTATTGCCTGATATTCAAGGTGATGGGTGGAGAATTTGTATTTGGATTTTAAAGTTTCTCGAAGAGTGTTTGTGCTCTGTATCTTGTCTGAACCTTACCCAAACTGGTTCAAGACCAGCTAGAAGCCACTGATTCAAAGGCCTTGCCATCTACCATAGGATCAGTAAGCTTCAGTCTTTCTGAGTGGAGGTGATGAGGAAAGAGGGGGAGGAGGTGTCCGTGTCTTAAAAAAAAGAGTTGAAAAGGAAAAACTAGGAAACAAGCAACTACTCACTATGAAGTTATTGGAAGGAAAGATGCTGTGTATGTTGTAGTTAATGTGAATTGCAGTCTGCATGCATGATAGCACACTTACGTGGCTTATGGGAGAGCAACTCGGTAGCCTGGAGTGGAGTCTTAGCAACCATGAATGGAGAGGAAGCAGGAAGCAGCCTGGGTTCCCTGAAAGAGCTAGGGGAACATCAGCGATGGAGAAGTTTAGGAAGTGTTTAGCCTCAAAATTAGGACAACTTGAAAATGAATTAACTTCTGGGCCTGTAGTGATCTGTGTGTTCATGTATGTGTAAGACCTTTAAGCACAGAAAGGTTTGGGGTGAGTCTGGAAGGGGTCCATGTGTAAAGAATGTAGTTGTTCTGGCTTCCGAGATAGCTTTTTGTGTAGACAGCATGGAAAACGATTACAAAAACAAGTATTGCAAGACACTTAATGAGATGGGAAACTGGCAGTGCTAAGGCTGTGGCTCTTGGGCTCGAGTGATTGTGAGAGAATTGCAGGTTTTTTCTGCTTTCTTTTTCCAAGCAAACATTTTCTGACTCGTGAACAACCGCAAGTCGAGTTTGTTCTATGGGTTTGAGGTCAGCAACCCCAAATCTGCACTGAAAATCTCTCTTGACTTTTGGGATGAGGGGCTGTGACAGCAACTGGACTCAAGGAAAAAAAGATATTTTTAATGTTTGCTGGCAATTCCACCAGTGTAGTCTGAGACTTCATCTGCTGAGATGTCAAACCATCCGTTTTCACCATTTTGGAGCGGGGGTGACTGGGACTGACCAGACCAGTTTTTGGGGAGCTTAGTCAGCTTCCTAATTTCCAGGTATGCTGAGAGAGTCATCTGTGACAGGAAAGGAGAGAGAATGTCAGTAAGTTCCTCTGCGTGAAAGAAGCTGGGCTGCCAGGAGGATTTTCAATTGGAGATCACCAGGCAGCTTTATTATGGGCCCTGTCTTCTCTTGCATGCAGCTCTACCAAGCTTTAACCATTTGTGCTAAAACGCTGCATGTTGGGTGTTTAGCTTCAGGCCACATTTGTTTGGAGTGAAAGAAAAATAATTAAAAAAAAAAATTCTTCAGCCATTTCTAAGAATGCAGCTAAGGGAAAAGTAACTTTAAGTTTTGAGTTCTTTTTCATGTCCTCTCGTTTGTTATTGGAAAGAAGAAAAAAACACAACAAACCTAGAATCCCTAAAAAGGGGGGAGAAAGTCTGACCTGTTCTTCTAGTCCTCAAAGCTGTAATGCAGGGGCATTGAGATTTGGGAAGGGGGAAGTGGCTGGGAGATTGCAATTATAGCTATCGACTGAATAAGCTAGCTATTGGTTATCGTAGCTGACAGTCATCAGCAATGGCGATTTCTCCAGTGCGTTCTGTTCTTAACGTCTGTTGCAATACGGATGGTAAAAAGGACTGTGCATGACCCACTGGAAGCCAAGCACCCTTGTGTACCTCTTACTGCAGCCCAGAGAAAGTCAGTTCAGCTCTGCGAATACTGAAGTTGGCAACCTAGTCCCGTATCTTGAGTTGGCAATTTAATGATCATGTACCTGTCTGTATTTTTCAGGTGCAAAAAACACGTGGGGAACGCATGACCGTTTCTCTTGCAGTGTGATGTATAGAATTTCTGGTTGAGGGGTTTGTCGGTGTAAGGTGAAAACGTTGTTCTTGTGAACATGCTTTACTTTGTAGGCATTTCTGTGCCATATGGAGTAAGGGTAGCTTGAAGGTTGCCTGACAAGATTTGCACACCTTGGCAAACACCACCAGTCTCCTAAATTAAACAATGGCCCAGATGTTCATCAATACCTGGGCATGTGATGCAAACAAACCCCTGATGCAGGGACCCCAGACCACAGCTTGCACTGGCACCTTTGTAGCTTCTGTTGAAGCTAATGGGTCTCTTCAACAGAAGGGGCCTATTAGTGCCAATTCATTAGCAAGACTGAGACCTTGATTTGTAATGAACCCTTAAGTGTAATTTGCAATAGCCTGCTGACTGTATCTTACTAAGCTGCTGTGGGTGCAAGAGGGAAACAGATTGAGGCTGGAGAACTGTTTACCTTTGCTTCCAGTCAGGAGGAGTATCTAGAGCAAAAAGGAATGTGCCACACCTAGGATCTCTGGAGTTGGATTTTCTGGGAACTTCGGCCACGGAGAATGAAATACCCCTGATGCCATATACGCAGGGCAAAGGCGGTGGCTATCTTTAAAAATAGGCATATGAAAAGAGAACTAGAAGTTACTGCATTTGCAGGTTATCACAGCAAGGAAATTCCAGACCTGAAAGGTTTTACAACAGCGAGCAGCATAGGCTACTCCCTGACGTTTCTCATTTGCTTTGCTGAAGTGTTAAAAGAAACCCTGGTTTCTGTAGTTATGGCTAGCCATTAATAAATTACTTTAGGATTTTGTTTTGTTTTGATTATATATAGTGTGCACGTATAATATGTATTTTAATGTGCATTTGAAAACTGCTTTTTTGCTTGATTATGGAAGGGGAGACCATGGAAAAAGTATTTCAAGTTTGCTTTGACAAGACACTTGATTGAAGTCATTTATTCATGTTAAGCACCCAGAGCAATATTGAATAGCTCTGTCTTCCTCTGTTTTGAGAAACTCCTGAAAATGAAAGAAAAATCCCTTTTTTGTTTGTTTTTCAAGAGAGAAAAAGCTGAATTTCAAAATGGGTTAAACAGTTTAGTGATTCGTATTCCATTCCTTGCAAAGTTCCCCCTCCCCCCAAGCCCAACCACCCTTCCCCTCTGCTCTTGCCCACAGAATTACTATGCAACTAATTTTAGAGGTAGGTTTACATGTTTGTTTTAAAAACGCTGCAGTCTTCATCTCTGGTAATCCACCAGGTGGAAGCAGATGTGTAGAATATCTGTACATGTATTTGTATATCTGAGTTTGAGCAGAGAGGGTTTCTAAGAGGGCAGCGTATATGCAAAGGCAGGGGAACCCTTGGCAGTGTCATACCATCAGTAAAGCAAAAATTTGCAGTTAACCACTAGCTGGATTCGTTGGTGGTTTTTGTTCATGTGGTGGGCCGGGTGACATCGTATTAGCCAATTCTTCTGATGGATGGTTCGAGACCCGTTGCCTGGCTGTTCTGAATTGCAATAGGGAGAAGGCTCTCGGAGAGGGGATGGGGAGAATAAGATAGGAAGTGGTTTCTTAGAGTTGGGTGCTCTTCTTCCCTAACAGAAGTCTTGGTCTGTTAGCCTCGAGTGTGCTTTACTGACCTACGAGCTCGTTCGTAGCTTACTGATGTCTTCTTCCCTTTCGCCTGCCTTCCCATTAACCACCTGGCATCCCTGTCCCTCTCTGCACTTGCCAAAAATGGCATCTTTGATGTTTGGGGGATACCCGTTTTGTATTCAGCCTTCACAATGAATTTGCTTTGAGTGCATCTTTGTCTGGAAATATATACTATAAGTGCTAAAATTTTTATTTTGTTTGGTTAAGGGATGGGTGGGAGGACAGGGGGAGTCCACGTGGTGTCAGGCAGGAAGCTTGAGGTCACTCTAAGTGACCTCCTGAAAGCATCCCTCTGGCCTGAGAATGCTCATGGTCTTCTAAAGACCATTGGTTTAGAAGTTTGGAAAGGGGCTGTGCTACCCAGATTTACACTGCCTGCTATGTTTGATGTAACAGAAGTGCTGTGGCTGTGAACTGCTGCAGGTTTTTGTTCTGTTCTTTTACAATTTTTGTTGTTGTTTCACCACTGACCTCTTGCAGTAAAATTCATGTCACTGCCTGACAAACTGTGCTGTTAATAACTTAAGCTTTACTTACGAGGCAAAGCCTGGACAGTAAGACGTGTTGAATATATATTGGCTTAAATAATTTCCTCACTCACTTGTACTCTTTGAGCTTTGCTTATTTCTGACCATGTTACAGAAACAATCAAATTGCCTAAAAGTAAAGTGTTCCTTTCCATCTATACCAGTGAAGATATTTGCATTTTAAATCCAGAGTTGCAAAACCTAGTCCTCTCCTTGTACTCGCTGCATGTTAGGACAAAAAGAAAATGGAGGAAGAGCTGAAAGAAACCGTTTGCATCACTTGAGGCCCAGTGGGAGCTGAGGGTCAGAATCTCTCCGAGAATTAATCAGTTCACTAGAGAATACGATAATACAAGGAAATGATGGTATTGCAGTAAGGTTTTCTTTTTTTTTTTTTTTATTAGTAGCAGAAACTTTAAAAAGAGAGCGAGAGAAAGCCTGGGAGCAGAAGTGGCCTGAAGGGGAAATGACCAAGACCAGCTTAGAAATGCAGAGAACGGTGTTTCAGGAGTGCTGCTTTGCTGCGTCTGTGTGTGAAACTCCTTTCTGTCTGTGGAGGGAGGAGAGAGGGATCACAGCCTGGTGAAATCTGACTTCTTAATGCTGTTTTGGATAAAATGAAATAGTGCTGGGCCTTACGCTTTTCTTGCAGATTGAGGTTTTTAAACAGGGAGTGCCAGGCCTGCGGAAAAGCGACTGTAATCGCAAATCTGAAAGCAGCGTCCAGCCTTTCTTGTCATTTTTAACAAGCCAAAGCGTCGTGGAAATCTGCCCAGGCAAACTTTTGGTCCTGCTGTGCCCCAGTGCAATAATTATAATGCAGAAACAGCTGATGGGTCACGTCTTCAGCCCTGCACAGCGTTATGACTTGCTACCTACATTCCATGTTTAGCTTTGAGCGATCAGATGGTGCAAGCAACATGAGCTAGCAGCGCCTGAGGACATGCAGCCAGGCAACATGTCCTTTCCCTCTGCAGCTTTGGTTCTCCACTTCTGTCCCATCCCGTCCCCTTAAGGTGATGCATTTTACAATAAATACCACTCTCTGGAGGGGGTCAGTGGCCGTGCGGGAGCATGTGTGCCATTCCCACTGTGCTGTATGTTAAGTCCAAGGGCCCAAGGTTTGTAAATATTGTTTCTAAAGTACCTGAGGACTCCAGGTGAGCTGCTTGCCCTACTTACTGGCAACTCTGGAGCTGTGGTTGGTTGTCAGGCTGTTTCAGCATTGTTACTGCTGTAACTAGTGAAGCATGAGTTGTATTGGAGGGGGTAAATTTTGTCTTTGTGCATGGGAAAGGGTAATTTACAAATGTTTACAAACAAACAAGAAAGTTGAAAGTTATGCTTAATTCAGCTGTGTAAAGACTGAGGGAGGTGGGAAGGGAGTGGGATATTTTGGACTTGTGTTTGTTTTGTGCTTAGCACTGTGCAAAAGGTGCACCTAGCCCTTGATCTAGGAAAAATTGTATGGTTAAGCAGAAAATTACTAACTTATTGCCTGGGACTGCTCTTGCTCTCTTGCTCCCCTCTTCCAGGGATGCCATGGGAGAGGTGTGGTGCAGACATTTTAATTGTGGTAGTTTATTTTACTGTGAACTCATTTTCACTGGGTTTAATTGGAGATCTGAACTTCAGGTAGACTTTTAAATGATCGGAGTGTTCTTTATGGCAGAGGGGTTGCAAGCGAGCTCTGAGCTGGAGCGAAGGGGAGCAGGAGCAGGGAGTCTGGAGATGGACCTGGCTGTGGGTTGGTTCCACTACATCTTTTCATCTTTCCCCGGTACTGCAACACCGCTGGAGTAGAGTTACCAACAACATTCTTGCTCAGGTCTCTCATCCCTCACTCAAATAGAGGGTGTAATTTGACGATGTCTCAGCTCCCCTGTGTGAAGGCTGTTGATGAAACTATATGTGCGTACCTTTTTAAGTGAAAAACAAAAAAAAAGACCAAACAAATGCAAATCCCAAACCATATCAATTCTGGGATCCCAGATCACCGTGTGGTTATTCAAACGCTAGGACTGGCACGAGGCCGGAGGGAGAATGTGTGGCTGGAGCTGCGGGGTGAAGTGAGGACTGGCAGTCTGTCCTTCTGAATGACAGCCATGGCTTACATCAGGTTAAATCAGTCTGTACACTGCAGGCTGAGGCGAAGCAGAATGGATTAAAAACACGTTTTCACTTCTAGCCTTGAGTTTCCTTGCAACTGCACTTCTCTGTCAGCTTGTGGGGAGTATATATATTTCTGCATCTCAGCTGCCGTGGAATAAGAGAGGCATCTTTTTACAGGACACTTCTTGCAAAACTTTAGCATTCACTGAAGTTTTCTGTGTTTGAACTGCTGTGTCCACAACTTTCAAGAATAGATTTTGAATCTGGATTTTTATCTCCTCCTTCCCCATCTGTATCAGCCGTTATCGCCTGCAAACAGGTTAACAGTGAGGCCTGCTGGGCTGCTTAATGGGTGGCCGCCTGGTGCTGCCATTGGGCTGATGCAGATCATTTCTATTGGCCAAGGTTATCTCCCTGCTGACCTTGTAGCCAGAACTCGGCCTCTTGGTGGCATGGTAATTGTGAAAAGGAGGGCTTCTGAACGAATTCATAAAGGCTGGGATAGCCTTTCTGTTTTTGTAGAAGCTGTGTTTTATTTTCACCACTGCTCTGATCGAGGAGACAAAGTGCTTTGATACTAAGTTTGCAAATTCAGAGAAGGTTGTGTTTGAAGATTCTTTTCTTCTAAAATGCACTGTGGGGACTCCCCACATTTAGCATGGCAAGAGGCTGCTGTACCACAGCTTAGCTTAAAAGCCCACTTTTGCTACTGTACTTTCTGAGTTGTTTGCTCACTGAGCATTGATAGCTTGCTGTACGTGACACACAGCATCTGATTTCTTCCTAGCTGTAGCCTTTCATACCAGAATGTCTTTTCCCTTGGTTGTAATTGGTTCAGTTTACTGGACTAAATATGTTTGCATGCTTTTGGGATGAAGAGGGACTTCTGTTAGCTGTGTAACGGAATGAGGCACGGGGATTAATGGGGGAAATGGGGAGAGAAGGAGGAGTTGGGTGGATTTTCTGTTTTTTTCTAGAGGCATCAGGCTCCTCCTGTAGCGAGGGAGAGCATAGTACATCGAACCTAAAGACCTTTAAAGTACATGCTGAAATGGATGCTGGGAAGATACAGTACAGTGCTTGGGCACAACTCCAACGCTCCCAAGGCAAGTAATATTTAAACAAGCTGAACAGCCCCTTTAGGCAAGCAGCAGGAAATCCAGCACTGAGCTTTGTGTTGTTGCATGGTCAGCAGAAGATAAAAGCTCAGGCTATGCAGCTGGGGTTCCCTCCTATCACTGGATGGCAAACTGTTAAGAAAAGATAAAAGGACAGAAAAGAACAGGGGGTCGTCTTACTGAAAAGCATTCCTTCATATTTTAAGCTGTCGAAGTACTTTGAAATACATTGGGCCTGATGTAAGTCAGAAACAGCGTCATCGGCAGCTCTGGTGTGTGTTGGAGCTTCTACATCAGTTGGCAGGCGAGAGGTGAATTTGTCCCTCTGCTTCACCAGAGATAAATGTTTAACATGGGTAGGTTTGTGGTATGCATAGGTGCCTCACCATGAGCTTCACAGCAGCAGGAGCTTCCCAGAACTCTCTTTAGGAGCAGGGTGCGTAATGGTGGGGCTGCTGCTGACTGGGGGTTTCATTCTGAATTGAAACCAGCATTCAGCTGCATATAGTCTTCCCAGGTCCCGCTTTCTGCAGCTGATCCTTGGTTGGGGATTATTTTAACAATGAGGAAGAGAATGTAAATGAATGAGATTGCTATTTCAAGTCGTCTAATCATTATTTACTGTATTCCTCCCCTCCGTCCCTCCTCCTTTTTTCCTGCATCACAGCACTGGTGTCTTGGGAAAGAATATGCTTCAGAGCATTTGTTACCAATTTAGCAGCAAGTACGTGCTCAATTTTGGGATTTCTGAGATCTGTGTGTGCCATATGTAGGCAAAATGTAATATTTGCTAGTTCCAGTAGAAGGGAACAAACACAAATTTGCTGTTCTTCAGATAGTGTTTCTTTAATCTAGTGAGACTTACATTTGTGCAGCCTTTCTGTTTTGGTAAGACGGTTAACTGTCCTCCCCAGGGTGCCTAATTGCTTATCATGAACTAATCAGTCCCCTGGGTATATGAAGGGATGAAACACTGCCAAGATAGGCCTGTGACTTCCCCAAGAGGTGTGATAACCCTCCCAATTACACCACCCTTCGGGGAGCTTGCTTACTGCTATTTTAAAGACCTCGATACTTCAGAAATTATCCACGTTTAGAGATTTTTAGGAAGTTCTAAAGGAGCATATTTGCTGAGGAACCTTTGAACTTGTCAGCTTTCATATTTTTTATGTAAAATCTGTATTGAATAACGTTTCAAGTTTGGTGTGAAATATGCTGAACATGTTGCTGCTGCCACTTCTGTTTATGAAAGCACCTACCTCCATAGCCTCCATGGCGTGCCAGACCCTAGCAGATGAGGAAGGGGCCAGTTTCTGTCTTCAGCTGCCAGTAAGTAGGGATGGAGAAATCTTCTAGCTTCAGAAACCCCGTTTGAAGTTCGGATGAAGGAATGAGTGAAACAAATCTGGTGGTCACTCTCTTCTAATTTTTGGTAGAATAACAGTGGCACATTACCATGTGTGAAATGAGTGGGTAGATTAAGAAAAGTTTTTCACCTTATAGTGAAAAATAGTTTATTTAGCTGGTGGTTTTGCTTGCTTTTTCTTGTTCTAACTCATTCAAATACACACTTGTCTGCTCTACAGCTGAGAAGGCTACCGATTTCCTAAATTCTTCTCTTGTATCTCTTTATATTGAACAGTTGAGTTCCATAAGGTGTATAAAACTTAGTTCAAACCAATAATTTCTGAAGTGGCAGTGGAAAATAGCTCCTGCTGGTTAGTATCTGAGTGAAAGTACGAGTTCTGATGTTGAGGTTTTCTTTGTCTTTTACTTTTGCTCTGACTGAACATCATTTTTATATGAAGTTTGGAGGATGGAATCTGTCAGCTGGGTAGAAATACAGTTGGTTCCTTTAAAGAGTTGTAACCTAATCAAAGAATAAGATCAGATTTATTTTTTTTCCTTTTGTAGCTCTATTAAAACACTTTAGGTCTTGTGCACCTCTGGTCATAGATTCCAAGTGACATCAGCAAGATAATGTAACTATATATATTGCAATAGTATGTACTGGTTTTAAACTGTAAAGCAAGGTGACTTCCTTTTTCGAATTAAAAGAAAGTGGCTGTGTGGGTGTGTATGTATATATGACTGAGAAAATGTTCACGTGGAAACATCACTCCTCAAAATAAGTATGAATTTCAATTTCATAGGTCTGATTATGATACTTCAATGTTGCTTCGCTATGTGGGCAATCTGAAAGTCATTAGTCAAGGTTCCACTGGCAAACTCTTGCTGTCCTATTTCAGAAATTGGGATGAGTGTTAGTGGGTGCACAGGCTACTCGATCAGGTTTTTTGATGTTGTCGTTTTTCTCTATGGTGAACACTTGCAACTACTGCTTTACCCAGAACTGGGTTGAAGCTATCCATAATTCATAACAGTTTGTTTTGGGATAATGTTTTGGTATATTATATGTCAATGGGAGTCAGCAGAAGGAAATGAGTTACCCTTTTCATGTGTGAATTGTGGGAAGAATTGTCTGTATCATCTGCTTGATGGCAATGTGTGAAACACTAGCAGTGCAATTGTTTTTTGGAAAAGGAGGGTGGTTTTGGACAAGCAGCAGACGTTTTTGGCTGGAGGAATAGCAAGTTGAAACTTCACTTACTGAAGAAACCTGTTCACAATTTTGTCTTTTTTTTTTTTTTCCTCAGCGTTCCTGAAATAAACTTCCTGCAATTCTTTGCAGTGTGCAGGTGTCCAGACTCCCCTTTACTTGTGGTCGCCTGTGCAGCCCATCAGGTGACTGAAGGCTGTACCTAAAATTCTGCCGACAGTGTAGTGCACTGCAATGGTCTTGATATAGTTACGGTGGACACCTGGTAACAGCTACAGCCTGTAGCATCCCCTCCTAGTCCGAACAACTGAGTATTGCGTTCCAGGAGTCTACACGTGTGGAGAGCTGCCTGGAATAGAAAAAGGAAAGCTGCAGAGATTGCACGCTGCTGCTTGATCCGTGTGGCTGTTGTGCCGAGGAGCATCAAAACTTTGCTGGATGGATCCGACAGCTCATTGCAGAGTAGAGGGTCAGTCTCGCTGGTTATTTGCAGTTATTAACCTTAGTGGATTTTATTTTCTTGTTTGTTTGCTTTGTTTTCATATTTTTCTCTGTGTGCAAAAGAGGATTGTCGCCTCATAACCAGAATTCTCATGCTCAGGAAACTTAAGGCTGTTCCTACTGAAGGGCTTTGAAGATCAGCAGGCATTTCCTCCGGGGTTTACAGCATTGTCGGAGGAGCCAGTCGCTGCAGAAGTTTTGAGGGCTATCCCCCCGACTTTGGTCATTCCTTACCTCATCAGCACGTGGATTATGCTGTTTGCAGACTGTCTAAGCTCAATGATGACCTCCATGGATTCCTCATGAGCTTTTACAAGGCTGGGCCTGTGTACTTTGTAAAATCCTTTAGAAATGCCTGCTAGGCTTTTAAAGTCCTAGGGCAAAATACTACAAGGAACTTGGAAGGTTAGCAGCTGGATGTGGTTGTGGATGAAGGGGGATTTGTGTGTGTGTGTGCAGTGCTTGTTTTGAAAATGTGTCTTTTTCAAGTCAGATAGAGAGATGTCTTTTCTGAGAAGGCTTCTTGTACATCTGATAAAGCTGAGGGACTTTTGAATTCCATAAGAAATTGTTGAACTGGATCCCTGTGCCCTTTTTTGCACGCGTGTTGCATTCTATGAAAATTAACAGATGCTGTTTCGTTTTGTCACTGTGCAGGAAGCACCTCCCACAGGTTAGTTTCACTGTGTACTTCAAAATAGAAAGAAAACTCATACTGAAGAATACCATTGGCAAGTAGCGCTACTGTTTAAAATTTTCCTAGTGGCTTTCCTGTGAGGATCTCAACTGGAGAGGCTTGCCAGCACCATCTACTGCTATAATTAATGCACCTAACTAAACCCAGAAATAAATGTTGTATTTCAGAATTCAGAGCTCCGCAAACAACCCTGAAGGCTACCTGCCCAGCTGGTATAAGCCAGTGGGTGTGCTCACAAGACTCTGGTAACTTGTTCATCAGTGATGGGAGAGAGATGTTTTTCTCAAGGCTGGGTTCTCCCTTCACCTGGTGGAAGCAATAAACCTCAGTTTGAGTGATTTGTGGTACTTTGGCATCTATGGCAAATATGTATCTGGAATAACCCCAGGTAAAATGAAACAGCTAGCTTGTCTCTTTTAACTCTGCTTCACAACATCAGGAGAATGGCAACCGATGGTCATCTGTGCTTAATGTCACATGGAGACAATGTAGATGGTGTATATCTGTTCCTGGTCAACCTGGAGGTGGTTGACTTGAGACCTGTTTGTGCCTCGTACGGTGCAGGACAGGAGAGCGTCTTTGGCTTGTGAGTCTGCAGGGGGTCTGCCTAGTGTGGCAGGAAGCAGCATTAAAAGGAAGGAGCATAAGAGCTAGGAAGGAGCATTACAGGTTATCTTGCACATGAAAAAGCTGTAGCCGCTTTGGATATTGCAGTTGGAGGCTGACATTACAAATGCCTCGTAGGGTGGATGGGGGAGCAAGGGTTGTACAGCAGACTTCTGAATCCCTTTGCTCCAGCACATCTCTCTTTCCTCCCTGTGGCATGTGGTTTCCCCTCTTAAAATTTCAAGCTAAAACTCTCTAATTAAAAAATCTATTTCAGGGGGTATGTGTGTTTCTGAATGTTTTAAATTGTCTTGATTATAGGTTTTTGTTGTTATTGTTGTTTGGAAAGTGTGACTGGGGGGAACAGTTCCTGTGCTGACCAGAAACAGAAGACAGGAAGATAATGATGTTAACAAGATGGGGGAAAAAAAGAGGTGTTTGTTTAGAAAAAGCCTAGTCACTAAAGCCTGTGGAGCAGAGGAACCCTGCTGATAACACGGATGAAATAGTCTGCCTCTTTCCTAACTTTAGAGGAGTGGAGCTTTGTAATAAATGGCTGCCATGTGGCAGCTGTCTCCCAGCTTCGTGAGCCTGGCAGTAGTTAATCCTGTCAGCAAGTCATGCTCCCTGGAAAAGAGCAGCGAGAAGAGCTGTAAACTCTTGAATCATTCTCTCTGCAAAATATTTCCATGTTGAATCTCTTTCTGCTTAAAATGAATTTGGTAATTTGGTGGAGGTTCTCATCTTTAAGTAGCATTAGAGTGCAGCTGTGTTGGCTTTTAAATAAAACGTTAGAAACGTGCTGAGATGTTGCGATTCTTTTCCCTCTTTAAAAATGAAAAAAACCATTTTAGTTGTGGAAGGTATATGTTCCAGGGTACAAAATGTGCTGTGTAAAGAAGGGACGCTCAGTGTTGCTATCCCTGTGTGTTAAGAAACTACAGGTCAGGCATCTGAGATCATGATTATCCTTCGACGCTTGAGGCTTTAAAATTAATCTGTTCACTTTAGTTTGCTTTTTGTATTTTGCTGAGCATGTAATGTTTCTGTCCTTTCTCCGCAACTTGGAAAACTAGAACTTCGACTTAAAAAAAAACAGTTACCGTATTTTTATGCAGTAATGTAACACCATCAGATTTTTACAGAGCTTGTGATAAAATCATGATGGTTGACAACACTGCCACCAGGAAATGAGTTTTAATCCCTGTAACTTCTACTCTTTCTGTTCTCATGTCATGCATCATTTTACTGCATTATGTTGCGAGACGTAAAGTGCTTTGGCGTGACACCTGGTATGGTGCTCCAAGCAGAGAGTGCACTGGCATCTTCCACAAGGACAGCGGGGTTGGGCTGCAAAGGATGTGTTGGGGGCTCTGTGGTAAGCGAACCGATGCTCCCCTCCTTGGGCTTGCCTGTGCAAGGAAGTTTGCTAGCATGTGGATGCAGTTACAGTGGTGAAACGCCATGTGGGACATAGCTACTGCAAAAGGAGTCTTTTCCTGGTTTAGCTTACCCTATTTCCAGAACTTTTTTTGTAAAATTGCCTGTGCATTCAAGCCCTCTGTGGTGCTCTTTTTAAATCTGTCCTGGAGGAAGAAGATCGCAATCAGGGCACTGCACAAGAAGCAGGGCACTAGCATGGGAGATTTTCTGTATCCTCCTCGGCGTGATTCACCCTGCCCCTCACTACTCCCTGCCAAACTCATCCTGCTGCGCACACACAGCTCTGGCTACGTGTGAAGAGCAAGCATGAGGGGATGAAACGTTTGTTCATTTCTCCCTCCAGAGATTTGCTTTAAACCTTCACCTCAAGTCCTGGGTCCAAAGCTGCCCTTGGCTGAGCTGCTGTCCGTCAGGGCAAGGGATGGCGACAGGGATGGGGACAGGCCTTCCCTCCCTCCCTCCCCAACAGCTGCAGGCGCCAATTGCCAGCGAGCAGCCTGGCCGCATGGTTTCGTGGCTTTTCTTCTTCTCATTATTACTGTTCCTTCTTGTTTCCATGATGCTGTGTGGAGGAACAACCGGACAGATTGTCTGCTCTCGGGATGGGTGCCTGGGCATCTGCATGGCCAGTTGGTACGGCACAGGAGCCCCTGTTTTTTCAGTGACAGCAGGGGCTATTGATGGCAGACTGGGGCTGTGCTGCTGCTGCACGGATGCTTGCTCTTCGCCCACCTTAAAAGGACAAGATATCCCGTGGTTTAGGCTGGCCATATATTGTCGGGGATGTCAACATCTCCGTCAGAGCTACCCAGCCGAACCCAGCGTCCTGCTTCGCCCGCCCCACGTCCCTGCAGCCTCTCCCCAGTCAGAGCCGAGGGGCGTTGTAACTCGGGCTGTTTGGAGGGGAGGTCGCTTTTCTTCTCTGTTGCTCAGAAATGTTTTCCATCTGGCTCTCCCATGTGCAATCCGTCTAGCTCACCCCTCAGGCTCTTGGACAAGTATCTCCTTCCCTCAGCACAGTGCTTGCCTTAGCCATGTAGGTGATGGGACACCAACCTATAGCTTCCCTGCCCTCAGGGTTTCAAATTAACTGAGTTTGGCAGGGCAAAGCAAAAATTAAAAAAAAAAAAAAAAGCAAACCCACAGAGCTATAGTTTAGATTGTTACCTCATTTTGCATTCCTTGTCCCCTCTTGCCTGTCTGAGGCGGCGGCAGCAGCGGCAGACAAGGGTTTGTGTCGGGATCGCTGGGGCTCCCCCAGACAGGCATGCCTCTCCTTCCTCGGCCTGTTCGGCAGGGAGACACACGCGATGGGGGTGCCTGCTGGTCCTCACTTTGGCTTCTTCCTGCTGCTCTGTTCCCTTGCCTTGTCCTCAGCTCCTTCGGGGCCGTGTGGGCAGCGGAGGTTTTGGCAGACAGCGTGACGCTGCTCGCCTGACCCGTTCCCACCTTCATGAGACACCTCCATCCCGCCTGCTGAGGGAAGAGCCTTCAGGGCCTGCTCCCTGGCTCTGCTGCGGGCTCCCACCCTCTCCCACGCCGCGTCCCAAGGCCGTCCCTTTGCCTGGTGGGATGTGAGCCAGCCCTGGCCCAAGGGAGAGACGGGAAGGCCGATCAGCATGGGGAGAGACCCCGGGGCCATGTCCCAAGGAGTGCCACCCCACTGCAGCCGGTGCCAGCCCATGGGGGGGACGCGAAGGGACTTTCTCAGGTCGCCACTTCATCTAAGGCAAATAAACTGGAGTCAAAGCCAAGAAACACATCGACTTCCTGGAACTCTGCGAGCCGTCCGCACAGCTGTCCCTGCTCCCCGAACACATGCAAAGCAGAGCTTATGAGGACAGACAGTATGGCTTTTGTGTCCCTCCTCAGCCAGCGGGGAGGGCGCAGGGGAGGGGATGTGCCGGGTAAGGCCCAAGGCCTGCCCTGTCCAGTGTTTCCCCGGCGTCACCGTGGTTCCCGGTGACTGGGGGGAGCCGGGCCCCCTCCACACTGGCGGCCTGATGGCTGCGCGGGCAGGCCAGCGTGAAGATGGAGGGGTGTTTGCGGTTGTGTGCACGGGAAGGAGTGGAGGGATGTCTGCTTACAGTCACGTGTTCTACTCTGCTGTTGCCCTGACTATTTTTTTGCGTGTCTAAAAGCGTTGCTCGTGGCCCCAGGTTTGTTAAGCTGTCTTCGAATCTCAGTATCCTTTTTGCTTGAGCAAGCACTCGAAGCTGACTGCAGTTTGGTGACAAAGGCTTCCTGGAGGGCCAGGTGCTCACCCACAAGCTGATATGAACAGCGGGGATGAGGAACAGCTCGTAGATACTTCTCTGGTTGGCGGGGAGGAGGGCTAAAGCGTTAGAAAATCTCAAAATTCATCAGCAGCTGCTGAACCTAAATGTGGCCGCAAGTTATTGCAGCTCTTGCGGTGCTGCGCTTTCTGTGTGGCGCTGCCATCCCCGCGAGTGGCAGTGCTGGTCGGGAGCTTGGTGCAGGCTCGACTCAAACTCTCTAAGGTGCCTGCGAGCATGCTGGTGGAGACCTGGGCTCTCCTGTTGGGAGCCTGGGGGCTGTCGGGTTTTGCTTTCGCTCTCAGTGCTGGAGCAGCATCTGCCTCGGTTCTCCTTTCTAGCCTAGCAAGACCACAGGCTCCTGCATGAGGGCTGTTCCCACAGCACACAGCGCTTGCGAAAGGAGTAAATGTGGGTGCCCTGTTCAAGTTAGCAAATTGAGTGCAGGGCCAAGAAGACAACTACGAATGCATTTTATATTAAGGCTGCCTGGTGTTTCTCTGCATTAGGGTAAACCAGTTGGACCTTACAGGTGAATTTCATCCAGGAAACACCTGCTTTGCCGGTACAGCATCTCACTGTTAACATTAGTAGAGCTTCCTTCTTTTCAGTGTATTACATCAATGTAATACCAGAGTATCATGGTGATTCAGAGTTGTTTGCTTAAGGCATTAAATTTAAGTTCAAATTTTGGTATGCTTTATGGAGAGATGCTTTGGGTCATTTAAGCCAAAGTCCTGAGGACGATTTGTGGTCCATAAGTCATCAGAAGGTGATTTTCAAAACCTATGTAAAAATTAAATGCATGCACATATCCCATCATGCATGCAAGCGAATAAAACAGGAGGAGTAAATATGTTTGAATATTTAAAATTTAGCCTGTTAGGTGTTGTAGCAACAGTATACAAAATATGGGAGTCATCTTGTTCTTGTTTGGTGTTTCTTCCCCTGCTCTGCCCCCAAAACAGACAGCGGTCCTTAGCTCAGTTTTAAGGCATGGCCATCAGCATGTGCTTCACTTGGTTATTCTGTGTCTGGGTGTATCTGTCCGCATACATGCTAGGTAAGAAAAGAAATATGGATGTTGTGGATTTGTAGGGTTATTTGAGGAAGCAAAGTATTACACATGTGCTAACATAGGTAAAATAGTTGTATCACTAATAGCTCAGAGAGTTAATAGCAAGATGAGCAGTCTTTTAGTGCTCAGAGAGTACCTTTCAAGAGGTGTTGTTGTCTTTGAGGGTTTGTTTGGTTTGGTTTTCCCTAGAGGAAAACATTAGTTACAGGTACAAGTTCAAAACCTTTGGGGTAACATTCTTAATTTTTACTGAATGCTAGGTGAAAGAACGACCCCCAGATACTCCTGTGCCACTGTCTTTCTTTTTATGCTTGTCTTCCTTTCCCCATAGGCTGCTCTGTACTGGTGCTCCAGCAGCGGTGACAGTGCGGTGACGCTGCCAGTATAATTCTCTGCCACTGCGGTGCCGAGTCAGCACCCACACTTCAGTAGCAAGGGCAGAGGTGGTATTAAAAAGGTCAGTTGGGAAAACTTCTTTCGTTTGGTTTTCCTTTGCCTTGAGGCAGTGGCTTTGAATAGTGTTAACCCTTTTTTCTTCCCACACAACGCCTTTTCACCCTCTTTCCTTCCTGCCAGCTTTGATGCAAAATCACGTTCAAAATGTAGTGCGGGTGATTGTGTGCACCTCTTGGGGTGGGAGTGACCATTTGTGCTTGGGAGTGTCACCGTGTGCTCTGGGAGCAAAATTTGCTCCTCTGTGTAGAAGCTTAGTGGGAGACCAGTGCATCAGAAATGGTTTGGAGCATGGTGTAGCGATTCTTAGGTATTATAATGTCAGGGATAAACAGTAAACTTTGTATATTCAAATGCGGTATCCCTCTTTGAAGTTCTGTTCTCGTCTAAATTTGTATACTAGAAGGTCTGGCCTTCATTTAAATGATCCTTGGTTTTTTTAGAAAAAAAAACAGTGGGAAAGCCTTGAGTAAAGTAAGCTAATAGCGTTGCTAAGATGGAAATGATGAAGAAGGCTCAGGATTCCTGTTTGGGCCTCACGGGAAAAAGTGGTTTGAAATGCACGTGTGTGGGGGTGCACATTCCTAAAACTGTCATTTGTTTCCCCTGTTTCTCCTCCCCCGCCGTGTTCTGTACTATGTACTACGACATGTTTAATGAAACCAATAAAAGTACTTGGCTGAGAGTGTTAATCTTTCCCTGGCCCAATTAGTGCATGGCTTTTACTTTAACGTTAATGTGGATTTTTTTCAGAAGGCAGAACAATGAGCAGCTTTGTGCTACACACCAGGTTTTCCCCCTCTTTGCATGTATTGTGTGTTTTTTCCTATCTATTCCAAAGGGAGAGCTCATGTGCAAAGACAGTGGAGCACACTGGAGCAGAGACTTGTACCAGGTGCCAGGGGCTGGGATGTGCTGCTCCCTGCTTTTGTAGCTGCCCCTCAACAGCAAGTCAAGTGATTGTGACTCTGAAGACTCATCATTTCTTCTTCTTTCTTCTTCCTTCCCCTGTGGCCTGTGTTCTCCTTTTTGCTTCATCCATGATGCTCTTCACCAGAAGGAGAAGCAGCTGTAACTGTTGAGAGTGGTCTTAAAGCAAGAAAATTAAATACAGATAAATACACATAAGCTAAGGGGGGAAGTAACTGTTGATGGGCTCAGCTTTAACATACTGTGGAGTCACACTTTATCCCAAAGGAGGAAATAGGTCTAGCAAGTGTCTTCCTGTACAGACTGCATGGGAAGCAACAAGGCTTTTTTTCTTTTTTTTTTTTAGCTTTCTGCTTTCTCAGTTACTCTCCCATTAGCTGGTTATGTGGGGCATCAGGGGTGGGCCTCTGTCAGAAGCAGGAGCTAAAGGCCCTTCAGATTTCTCTGTGGGATTGAAGTTACCCAAGTTTCATGGTTTCAGCAACATCATCAAGTGGAGGGGACACATTCCCGCAGAAGAGCCAGGTCTGTTGGTGTGGCCGTGCATAGAGGGCTGCTGTGTTGTTTGTTTGGTTGTCTCCGTGTTCTCCCCCCTCTGCCCCCGACATGTTAGCACTCTCGCTCTGTCACTTGCTCTCTGCTTTTCCTCCTTTTCACAAAGGATGATTGTGACACTGGGGGGTTTCTTCAAAGTAGAAGATGTCTTGAATGCTTGTGACCACTTCCCTGTTTCCTAGAGGCTTTGGTCCGATGTTGAATGCAACCTGAGGTGGCACTGTTTTGCCAGCCTATTTCCTGTTTTCCTCCTTCCTGGAGGTCTTTGTTTTCTTTTGGGGAGAGGGAGGAAGAAGACTCCATCAGCACAACCTCCAAGCAGAGACATTTGGCGTGAGCTGAGAAGGCTTGCAGCCCTGAAGGAAGCCCGGCATAGGGCATCCGTGCTGGTCACTGCCTGTGTGGTTCCCTGAGTTTCATAGGTGGTGTGGAAAAAAACCCACCACTTCCCCATCTTCAGTGATGCATTTATTTAAAGAAAAAAAAAGGCAAAAGAAAAAAAGCTGCAAGACAAATGTCTCAGTATGTTCCTGCCTAAAGGCGCTCTGCCATGGGTTTTCCCACAGGAAGGAGTGATTTGGCCCAGTATTCTTATTGTTTCTATATCCTATTGCAAATAGAAAGTCATGTTTCTGAAATCGGTGTGTGCTGCTCATGCAGTTGTCTTTGGTTCAGTGGTGCATTTTTTCTTGATGGGAGAGAGTGGAAAATAAATATGTAAAGAAAAGCATGCAACAATAATACCTATTTTTGCAGAAATTAAGTTGTGAACTTTCAGCTGCTTCCAAAATAGGAAATTTTTAATATACAGAAGATGGTTTTAAAAACAAGATCTGTGACTATACATCTTTGTTTGCGTTAGCAGGAAGATATTTAAATTCAGAAATAAAATAGCTGTTGGTTCATAGAAGTTGTGAAAGGCTGTAATAATAATACATAAGTTTTCCGCCTGAAAGAAGAACAGAGAGCAAGCTGACAGGTGTTTCAAAACCAGGAGGTAGGCTTGTTAATGTGTGCCTCGCCTCGTTGTGATGAACATTTCACATTTTCACTGTTGCTAGAAGCAGCACTAGGAATTCTGACTGTCATTCTCTGGGAAGCTCCTCAGCAATCTCAAAGTTACCTTGGCCAGCACAGGAGTCTTCACAGTTACACAATAGATTGACTTTTTCCAGGTTGAATCAGTGGTGGCATTAATGTTCTAGGTATTGACTGATAGAGGAATGAATAGGTCTACTTTGGAAGGGAGAGTTGTTTTGTTTGGTTGTGTTTTTTTAAGGACTAAGGCATTTATTTGCATTGTTTTAACATAAATCCATTTCAGTAATTTAAACTGGTCCTTATTTTTCGTGGTACTAAGCAAATAGAGCGAGCAACTTGGAAGATTTAGGCCAGTCTCAAAAATAACTCTTTTGTGCTTACTTTATTCAAAATTATGTCAGCTACCACGTAAGAGGTTAAAAGATCGAGAGAGTGAAAAAAAAAGATGACTGTGTTGCTCTTGAATGAGATGGACCTTTTTTAAAAACAAACAAAGTAACAACAAAGTTATAACAGCTAAGGACAAGCAAAATAAAGACTAACAAATAAACAGCTCCCATGATTACCGGAGAAAATATAGAAGGACGGGTGCTTGGCCTCACCTTGGATCAAGAAATACCTGCGTTGCAGGGACCACAAGTGTTTTCTTAGCAGAAACGTACAAAAATTACGACAGGAGTGTTACCTCCAATTGTTCAGGATAGCATAAAAATAGTCTTTTCGTCTGTTTTTGAAGAAGCAAATATAACAGTGTTTGTTAAGAAGTTGATGTTGCCCAGAGCCTTAGACACTGGCCTTTGGTCCTAGGTTTTGTCTGTAGACTACACTGGCTTACTATGTCAAATCATCTGTGTGCTGCTTCTAGGAGGGTCGGCGGTTAAACGTAGGAAGCTTGAATCTGCTGCTTTGTCTGGCATTGCATGAAATGAGGAACTGCTTGACACCAGCCAGGCCCTTTCTCTTTGTCTGCCTTTTTCTTGCGTGCTCTAAAATGTCAGTAGTTGGGATAACATAGTCATTTATTGTTTGCAAATGCTGTTCAAACAGCATTTGAAGATGTGTTACGTGACTGATTTGCATGCCATCCTTGAGAATATGTTTTTTTTAAAAGGAAGAAACTCTGTTGGTTTAACCACGCTTGAGGCCGATGGTCTCTGCTTTCTGAAAAAAGGAAAACCTGTATTAAGTTTGCTGGATGCGATTTGGAAATCTGAGCTGATGAAATGTCCACAGTGTGTTTGTTTCCATAATGAAATAACTATTTTGCTTGTAAGGTTATAAAGGTATATTTCTCCATTAAAAATGTATCAGTAGTTTTCTATATTACAAACAACCTTTTTCAGAGGCTGTTGCCATGGGTGCCGCGGGCAGAGGACTCCTCTCTTTCTCATGTGTCGGTCATTCCCCATCACCTTTAAAAACTATGTTTAACTGCCCTGTCACTCTAGCCAGAACAGGCATCCTTCCTGAAACCCGAACGATAGCATGATAAGTTTGTGGTTTCAGAAAGGGGTGTGGAGAAATTCTGTCAGCACATATGATGGTTGCTTATGTCTTCAACTCATCTGGAAACCTTGGGTAGTGGGTGAGGAATGTGCCAAATGGTCCCACAAACCTCAGTAGTCATTTCACCAGTGCAAGAAAGAAGAAAAAGGTCACCATGAATTCATGTATTGCAGTAAATATTAATCCTCCGAGAAGAGAAGGGGGGAGGAGTGTGTGTATGAAATAGAATTACTTAAATTCTCTAGCTGCAGAATATTCTTCCAACTTCTTACTCAAATATTAAGACCATCAGTGATATGCTAGCTTGCTCTCTTCTTCTCTCCCTCCACCTTTTTTTTGAGGGCCGAACACTGGGGACCAAGCCGGTAAGGGTTTCCTTCCTTTGTTTGCCCAGGTTTTGCCACTGGCAGAGGCAGCAGCATCTCCGAGCCTCACAGCTTTGCTGTGCTGGCACTATTACGTGCTTCTGTCATCAGACCTACATACCAGTCAGGGGAGCCCTCAAACTAAAGGGCTGTAGTCTTTATTTTGTTAAAATGGCTTCCAGAAAAACTTACTCCCTTTCTCTTTTTCCCTTCTCTTTCACATAGTGCTAGAGGGTGCTGCTGAAGAAGAGGCTGAAGAGCCAGACGCTACTATACATACTACACTAAGTGAGACCAGCAACGAAGAAGAGAGCTACAGTCAATCGGGGGATAAAAATGAAGGTAACTGGTTTGACTAGCTCTGTGTGACTCTGTAAATTAGGGCATCGATTAAGGCTTGTAGAAGCATTTCTTACCCATCCATACCCCTTATTTATGTGAAGAGTGTAAGGTACATTGAGTAGAAGCACTTGTGCATACGTTTCTTTCCCCATCTCTAACCCTGTCTGAAAAATGTGAAGTGGGTTGAGAGAAGCATGGGCACATAAATACTCAACTACCACTGCAGCCTTCCAAACTAAGATTTTCTTGGCTCCCAGTAACTTGGCACCACATTACTTTAGCCTCAAAAAACCACCTGGTTATAATGCTCAAACTTATCTTCCAAAGCCAGTATTATGCAGAGATCAAATGTTCACGGACAAACATGTTCCTCCTTGTTCACCCTCACATCCTCTTGTGTTACAGTGACTTTCTCACGGAACACATTAAGATTCTGTGCTCTCACCAGAGGTGACAGAGCAATAGACTTGCAGGGTGTTCCTGCTTGTTTGGGAGACTTCTTTTTGGGGAGAAGATTGTTTAGTTCGAAAGCATTTTCCTTTTCAAACTCATAAAGAGGAAAGTGGAAGACCTTACCTCTGTGTGTGACATGGTACATTGAGAAACCAGAGATGAGATTTTAGGTGTGTTTTGAATTTGGTATCTGAAACAAGAGCATCCCTACTACACACAGAATGTGATGGAGAAGTCCGAATCTGAACAGCTTTAGCTGTGGCGTTAGTCGTGGATGTAGCATATATGCTCCATGGACTAATACAGCTTGGTAGACCAAAAAGAAAAAAAATCCACATAGATGCCAGCTGTGGCAGTAAAGAGGCATTTGGGGGGATTTGGGGGCTTGTTTTGGTTGGATTTTTGCTAATTTAGCTTATTCCATGTACAGAGCTGGCTTAAGCTATGCTAGAAAGAGAACCCAGTACCCTACACTATGTTACTAATGCCTTAATTGTGCAGTTCTGCTCAAAACACGTGCTTGCTTAAATGATTGTGCTTGCCAGAGCGTGCATTCATCAGTACTGCTCTACTAGTTTGTGGTGATCACAAGATACCACGTACAATACCATTTTGCAGCAAGAGTTTAAGGTAAATCACTCTATAAGCCCCATACTGAATTAAGGTTGAAAATGAAGATAACGTGAATGTCCTATGAGAAGAAATGTACACTTTGTCCTATGTGTTCCAATATGGGAAACTTTTCCTGTTACCAGAACTTCAGTTATATATATATCATCCATGATGATCCAGCAGAGTGTGACACAAGTTACAGGCAGCTGAAAATACTGTGGTATTTTATTTTATTTTTTTAGATGGCCTAGCAACTCCTATCTGTGTTTTTGTTATTAATTCCAGAGAAGCAGCTGGAAAGCTTAAACAGCTACAAGGTATCACCAAGTTCACCAAACAGTTTGGACGGAGCAGACTTGTCCTCCATTGATGCCATGATGTCAGCAGTGATGAACGTGGGGAAGATTGCAGAAAATGGCGGGAACTCTCAAAATGTCAAATCCCCCTCAAAGTCTCCTGCACCAAATCGGATTGGCAGGAGGAACCAGGTATGTAAACCCAAATGCAGGGAGGGTGAAGGGGAGACAAGCAGCTGCATGGGAAGTGATAAGACATAATTATGTTTCTTTAATTGTTTTGCCTTTTTTTCCCTCAGCGGGTATTTCTTGCCTCCGCCATTGCTCCTCTGCATATGTTTTCTGGTGGCTCTCCAGAACATAACTTTAATGTTATGGGCATTGAAGGGGTCCGCTTGCTTGGATTCACATGTAAACCATTTGTGCATTAGCTCCGATGTCATGCAGTGGTGAGCTGGTCTAGCAGATGCCATTAGCAGTGGCAAAGTCACCTAAGAATTGCCACTACTTCCTCTCTGCATCCTTTCTCCAGGCTCTTGCATTCTTGTAATCTGTCGGGGCACCAGTTCATTTCATGAAACTAGGAGAAAGGAAATAGCTTAGAGGGGAGCAGAGTGGTGTGGCAGGTGGCTTGGCTCGGCCATCTTGTGGGACCCTTCATGAGGTGTGTGGCTGTCCCCGGGGAAGATCCAAGTGATTTAAGGTTAAAGGTGGTGCTAGAACAAAACATCCATCAGGACGCTCAGTTCACATGTGTGTAGTGTAAGGTGCCCTTTCTTCATTGTTAATAAAACGATGAAGAGCTATTGCAGAATCCTTTGTACAAATCTTGCAGAGCAAATATATGTAGCTTTTATCAGTTTTTTTCCATTTACCAGTTGATGGCACCAGTTGATAGCAGTATTGATCTAAACAAGTGAAAGGAGAGTGTTGTATCAGTTAAAACTGTGATTATTTATATCCATGTTTTTCTTCTGCTGGGCCAGACCCTACCAGTGAAGGTGCTGCAGAACGTTAAAAAATACCCCAAATCCCTGTGTCCATTTAACTTCAGAGCTTGCAGGGAAGCACAGAGAATTTGTAAATGAATCAAGATGTAACAGGGACCAGAAAGGTTGAGAGGCGTGACTCATGTGATGTTCCTATAGTAGTTTATTAATAGCTTGCCCAGTAGCTGCCCGGTTGACAGACTTACGACTTGTCTTGGATTTTTTTGCTTGAAAGGAGTTAAAAGCCATTAACTGTAAATGAACACTCTTAAATGAAGAGTCTGGGCAGTATATGGGCAACTGTGTTTGTAGGATTGTATTGTCTAGCACCTGCCTTTAAGGTTTATTTGCAGTGTTCCCACTTAGGGGCTGCCCTGATTCCTTGATTTCATCATGTGAAGCAAGGCACTGGAGTTCAGGCTAGTCTCAGTGGCAGTGCTATTACACAGCTGCCCGCCGGTACACCATGTGGTTTGGCTTCAGGGAAGTTTATTAGCGTTAGTGACCTTTATTCCACCTGATATTTCGATGGGCATCGAATCAAAGGAAGCTTGAGAGTAAATGTGACAGGATTAAGAGGGATTCTTACAGCATAAAAATAAACAAATAAATTGAAAACATAGTAAATAGCCTGTTTGTTTTTAGGCTGAAAGATAGTTATCTCCAGAGGGGCAAATGGCTACATTACTGAGAAAATAGATGTGAGATTTGAAATATTAAATGGATATCAGTCTGACTAGCAACCTCTAATACAGCGAATTTCCACTTTCAGAATAGCAGAATGAAAGCACTGAATTATTTGTGTGAAGCAGCGCATGGATCTCAGATTCTGGTCAGAATGTGCCCTTTATTATAATTTCAAGAATAATAACAGTTAACTAGTTTTCTGGGTCTGACTGCTCTTTCCCATGAGTTGCCAGCGAAATATTTTGCCCTGAACCTTTGTCCCAAAGTCTATGGTTCTCTTTATAGTGCTGACTTTATCTTGACTCTAGTCTATCCATAGTCTATTAGATGTTCTCATCAACCTGCATCCATTTTAACTTCTCATTTGCTTTGCTCTTGAAGAACATAAAAAGTGTGACAAAGGTGTTTCTTTGAGCTGGAAAAAAACAAATAGACCTAATGCACAACTCCAAATGCATTTGCCATCAGTTGAATGCAGAGCAGTTGTGCCAGGCTGACTTACAAAAGGGAGAGCAGCTAACAATTTAGCTGCTAATTTTATCTTTCAGTTCAGGAAGTGTGTTTTCACCAACCTGGCTCCGGTGGGGTAGCTGAGTGCTATGTTTTAAATTTGTGAGTGGGGGTGCTTTTACAGTAGGGATGCTAATGTTTTTTTGGTCTGGATTGGGTCAGTCAACAGCATTCCTGTTGCAGCTACCCTGGATTTGCTTGAGCTGTGTCACGGTATGTGGCATGTACCCTGTGTGACCACTGGAGAAAGTTTGGGTTTTAGTTAATAATAAACCCCAGATTCAATACTAATCAGCTCTGGCTGAGCTATAGTGTGTTTCTGATCTCTGCTTCAAGGTGAACCAGTAATTACTCTATCTTCTGTTAATTTGCTGATTTGAAGAGCAGGCAGTCTGGAAAGCAGGCTTTGAAACAATCAAATGCATCATGTAGAACTGCAGCACACGTTGCGGAGGGGAGGAGGCAGAAAAAAGCAGTAGGTTGATAATTTCACAGAAATGCCTTGGGGATTAAACACCATCTAAACTGTCAGCACAGCTGCAAGGATTTTCCTCACAGCACAGTGTGTTTGTTCTCTGTCCTGAGCCAACTTTAACAGGGTTGCAGTATAATTGGAGCTGAACGTTACTCCATAGACAGGTTGCATATAGTAAAAATAAAGTTGTATAAGTAGGATGGAATGAGCGGGTACGAATTAAATGTTTGTATATAAAAATGAAGGAAGGCACTGGGGTAATGCTTTCTAATTTTCTTGGGATGTTCAGACTTCATAATGGCAGCATTTCTTGCTTGCTTTCTAATGTTTTGGAAGTAGTAATACGTTAGGCCTTGGCCTGTGTGCGTGGCCTACAGTGATTACCTTTAGGATGGAGAGCCCTGCAATACAGTTAGACAAAGATGTAGGGAGGAGTAGGAGAACCTAATCATTGTGGTCCTGATCCTTTTAGAAGTGAAGTTACAAGTTTTGTTTACTTCAGGCAAAATGGGAAAAATAGCTCTTCATCCATGTCCACAGGTCACTGAAATTAATAGAAAATTATCAATGCCCTATTTTTGAAAACACAGTGTTAGATTTTAATAGGGCACTCTCTAGAATCATTCCCCAGATCATGTGGGAGGGGATATTTCTTCACTGAGACTTAAAAAAACCTTTCTCTAACACTACGTCAGCAACACATGCCAGAGAATTTGTCACAGAGACTTGAGTTAGTCATTCTCCACAAATGCTTGTGTCTGACAATCTGCAAGTGGTTGCTTCTGTATTGATGACTTTTGGGATGGCAATGGGTGAAAAGAGTTGTGTAGAGAGAGGAAATGCACAGATGCAGTCATACACATCAACTCCCTCCCAACTAAAGAGCTACTGAGGGTGGGTTTTCTTTTTTGCTTGTTTTTATGGTTTTGCTAATGATACTTAAAATAGCCAGCAAAGTAGAACACGTCCTTTTGGCATAAATATTGTATTTTCCCATTGGTCATGCAGAGATGGTTTTTGTACTCTGTTGTCACAAGTGTAGGTAATAGGTGGTGGATCTATCTAGCTCGTGAGGATTTGCAGAAATTCTACAGAAAACTGAGGTTTAATTTTCAGTGCCAGACCATCTCCCTTTTAATACACAGGCATTGGTGCAGAAGCCATGCCTGGTCTTCTTAGTGAGGTAGTGAAAACACCCTTTATGTCATGCAGCAGCCATCCTTGCGGACAATTCAGGCAAACGTTTTTGGTTCCCGCAAGAGTGCCATTTCATCCTTGGCTGAAAGAGTGGTGGCTTTGCTCAGTGTCTCAAGGGCATACTTAAATAAGGCTGAGCTCTCCGATCGGCTTCATTGTTTGTAGCTCGTGGTTTGACGGTAGTGACTCCTGATTCTCACCTGGGTGGAGAAAGACCGGGTTCATAATGTGTTCTTTTTGAGTCACGTACACTCCGGCATTGTCACCTCTTTCTCGCTATGATCTCATCAGATCTTGCAAGCTTCAGAAGGGCTGGGCCTGGCCGGTGTGCCTGGATGGGATGCTTCCAGGAGAAACACAGGATGCTAAGGGAAGTGGTGCTGGTGATTCAGTAAACGCCGCTCTTCCTTCTGAGTCAGCCGCGGAGCAGAACATACAGCCCCTAGAAAAGGGCACTGAGCTAGTGCCTTGCCATCAAGACGGGATGGAAAACCTGAAGTCCCAACAACTTGTGCTTATTAAAGATCTTTTGGGAAGATTAGTGGCATGTGCCCAGATAGCCTGGTGGTGTTCCAGGAATTACTTTCTGCTCACCTAAATTCCTCCTGGCAGTTTGAGCTGGTCGCAATAATTGCCTTCACTTCCTGTCCTAAACTGCTACTGCTGAGTATCCGTGTGCTGTTAAAACAGCTGCTGTACTTCTGCGGTAGTTGAAATGGCCCCTATTTATAAATTCAGAAGTTTTTGAAACTTCACTGGGATCTATCAGGATGATAAATGTACACGTGCCAGTTGTTCTGTTAGCAGTGGCCTTTTGTACTTAGTTTTTATTTTTTCCATCCCCAGCAGTAACAGCTTTTGAGTTCTCTTACATCAATATGCCTTCTGATTTTGTTGTTTTCTTTCCTTCACAGGAAACAAAAGAAGAGAAGTCTTCCTATACCTGTCCTCTGTGTGAAAAGATTTGCACTACACAGCACCAGCTAACTATGCACATTCGTCAGGTACGCAGAGTACTTGCTCTTAATTTCTTACTTTTATTAAGAGTGTTTGGTTTGCCGGTGTGCATTTTGCAGTGGTGAAAAACAATTCCATGTGCAAACCAGATACACTTCATTATAACTTTATTCAATTGTTTTGCTTTTATTTTAGACTTCCCCTTACATTTTCTTTAAAACAAAAAACCCCACAAACCCAACCCCAAGGTGGGTAAATTTTCTCCCTTCCTTCCCCAACACTGCCTCCACCAGTGGCTCAAAGAAGGATATATGTCCTGTTCTGCATAGCTTAAGGTATCCCAAGGATCTGGAAAACCACTTCTATCATAAGGCATAAGTCCTGGTTTGTTATCCTGTTTGAGTACAAATCTCTTTACTGGTCGTGCAAATTAAGAAGCAGGAAGACACAATTTTTAAGTCATCTCAGTGTAGAAAAGCCTCCCAGTCCTTCACAGGATATAGCAATTTTGGGAGGCAGAATTAGAAATATACTTTTTAAATGGATGATGCATTTTTTTGTCAGCTACAGGCCGCCTCTTGCTCCTCTTGAAATATGTGCATACTTTATGAGGAGGTTTGGCATTTTCTATGTCAGAAGGTTCTGCTTTGGATGCTAAGGTTGTGGTTCACCACTGTGAGTCCACTGGATACTTCAGTTTTCCCTCCTGCACTGTAACTGCTACTTAATTTTTTTTTTCTTACTCTCCTGGCGTTTTTGTTTTTGGTATGTGAAGAAATCTTCAAGTCTCTGAATGCAAGTAAGAAAGAGCGGTACATATAGCACAGTAGTTAATGGCCGTATTTTGGCCCTGTAATACATTCTTATGGCCATGGAAGTCTGCTTGTGCACTCAGAAGCAGTTTACTTCTGTTTTCTTACTACACAGTCAGCTCGAAATTAATACCTTTAAAGAGTATTTGTTCTTAAGTTTCTTTTCTTCTGCCATGAAGTTTGTAATCACATCCTCTTTCTGTTTTTCCCCTTACCACTCACCCAACCCCAAACCACTGCACAACTTAAAGTATCTCAAGGTACCATTTGTCCGATGGGTTGTTGCTGAGTCCCTTTGTATCCTCTTCTGCTGCACACCCAGCAGAAATGCTGCATGTGGCAGGCATTGCAGGCTGTATGAAACAGCTACTTGTGCTGGTGCATTAAGGAGTTAAAAATGAAGGGTTGGGGGTGGAGTTGAGGGGGGAGGGCTGGGGAGGAGAGGTATATACAGGGCACACCTTAATATAAGGTATTGTGCCGAGTGGCTCTTTAAAGCTGCTTTTGAGTTGTTTATAGTTCTCGCTAATATTTTACTGGCACTTCAGAAGGGGCATTCAATGAAAAAAATCATTGCTTTCTCCAGCATAACACTGACACTGGAGGGACAGACCATTCCTGCAGCATCTGTGGAAAGTCTCTGAGCTCAGCGAGCTCCCTTGATCGCCACATGCTGGTGCACTCAGGTGAAAGGCCTTATAAATGTTCAGTATGTGGACAGTCCTTCACCACCAATGGAAACATGCACAGGTGAGTGTGCTGATCGTGACCCAGGAGTTTCAAAAGGATTACAGGATAGGGGGCTGTTTTCCTTCCTTGGAGAGACTTTCAAGCTGCCTAAGACACTTATTTGGACGGAAAATGTGGACTATCTGTGATCTGCAAGTATGGCATGACACACATACGCACACTACAGCTACTAGGGTGCTTAAGTTGTGGGAGGAAGTCAGAGTTGAGAAGTGTCTTCTAGCTCTCTTCACATATTATCAGGAGTTGTTACAGATATCCAGAAGTATTGCTTTTTTGGTTTGTTATTTATCATCATTGTCATCATCATTATTATATTATTAGTTTGACAAATGGGATGGATTTTTCTCAAAAGACAAAAATATATAGCCAAGCTGTAGAGGAGCTTCTAATTTGTAGTTTCAGAGTCATGGATGCAAATAGTTGTATTGGAGGATCTGTGGTGGTGTTGTAAGTTATGTAGTTAGGTATCCAAGTGCCATCGTGAAGATGGCTCTTCAGAATAATTGACCTTGTTTTTAAATACATACATCAGTACTTGCTTGTACCGTGGACAGCTTACTGCACTTACAGATCCAGAAAATTCTCTGTAAACCAAGTTACTAAATGTATTTCATGTAGCTTCCTTCCTAGGGATGTAGCAGTATGTACAGTTGTCAACTGGGAAAACAAAATGTTAAATCACATGGATTTCCCTTCTCCTCTCTCATCCCCTGGTTCAGTATTCATTTATTTGCATGGGTGGAGCACCTCTGAGCTGATTAAGACTTTGTGAATTCCCACATAGCTTTAGTCCCCATATCAAAGAGTTTACAACCTACAAAGAAACTGCAAGACAGGTGGGGGAAAGGAATAGAGCTTCTAAGCAAAATGACAAGAGTGATGGTTACAGACTGGTTCTGTGTGGGAGGGAAGAGATTTTGTTTCCTTGATTATTACCAATCGTTTTACAAGCAGTGTGCTATAGGTGGAATGAAAGGGGTAATTTTGGTGACAATAGGAAAGATAATGTAATGCCACTCAAAGGAAGCAATAGCTGCTCGCAGCTTTAACTTTTCTGTATCATATTGTCCAGGTTAAGCAGTTGCATGAAAACAGAGGAGAAACAGGAGGGAATGCAGTTTTGTAATTCCGTATTTGTTTAACTTATACTTGATTGGAATTGGGAAGAGTTGGAGAGATAAACATAAAATGGGAAGGGAGAGACACAAAGATGTTCAGAGGAGATACTGGCCTTGGGCATTGAATAAATCACACGTCTGACTCATCTGACCAGAGGTGTTGTGAGCCACATGTTTGCCAGACTGGGTCATTACACTGTCTGCTGTGAGGAAGGCAGGGCAGCCGCTGAGTTGCAGCTGATGCCACTGTCAGCATCCAAGGGTGAATTCCAGTGCTGGGGCTCTAGGGTGGTTGGACACTTGTGTCCAGGTCCTCAGCCTAGGCTGCTTGCTGAAGGGACTCCTTGTGGGGTTTCTTTGGCTTTTTGCTCGCTAGGCATCTCTTCATCCTCTCCCAGAAGCAGGAATGGGAGGCTTCCCCTGAGACTTGACTCCAGGCCTATCAGATATTGATGTAGTCACCTTTGCTTTTGCCAGTTTCCCCATATAGCAACTCTTACTGTGCTTTAGTAGCACATTTGCCAGAATTGCCAGGCTCAGTGACTTGCCCAAAAGAAGTAAGTACAGATCAGAACTTCCTCATGAGAAGATTGTTTGGTTTTACATTTACATTTTTCTCTTAACGAGATGTTGCTTGAAGTTACCAGACTGGAGTGCTGTATTTACTGGCTGCACTAAGAAGGACCTAAGTTTCCTATTAAAAGTTCTTTCCATCCATTGGGTTCCTGTCTGCTCTGTAAAACTCCTTCTTGTGTAGGCCTGCACCACAGCAGCTTGGTGGGACATTGCAGAAACCTGTTACTGAGCTTGGTGGCACTGCAGCAAGTGATCCCAGACCCGTGACAGGCAAGATTCTGAGCACACTGAAACAGGCTGGTTTTGCTGAAGGAGGGTAGTGATTGGCAGCACCGTGCCACCATTTTTTGCAGTGAATAGCCTTTTCTTGTTGCTATAACAGACTATAATAGGGAATCCTGTTGCTGAAGCAGAAGGCATGAATGTGCAAGTAGGCAGATGAGGATAAATGCAAAGTGAAATGAAATTTGTTATCTGGTGCTATGACGCGTTCACAAGGAAGATGTTCATTTTGCCCACTCACTGGCTACCTCCTTCCAAAACAGGTATTTCTAGTCTAAGGTGGTGTGAAGTAAATTCTTTCGTAGGCATCTCAAACTCAGCTATAGGATCAGGTCCAATGGCCTGCCAGTGCTGTGGATGTATGCCTCTCACATCGCATTCAAAACTGCTTCTGCCTCAGGATCCCAGAGCAAGGACCTGCTTGCCAGGTCCTGCCTTGTGTGCAACTCCCGCAGGCCTTGCTTGTGGTGATGCCGTGTCTGTTCTCCTGTGCCAGCTGGGTGATAATACACATCCATTTTTCTTTGCTTGTGCACACCGTTCCTTTATTGTTCTCTATTTTTGTGCTATGGTATCTTAAGTAATGACAGATACATGCCCAAAACAGCAAAGAATAAGGTTTCTAATGAGACCCTGGGTAGCCAGCATGGTGGTATCCCCAGAGCATTGCACGCAGCGTGAGGTCAGAGGGAGAAGTTGTAGGTTTAGCAGAAAGTTGTGAATGTGCTGCTAAAGAATCAATGTAGCTGGTGAAGATCCTGCAGGAGCCTCCCAAGTACTACTGCATTTACACCAAATAGGCTCAAGTGCATGGGAGAGGAGTGAGGAAAAAGTTAGTCTGCCAGTATCTGAACGGGGGGAAAAATGTGTAGGCACATGCTACGTACATCCTCTCTTCTCTTTCTCCCCCTCGGCCTTGTTCTTGCTCTTATTTAACTGTCTATACTATTTTTTTAATCCAGACTTTTAAAAGACCTTTTAGAATAAAAAGTCCAGTGAAATGGTTTTGTCAAGGGAAATATTGTGCCACAGGAGTGCTTATTGCTGTTCTGTCACAGGATGAAATATCTGATCCATTTTCCACCTCAATAGCAGCCAGGTCATTAGACATTCAGCTGAGTGGAGAGAAGGAGACAAGTTTTGGTTGCTTTTTGAGTTAGAAAATATCATTGTTATACTCTCAAGTGCCCATCATTTCCATTGAAAGTAATTTTTCTCTACCCTCACTTTATTAAGGGAGCTCTTATTTGTTGCTCTTTTGCATGATGGCAAAGCTTTTTTGCAATAGGCGGACTGTTTGTGGAGTGAGAATGCTATTTTCTGCCCATCTCTTCTCTGAGTTAGTCTGGCCGTGCTGGGGTGTTGCATGTATGCTTCACCTGTGAAATTGATTCTGCCCTTCCTGACTCCCACAATACATGCAGCACTTCATTTGCAAATGAGTCATAGCCTCTCACATGAAATCCAGTTTCTTTTTGTTGTGTTCCTTGGCTCCTTGTCAACAAGCCAAGCTGAATGGGCACAGCAGACAGGGGTGGAGGGGGAAGGTTCTCTTGTGCAGCACCATTCAGAAAAAGAGGTTAAAACCTGCTTCCTTTTCTGACCACAGTGACTCTTGGCCAGGTTTTTCAACAGAGTATCTCAGAGCCCAGGGCATCTCAGAAAACTCTCTTAGAGCTGCCAGACTACTCAGGAGTGGCCTGAGCCTTTTGTGGGGACAGTCATAGTTGGAAAGAGCAAAGGTCTTTGGAGAGTTCTCAATGTCCAGAGCGAAAAGCCAACTTTGTCATTCTTCTGAGTGCACCATCAAGCTAACTGCCTCCATATCAGTGCTGCTCCTGCTGTTTGGGGAGGGTTGATGCAATCTGCTGTGATATCTGGGAGATCCAACAACGTCTGGTATCAGGAAGAGGAATTGCTCTGGAGGAGGAGTGCTGGAGACGATGCTGAGTTTTTTACAGGGATTTCTTTTTGACCAGTACTGGAAAAAGCAAGTCTTCTTGGAAGTAGCAAGCCTTCTAGCATCAGGGACTGATTTGGGGATTTGGGGTGTTGTTTTCTTGGGGCTTTTTAGGAATTTGGAGGAAGGAGTTAGATCATAGTAATTGTGAGTTCAAAATTCCTGTAACTGGAACTGCACTGCGATGATCAGTACGTAAGAAAATCTGCTATTTAGGATATACTAATCCTCATGCTTTTACGCTGGAGACACTGGCTTTCTCTCAGTCACAGTGAATTAAAGTTGAATATTCTCGTATCTCCAGCAGGAGCATGAACTATATTGGGGGGGGGTGTGTGCGTATACAGAGTCTTCTGTAGCTCTGAAAGAGCTGCGGATTTCCGAAGTAGTGTCTCAAATCAATAGATTGCAATTACTAAAGGCTTTCCAAAGGCTTTCCATCTGTACTATCACAATAGCTCTCTAGAGACTTTATCTATGAACAGTGCCAACTCTGAGGAGCCTTTCTGGGTCTGGAGTGTGCCACCAAATAGGAGGTTGCAAGCCTCTTACTCCATCTCCACTGCTGCATCTCCACAAAATGCAGACAGAGGAGTTAGGTTGCTGCTGTGGGTTTTAGTGGTGGTGGTGGTTTATAAGCTTTAGCAAGAGACCTTGAGGTAAAGACTTTGCTTGATTTACTGTGTTGCGTTCCAGTAGAACATGCATCAGGCTTCAGGGGGAAGGGCGATGCCTCCACCTTCTCCAAAAGGGTTTCCTTTGGGGGTAGGAGACTTTGCCAATGGCTCCTTTGCCATTTCAGTGACTGAGGATGATCTGTGCCTATCACTTTAAAATCACATTTTCCTCCCTGCCAAAGACATGCTCTCCATGCAACTTGAAAATGTTAATAGGATATAAATGCCAGAAGGGAGGCGAGAAATGACCTTCCTGCCAGTTTCCAGTGAGTAGCTATTAAAGGCTCTGTGGCAAGTCTGAAAAGAGTAAAGGGGTGATATATGTATTTCAGCCACAGCTTCCCCAGCTTGGTAAATGAAGCTGCAGTGTCCATGGCTGGTGTTCACCAGGCTGTCCATATGAGTGCGGTAATGCAAACTAACTGAAGTGTTTCATAGGAAACTAAAACGTCACAGGTGTCTACCTTCTTTCTCTTTTTCTGTTCCTTACCCTATACCTAGCAAAATTCTCCATAATGGCTTTTTATTTACGTCCTACTTAGGTACTTGTAGGCTGTTTATGCACCATCTCAGGAACAGGTCTCAAAGTTTGGGGATTTTTTTTTTTTTTGGCACATGCGAAACACCACATGCAACAACCACATGCAGAAGTCTTTGAAACTCAAATTGGAAGATCTGGATCACAGAAGCTATGCTTTGAAGCATGCTTACAAAGGGTCCTATCAAAGAAGGTATTTCTTCATTTAATTAAGAAGGCACTTTCATTCTCAATCTTATTTTCAGTGCTAGATAATTTTCCCAAACTTCTCTTTATAATGCCATGTGGAGAGACAAACAGCTGTTTTTGCTATCAGGGTATAGTACTATCCTGATGTTCAAATTAAGTCTTTTTTAAACAACACTTTATGTGTGTTTTTATGTTTTTTTGAGAAAGATAGAAAACGCGCATGCTGGAGGACAACCTGTGGATTTTGATGTTTTAACCAGTCATCTTCACTGGCAAATGAAGAGTGTACGCTTGTAGAAGATTGTAACGTACTGGTTGGAAGGCGAGTGTTGGATCCTGATAAAGGCCTAGCGGTTGAGATGCGTACGCTTTAATGATTTCCCCACTCTCTTTAACACGGGTCTGTGTTTCATGGGCAGGCATGCGTTCAGGCTGCTTGTGACTTTGCAAATATCCAATAGGCAGAGTGTCCTCAAGATCTGGCTGAATCAATCCTCTCCCTGCGTTCCACCTGTGAATTGCTCCGGTGTTATTTACGGTGTTGGCCTGCTTCCAGTACGTTGTGTGAGCTTTGTAGGGTGCAGTGCAATAACAATGCCCAGACTCTAAGTACAAATAGGATCTCTGCAGTCTAGCACGTGCAGTCTGGCATTTGCTTAAGATGGGAGTTTTGGAGGCAGAGCATAGCCAAATGTGATGATAAGCTTTTTTTTCCAGAAGAGGAGAGGAACTGCCTTATTACAACATGGTTTGGTTTCTGGTGGTTTGCAAGGATGGCCAAGTGGAAATTTGGTGTTAAACATTGGGTAGCTTTGAAAAACTGAACATAGAAGATCTTGAAGCTAAAAATAAATAGCCAAGGAACTTGTGACACTGAAAATGATTGACACTTCACGCATGTGAAAAAGCCTTCTCTTATTGTCTTGCACAATGTCTCTTTGGTCATTTCCTAAGGAGCTTTTATTTCAGTGTAGTAACTGTTAGGCAGCGCTTTTAAATGTGAAGAACCAGGCTGTGTTACAGGCTTTCAAATCCATTCCTTATGCATGGGGGATGATTTAACCACTGTCAGCATGCTAGTGAAAGATAAGCTTCAGCAAATGCAAGTGCCCTAATTCTTGAGCAGGGATAACAAACACAAAGGACTAATTTTGCTTCTAGTAATTGATGACTGTAGTTGTAGGAGACAGGTGAGATGTGATAGCTGTTTTGGTTTTCTTTGCAATTAAAAAATGTTTCTTACATTTTCACTAATACATTTTGTAAATAAAGATGGGGAAACAGGTGGAGGGAAGTTTTTTTGGTCTCTCTCCTGTCAGCAGATACATCCAGAATAAATGTTTGGTAATCTGCTGGTATCCCCATGTTTTGAAGAAGATAAAGGAAGAAAGACAGGAAGACAGGCAGAAAGACATAAAGAAAGAAGTCAGGCTTTTTCAAGAACCCTGTAGCAGTAAGAATCTGTTTTGCTGTGCCTTTGAAAATTAGAAGACTACAATATTTTTAATGGTCCCAGGCAGAAACTTTTGTCTGTTTCACTGTTGCTGGGTAGATTGGTCATCTTTTGTAAAGACTTCATACAAACTTTTCTTTAATTCACACATCGTATAAATCGGGTGCTCAAAAAAACCCCTCCGTAGATATCTTCATCAATAAGAGACTCTGAAGGAGCATTTGTGCTACAGTACCTCTGTGAGCTGTCAGAGCCGAAGGGAGATGCCATGATTTCAGACATATTACACGCTGCTTGTAGCCTTGAACAGTATCCCTCTTCAGTTATCATTAAAGAACAGCAAAGGAAGTGAACACAAAAACACGAATGCTGAGATCTGATTAGAATCAAGCGAAGCAAGGAAGTGCAGAGTTAAGATTTATACGCTGACCTTAATTAGCTCCATTGTTCTTGAGAACCGAAGTGTACACAATGAGGAACATTATACTTGCATCTCCAGAGCTCTTCAGTACCTAAACATAAGAAAGACTTCAGTGTGCTTTTCAGTCCTAGATTTTGTGTGTGTTGCCTTTAAGTAATATCCGAGTCTGATCTTGTGCTTTATAAGGTGGTGGATTTTTATGTTTTGCTTTTCTACAGGCAAAAAAAGGGGGGACACTGCTCTCAATAACTTTAGGTTTCTGGTGCGACTTGTGCCAAGGGGAAGGTGGTCTGACGTAGCAGAGTAATACCACCCTCCTGACAGGCAGTAACATAAATCTCTGTATAACAGAGCGTATTGAGCGTAGCTTAGTGCTGCTTTGTTACCCATGTCACAGTTCAAATGAGCACAAGCCACTTGACAGATTAGACTCTAGTCGCAGGGCACATGGCAGCAAGACCTTGATCTTTCCGCTTAAGTACCCTTTCAGGAACATCACCTCCTCTGAAGGTCCAGTACTCTCAGGGATGTTACTCCCCTTCTCACCTTGAAGAGCTACAAAATAAATACAAGCCTTAACTTAGCAAACACTAGAAAATCCAGGTGATCTTTGCAGGGAATTGAGGTGCTTTCATGCCTTTTTGTGCCTTTGCCATAAGCCTGATGTTAACCTGATTTTTGCAGAGATGGTAGCTTTTCAAGTAATGTGTTGTTTTGTTGCCATTTCAGTTGGTGGTTCATCTTCTAGCTTGTACCTCGGTTGGGTGATTCTGTGTAGAAAATGCTGGTGGTGAGAAAGTTTGCTGGGAGAGTTTGTATGTTAAGGTAATCTTTGCTCAGCCTGTTGTGTGTGCATGTCAGAAATACCTGCATTGCTTCTCTAATGAATGTATGTTCACTCTGTTCCTCTTGTCGTCTGAAAAGATTCCTGGCCAAGTACTGACAAGAATGAGGAAAAAGTCTATCTCAAACTGCGTTTGTGGTTGCTGTCGTTCCACCTTTAATGTACGTCTTCCAGCTTTACCTCTTCTCCCCCCAGTATCTAACCTGCTCAACCTGTTCTAGTTCTGCATGCTGGAACCAGCAAACTGCAGAGTGTACCCCCTCTCAGGGTCAGCAGTTTTTTCCTCTTTCTTTTCTCCCTTCTTTTAAAAATAGGCTGTTTGTTAACAGTAGGTTGTCAGCATTCAGGGAAACTTCTCTAGTTGTAAAAAAAAAAAAAAAAAAGGTGAGGAAAATCTTGGCATTTGGGCTTAGCCAGGGCTTTTCACATGGCTTTTTGACCCTTGATGCTCACCTGCACGATGCACACAGCTTAGGCAAAGGCATGGTCTATAAAGTAGTAGTGCCATTATACAACTGGTAAATAGCATACAATACGCAAATACTGCTTTCTGTTTCTTGAGGGCATCTATAGATATGCTGAGTTCGTCAGGCTGCTCTCTTAGCTAAAGTTTTCTAAACACTCTCAGACATTTTTTGGTAAATCCTCAGAGTCAGCTCTTCAGTGCTTCATGTGGAAAGATGTCTTAAAACAGAGGAGGTGTACAACTTCTGTGTGGCTCATTCTTGACATCAAGCCACCTCAACGTGTCATCTTTCTTGACAGTTTCAAATTGAGGGTAGAGAGAGTAAGGCAATCCATATTGCTCATGGGCTGCACCAAAATTAATTTCACTTGAGGGTGAAAGTTCCCAAACTCCAGTAAAGTAGCACAGGTCATGTAGGGACTTCTGTTTCCAACTACTATGCTTGACTAAACAGACATCTTAACAAGACATGAAACCTTTTCTTAGTGCTTCTCTTCTCGGTGGGGGAATGCTGTGAGATCACCGCTACTGAGGAAGGAGGACCACATGTTCAGGAACAGGAGAGGAAATGGGCCAAGCACGTGAAACCTCTTTTGCTAGGATGCCGTCCTTAGTGCTGGGAAAAGTTTGCACAACTTGTGTGTGTGCAGTGATAACCTCTTACTTCCTTGCCCCTCGAGTTACTTGGTGACTGCTGATATCGGGGTGATCCAGAGACCCTGCTTTAACGAAGATGTCCTTCTCTTATCTAGTGCAGCTTCCTTGCTTGCCTGCATGTGGGTGTGTGTGCAGGGGGGAGGTATTCAGCTCCATCTGCACAGCATCCCCAGCATTGCTGTGGTTGTCTATTTTTTCCTCCTTGTGCTGTGTGCCATCAGGATTGCTCAACAGTTGAGTGTGAAAGGGAAACAACTGCGTGAGGGCTTTGCCTGGTTCTGGGAAGTAGCCGGGGCGTATGTTTGCTTGGTTGTTAAAGGGGGTGCGGTTTTGGGGGGAGGCAGGATGTACCTGGGACTTCTTGAACCATGTTTGCTCTTAAGGATAAAACTTTTCGCCTTCTGACATCCTTTCTCTAGTTTTCTCCCCCCCCTCTTTTTTTTTTCCCTGATGCTAAAATTGAAAACTGCTTTAACTGTCCTTACCATCTAGTAACACTTGTTTTCTTTAAACATTAAGTTTCTTGAAAAATCAGCAATGAAGTCATTGACTAAGGTTATATACCGTGATAACTAAAGGATGTGCCTGAAAACCACAAATTTCCAAAAAGATGAAAAAGCAGTTCAGAATGTCCCAGGCCAGATTTTTGGTACACTTTTAAAAATCTTATTCCTGCTTAATTTTAGTGTAATTAATAAACTTTTGTCTCCAAGCTTAAGGAAGTACAGGGGCCTCAGAAGGCTCTTGTTTAATACTGTCCCTTATGAAAGTGTTTCTTACGGCTTGGAAGTCTTCTTGCAGTATTTGACACTGTTAATTTAGGTCTGCTCTGAATTTAATGCAGACTGCGGGCAGGCAGTTTAGTGTAGTGATACTGGGAAGCTTACGCTGCATTTCCCTCCTCTTTTACCCTCACTTATGCAAGGGTCGATGTGAACTGCAAATGAACGCTTTCTTTTGCTGTCCTTTGGGAAGCTTTGCTTTGGAGGCATGGTTTGAATCAATTCCCTGTCACAGCATCATCAGGCAAGTATTTGTCTCCCTTTTTTCCTTTGAGGTGTTCTGACAGCGCTGCTGGTAGGGAACAGGAGTAATTTTGAGCCAAGCTGGGAATGCAGTTGTATCAATCTCAGCCTGTTTGGACTTGCTGATTCTGCGAGCAAAGTAGTTGCTTAAATGTGAATACAGTATAATTATTCAGAAATGGTACCCCCCTGCTTTGTATTTGTAGATCAGTATCTTTTTTCTTACTCATGTTTACAACTTGCCTTTATTCACAACAAAGCAAAATTTTACTCTAGGATAAAAATATAGAATGCTTTGTGTGCATGTGTGTGTATCGTATATCCTTAGGTATCATGTATTGGCAGCTGCATGGCATTGGTTAACTTTGTAGACTGTCCTGGTAGCACCGAATAGGGACTTCTAATCTGTCATTTGAATGTAATCACAGGTGCCTTTTGCAGCCTTAGTGCACCCAGCTAGTCTTGGTGGATCTAAATAATAACGCTCATGTCATCCTCATGATGCTGTCTGCTGCCCCGCTGTAAGGCTATTTTTGCTTTGCTGGGAGAACCTCATGGCACAGGGAGACAGACAGCGTGGCAGCCCGCACTGAACTTGGAGGGATGCTTACGGCATGTCTGTGCGGCACCTTGGGCTGCAGCAGCTCCTGAGGGGACGCCAAGGGGGCTGTTACACCCACATGTTCCTATGTGGGGAGGCTCCCCGGGGCTGTGTTAGCCCCAATAGGCAGCGCTAGTAAGCGCTGAGGCCTCCATGGGATAATGAGCCATGCCACTGCGCTGGCAAGATTGCAGAGCCTGGTGCCGTAGGGAGTGCTAGCTGGGGGATCTCCTGCTGTGCCTGGTTGCAGACACGCGGCTGAAATGAGTCAGTCCTTCCCAGTCTGATCCTTCCTGGGACCCATTCGCCCCACCCTGCTCTTTCACCACGTGCGTTGCAGTGGCTTTCTTGCTAGCATAGCCATGGAGATTTCTTGCTGTTCAGCATCATTTTGTTTATCCCATGCTAGTGGTCAACACTGGTTACCACTAGAATATTTGGTGGTACTTGAAATTTGCTTTGAGATTGCTCAGCAGTTGTAAGAGGGCGTTTCCCAAATGGTTGCGTTTTTGGTATTCGAATGTCTCTTGACTTGCTGTGAAGCGTGCATGAGTGTCTGAGGGCTTTTTGGGTCATTTTGGGGGTTTTTTGAGGATACAAACAGCAAACAAGCCAAGAAGAGAAGACAAACAGAAATCCATCCAAGTCCAGATCATGTCTGATTTGCAAAATGACCTGCATCTTTCTGGTTCCTGTGATTACAACTGGCAAGGGCTTGAGTGGATTGCTCTCTTAAGTGGGTGATGCTGGTAATTAGCACTGGAAATACATTGTCAATACAGATTCTCTACATGTTTTAACAAACAAACAAACAGACTAAACTCTTTAACCCAAGGGCATAATGTTAGTGCACTTTTGACTTAAGTTCCAGTTGTATTCACGAGACTCTTAAAAGAGAGGGTTAGCAGCAGTATATTAAGTGATTGCTCCTAAAAATGCTGCTGCTTCACTTTCTGTTTGTTTACGATTTATTTCCCATGTATGTCAAATGGCAGATGCTTTGAAGAGGAGTTCCCTGTGTTTTCCTACATGTCTAGACAATTTGTGACAAAGTAATATTTGTTAAGCAGAATAAAATAAAAATGGTGGGAAAGATGACATGACCTAGAAATCACTCAAAAAAGACATTATCAGTATAATTTTGAAGGCTGTCTTTCACTCTGTGGGCCATTTTTCATTCTGTGATACCTGAAGAAGGTCATGGTCCAAATGTCAAGCTGTTTTGGATGCCCCCTGCACTCTTGTTGGTTCTGATACAGTGGCAAAAAGTTGAAGCTTAGACAAAGAAGACTTTTTTTTTGTTTTTTTAAACAGACATATTTCGTCATGTTCTGAATGATAGACACGCTTTTTCTTTACTGTAGATTATTGAAAACATGTGGTTTTGATTCTTTGGAGATTATTTACCGTTATTTGAAGGTAGCAATATAAGTGAAAGATCTCAGGGAAGAAAACAATGAAGAGGTAAAGCAATTGTATCAGCTAAATTTTACCTAGGGCATCTGACCAGCTCAGTCCTTCCCAGAGTAACTTGGTGAACTTGAGTAACTCTTTATGTTGGAGAAAAAAAGTATATTTTGAGAAAGCTGAAGGGTGGAAGGCTCTGGTTTTTGTTCTTAGTCTCTGAATGGTGGGATGTGTGGCTCGCTTGTGTTTAGTTCAGATACATCAGATGTATGAGGATCATACCCTTGATTTTAATATCAAACTGCTCAGAAATCATGAGGGAGATGAGGAACAGCCATCTGCAATACAGTAGAGTATAGGGTACATCTAGTGGTAAAGTGGAGAAACTTAGAATAATATGTGGGATATGAAGCCAGAACCTGAACTTGATACTGTCAGATGATCTCTCTGGACTGATAATGCCCGGATTCATTGGCCTCCCCACTGCGTTTCCACAAGCATGGAGACGTGAGGGAGGAGGAGGGTGTTTATACATGCACTGGATCCTGTGCTCAGGAATTAATCTTGATTTAGATGCTGGGACTTTCCCAACCAGGCCTCAGTGAAATTGCTTGCTGCTCCCCCTCTGGACATGCTGCTCCTTCTAATCAGACCTACCTGACATAAACCTCTCTTGACTGCAAGCCAGCAATGCTTGTACTGCCATAGTTATAAGGGAGAGGCTTAACCCTGGACCCTGTGCAGAGGCTGCAGATACACCCTTTTGTTCCACACCTTCATTTTGCCCAGGCCTCCGAGCCAGGCAAGCCCTTTCTCTTAGGGTCGTGGAGCACATCAGCAGCCGTGGAAACCCGGGGTGCAGCTACAGTGTGGTTTTAATCCCCAGAGTTAAGAGGTGAGGGATTCCCACGCATGCTGAGGAATGCTTCCTCTCCAAGAGCCAAAGTGGCGCTGATCAGGTTATCTGCATGCAAATCAGGAGCTCCTGGTTTTGTTCATAATTCAGTGGGACCCGGAGCTGGGAGCAGCTGCGTCTTGCAGTTGCCTCTTTCAGGATGCTCTGACTCCTTCTTCTAGCCTTGAGCCAGCCAGTCAAAACCTGCCCACGTTCTGGTTTTGGCATTGAAGCTGTAGGCTGCCCTGCTTCAAGACCTCCAGAAAGCTTATATGATCAACATGCAAATCCTCTCAGCATTAAGAAAATACAGCAGCCCTTTTTGGAGATGCAGTAAAAACTGGGATGTGACCAGCAGGGGCTGCATGTCACTTCATTAGGACACATGCCCTTTTTTTTGTTTTTTCCTCCCCCTCCTATGAGTCACCTCCCTTAGGCACTGATCCAGCACCATCCACGAGGAGAAAAAGGAGTAAAGCACTTGAGTTCTGCATTTGTTTATTATTACAAAAGTCGCTTCTTCAATGAAAAGTAGCAAAGTATTCACTTGCTACTGTTTTGATGGAATATTCACCCTTCTGAAATTATACTCTGCATTACAGTGTGGGGCTGAAAACTTTTTCTGCCTTTTTCTTTTGAAAAAGAAAAAAAAAAGGAAAGAAGCTGGCGGAATTCTTGTGCAGTGTCATCTTCGTCATCCTATTCACGTGACCATTAGAGAGAGAGGAAAGTTGTGGCAGAGGAGGGGAAGCGGAAGGTGATTCTCCCAGGGAGGATGGAATGAAAGGCAGTCAAGCACTTGAAAAACGTGATTTTGTCAAGAGGGCTGACTGGCACACAGTCGTAGCACAGTTGGAGCCTCTTGACTCACCTGCAAAATTCCTTGTGTGAGGAGGAGGTAGGAAATTACAAGGAGAGCTTTTTCATGTACAGCTGTGCTGCAAAAAGCGTAGTGTGTAGCAAGTTATCTGCATGTTTTGCATAGCAGTTCTTAAATGTTAAAGAGTTTAGTTCAGAGGTGGATCAGACCTTGTTTGGAAAAGACTTAATTTCCTCTTTCCATTTCAGGATTATTCTTTGCAAATTCTTCTGGCTCGCTGTCTGGTCTCATTTTAAATACAGTTCCACCACTTCCTTTGAGAGGCTAATCAAGGCTACCTAGCACTTAGTGCAAGGGAGTCCTCCCTAGTATTAAGCTCAAATTTTTATATCCTTCCTTTCATCCTGTGTATCATGGTTGCATTTTAGTGTTCCACCCCCAGTACTGTCCAAGTGTATGTGTATTTGAATGCATGCTGTGGAGACTTACAACCACCATATGAAGTGCAGGTTTCAGGGCTCTGTACCTTCCCAAGCTTGTCTGCCGTTCTTGGGTTGCTCTATAGGGTGGCTCAGAGCCACAATTACTGATTTAAATTAGAAAAAGAAGCCAAGTTTCATGTGCTGTGGCTCTGTCTCTGTCTCTCTTCCGAGCTGCAGCAGTGGTCATTTCAGAGCTACTGGCACATGTTACTGTAACCTGCATCTATGTCTGAATACGAGCGTTTCTGTGCATGTCCTTATTTTGCCCTTCTTTTTTTGCACTACATTCTCACTTAAAGTGTTGAGTGTTTATTTTTTGGAACTGATGAATGTCATATCATTTTCCTTTTTCATTGTAAGATGCTGAAAGCCAGGCTGACTTGAGCCTGCCTTTTATATTCAAAGTATGCCAGTGTTGTCAGACCAAAATATGTTGTTACAGTCACAATGGGAAAATAACTTCTAAGCACAGCTTTGTTCCTGTTCTCCTTGTATCTTGGCAGGCTAAACAGTGAGGTTGAGCATTTTCAGACTTTCAGCGTAACGTGTAAGATGTAATCAAGGCAAACTCTTCTGAAGGGATAAGGCAACACAAATACTACCACCCCCCCCCATTATAGTTAGGAAACTTTTTAAGTAAAAGAGGCCTTGGTGAAGGGATTGTTTAACTTTAAAAGAAAGGTTGTGGATGTGGATGTGACTTGGCATCTTCTGCAGTTCAACCCAAGTTGGGTGATAAATGTTTTCTCGAGGCAGAATGACATCCATGTTGCAAAGTAAAAGAGAGAGATGAAGATTGTGTCTATCCTTTGTACTGCTAGGCTTTATCTTCCCGCTTATCTTGGGCTGTAGCTCTAGTAATCTTTTTCCTCTCCACCCTTGACTTGATGTAGTGAAACTTGCTTAACCTGCCAAAGGAACGAACCTGCTGGCTGTAATGTGGACAGGTTGTGACTCCTCTTGAGAGCTCTGGAACCTGCTGCTTTGGTTTCGGATTTTTCTTTTTTCCTTAATGATGGCATGCAGAGAGCTATCACAGCGGCTGTGATATTTGACCTGCACAGTAGAAGTCAAAGGTGCAGTCAGGGTGTCTTCCTGTTTATAGCTCAATAGCTCAGGCTGCTTCCTTTCAAATATGCAAAACTAAAACATGAAGGGATTACCACATTCCTTGCTGTGGGTACGGATTCTGCTCTTGCTTTTAGGGCATGGCAAAAGCACGCACGTTGCAGGAAGGAGAACTGCAAGCTGGGGGCAGCCGATGACTTTGATACCAGACATAGCAAAGCCCCGTCACTGTGGTGCTGAACCCACATTAGCAAGCCCTGCCTTACTAATGTATGTTACGCTGCAAACACAGCTGGACTACTTTTGGGACTTGTAGGAGCCAGTATGTTTACATGCATTAGGTCATGGCAGGCAGAGGTGCCAGGTTGGACTGGCACTAACCTAGAGATCTCAACAGTTCTTCCTGTTGGATGTGCCATCACACCCCTCTCAAGTAGGAGAAGCTCCATCAAAACAGGCAGAGTTCAACAGGTGGACAAACGGACGGAGGAAAGAACTCAGCCCTGAGGAAGCTGTTTTGCATGGGTGGCTACTAAACAGGAGTTCTGCATACGTGTTACAGGCAGAAAGGAGACTTTAAAAGAAAATAGGAACATAAAGTCCGACGCTTAAAGTGTAGCAGGTTTTTCTATTTTTTGTTTTCTGGGTGAATGTGATCCAGCTTAACTGCTGTTGCTCTCTAGCTCCCTGAAAAGTAACTGGCCAAGTAGTGCTAGCTATGCATCAGCCAAGCTGCCAGAAGGTTAAGCATGCAGGCCTTGTGTGTGTGTCTGGGGTTGGGGGACAGACAGGCACATGCAAAAGCCTCTGTCTCACTTTCAAGAGCTCATCGAAACTGGAAAGCAGTCTTCACCAAAAAGAAAAAAAAAAAAGACCAACAAACGACCTTCCAGGTTTTGCTTTGCCTCTGCAATTGAATACTACGTTTCGTTGTTCCCAGATGCTTTTCGAGTTTTACCTCCAACCACTGTGGACAGAAACCCTAAATAACTGGTTTCTTCTCCCTTATTCTTGCATGAATACAGGCAACTGCTCCTCACACTGTTGATTTATCAGCTGCAGGAGGCTCTGGGATTGACTTAGCTAGCATGAGAAGTCAGATCAGTGCCAGAAGGGGGGAAAAAAGGACCAAAAAAAAAGAACAAAGACAGTAGGCGGTACAATACCTGTAGATGCCTTCCCTGCAGATTTTGTGAGACCAGGTAGCACTGGATTCATGCAGATAAATCAGTTAGCTTTGGTGCCTATGGTGGTGGGGCTACCAGAGGGCCGAGTCAGGGGAGTGCACTGCGCTATGGAGGCTGTGTCAGTGCTCTGACTTTTCCCTGGATCCTGTCAAACCTGGAGAGAGCCAAACCCTCGGAGCTTCAACTGTCCTTCTGCTCCCAGTCAGGGAAAGAGGTCAGACAAATTCAGCAGTGTTTCCGTGATGCTGTGCCCAACCTGCTGGGCACATCTGCACACAGATGCTCTCTCCTCCTTGAACCTTCCACAGTATGACTGACAGGCGGTCACCAGTGTTCGTCCACCGTTTGTGTGACCAGTGGGGGTTACTGGGGGGCTGGGGAAGCCACATTTTACTTCATGTGGACCTGGTCCTCTGAGCAGTCCCAGCCTTGCCAGGCATTGAAAGCAGGCAGTAGCTGAACAGCCATTTTAATCTTGCGTTGGTTGTGGTGTGTGTGGTGCTTTTGGCTTGAGGCTGTTCCCGCATAGCACCCTCAGAAGCCTGGCTGTAGTTTCAGATGGTAATTTAGATGCCTTTTTTTTTTTTTTAAAGTTCAGAGATTGTGAAAGGAAATGTTAAAAAAAGCAGTGTGAGGAGACAGTCCTCCCAGCAGCTCCACTGGAGTCTGCCCCATGGGTCAGTTTGGTCTGGTCTGTTATCTTGAAGCATCATGCCCCTGGAATCCAAAGCTAAAATGGATTTTATGTCATAACACCCAAGCAGTTATGAGGACATACAAGACTCATCTAGGTTTACAACATTCTCTCATGTTTGAACATGATAGCAGGCAGTCAAGTTAAATGGTATGGTCCTGAGCCGAGTTGGGGGTTTGACCTCTGAAGGATGTGCCCAAATGCCATTAACATTGTCTCCCTTGTGCTGCTTTGAATGTGCAGTTGTATGGACAAAGGGCAGCTCACTCCTGCACTCCCACTTCTACCTATCGGAAGCAAAAATTTCCATTGTATGTAGGAACCTAATTTTGATTTTTTTCAAAAGCACTGTAAATTTGAAGTGAGGCTAAAGGCCCTACATTTTTTTAAAAAAAAGAAAATTTACAATTTGAGCTTTTAGTATTCAGAAAAAGAAGCCCGGGGGCAATACCTTGGAACTAGATGACAGTGTCTTCCTCAGGTTGCAGATATGGAAAACCAAGAGGCAAGCAGGTCGGGTATACAGATATTCATGAGATTGCTTCCTGAGCCATTTCGTCCCTCTCCACTTTCCAGTATCTTTGTGATGAGAAATGTTTGTTTTCCTGGGGAAGCAGGTTTGTGAACACGCTTTGGCAATATGGAGTTTTGCAAGCCAAACTTGCTGCAAGCTTAACAGTGTGACCAGATATATCTTGACTTCAAAGTTGCAGTTGAAATTCGATATTGGGGTGCACCAGTGTGTTAAGGATGAGAAGGAAACAAATGTATTTAAGAAATGTTACTCTGACTTTGGCATATTTGATCCATTTGGGGTACTGTCTGAAGCTGTAAAAGGAGAGCCAGCTGAAGATGGGGTGCTTTTTTTGCACTGAGAGAAGTGGATGCCAAGCTGCAGTCTTTTAACTACCTGACTGCCACAAGACTAGAAGGCTGTGCCTGCAGATTACTGTGCGGCAGGGCCTCTTGGATGGTGGAGGATACTCATGGGGCCAGGCAGTTGCGGGGCAAGTGCTGTGCTGTGGGTTGGGGCATGGGGAAAAGCTGCTGGGCTCCCTGCTGCAGCCCTGCATGGTCCTGGGTGCTGCAAAGGGCCCGTGCTGGATTGTGCCCCAGCTATCTTTCCAAAGTGCAGTCTGGTTTATGGGATCTGTGCTGGTATTCTTTAAAGGCAAACCTTAGAAGTGGTGGTGGCATTAAAATTATTTACGTGGACTTTCCACACTGATTGGCCTGTTGACAGTGTCTTCTTCCTCCTCCTGCTCAGGCACATGAAGATTCATGAGAAGGATCCAAACAGCACAGCAAGCACAACTCCCCCATCGCCGCTGAAGCGCAGGCGATTATCTTCAAAACGGAAGTTCAGTCATGATGCTGAGATGGACAGAGAGGAGAGGACACCTGCAAAAAAGGTTCTTTATGGGGCATGAAGCAAAAGACATTCCTGGCTACCTCCCTAAACTGTCAGCTGTGGAGTTCATATAATCAGCATAGAAATATTAAAACGTGGTCTTGTTACAGCCCTGTTTTAAGATGCCATGCTTATCCTGTGTAGCCAACGCTGTTGTCTGAGATTGAAAATTAATTTCTAATTTTATACGTTGGAAGAATTCAATTTTTTAAATTCCTTATTGTTTAAATTTTTGGGTTTGCTTATGATTTATATTAGATAATTGATGTTGGATGATAAGAGGATGAACTATTCTTTTGCTACTGCAGCTTTTCTCCTAGGTTTTTTTTTCTCCCGTTTAATTCACAGTCTTGCAGGATAGTGATTTGAACTTTTACAAAAACAGCGTTTACTTCAAAAGCAGCAACAGCTTAAGTCTGGTTTTGTCCTGATCCAGAGGGGGAAAAAAAAAATCTCTAGTACAATTCCGTTTCACAGTAGCATAATCCTGCATTATTGGAGTTGCAAGAGCAACCAGAAAAATACTTATTTGAAGGCTAGACATCTCCATTAGGGTTTTGTTTATGAAATATTTTAGTGCAATTCAGTCATTTATACAAAACGTATGGTGGCTGCCAAACTTAACTCGACCCTTTCCACTTACTATCTCTAAATGACAAGCTAGTAGCAGTTCCATTTAGCTCAGTATCCCTTGTTCTGTGCATGCTTTTCTCCCTGTAATCAGAAGAGGGCTATAGAAAACATGCAGAAGTTCATTGCTTTTCCCTGGACCACTTGAGTTAGCAGTTGGCAGTATCTCAGTGGCATAAATAATTTAGGCTGACAGCTCGCCTGGCTTTCTGAAGGGGGAGGAATGCTAGTTCAGTGGTATATAAACATACGGGTTTATAAGTTGTTCAAATCGCAGTCTCTCATTAGAACTGATGCATCCATGACTTAGCTGCACACTTTTTCTCCTACTGAGCCTCCTTCTCTGTTGTGCACGTTCTCACACACATGCAGAGGCTCTGTCGCTTACCCTCTCCGTTGCCGAAATGAGTCATTTCTGGTCTCCCTGCAGCAAAGTTACGGATGAAGACTGCTAATTCGTTTTTAAGAAAAGGACTTTGAATGGATTGCATGTTTGGTTTGTTGCTTAAAATTTGGTCTAGCGAGGTTTTTTTCCCTCTCTCTGAAGGTTGTCGAGGATGGTCACTCCGGTGAAGGGGATAAAAAGGCTGAGGAGGAAGTTTATCATTGTCCAGTGTGTTTCAAAGATTTTTATTGCAAGTATGGGCTGGAGTCCCACATGGAAACACATCCAGACAATTCGCTGAGGTAAGAAATAGTCCCAAGAGTGTTTCTGGTCACCAGATGGCCTGAGGGAGCCTGCTGGGGAGGGGCAGGAGCAGCCCCTGCACTGTTATCTGCCCCTGCTTTGTGATTTTTTTAACAGATTTTTAAATGTTTCTGCCTCATCTTGCATTACCAGGGTGCTGTGTGGCTTAATTTTATTATTTTTTGCAAATACAGGAAATCTTGCTAGTTAATAGCTGGGAATGTTTTTAGAAGAAATTAAAGCACCCCTTCCTCCCCTCCAAACCCATCACTGTTGTTACATACAACAGTACAATGCCAACGGTGCAAAATTTTAACAAGTTAAACTAAAGATGCTTAAAACGTGAAGCAAAACTTGATAAAAGTATTCAGGTACCAGCCTATAAGATTATTCTGCCTGGGGAGAAGGCGGCGGCTGGATATAAAGGTTTTGTTGTCTGTTGTAGGAGCGAGTGAAGATGGATGAGTTTCTGGTTCCAGACTTACAATAAAATGTGCTATGCTTTTCTGCATGTTGAGGTTAGGGAATGATTTGGATTTTGGCTTAAATCAGCTTCTCTTAACAAGGAAACATTAGTTATTAATTGTTTGGGAAGGTTCTTGGGTATTGTGTTTTTTGGTTCAAGTAATTGCCCCTGATAATGTAGAAAAGCACCTATTTTAGAAAGCGAGAATGTCCATTTGCAGAAGCTTGTCAGTGTTTTAAGCTTATTTTGGGACATTGGGCTCTGATGATCTTTTCCGACGTGTGCAGAATTCAGCATCTTGAAGTACCAACACTCTCCCTTGAATATAGTTTCTTAATAGAATGGCATGGAGCAGAGCCATCCCATTCTATTAAGTGGGATTAATTCTATTAACTTTTAATTTTTTTTTTAAATTAGAAAACCTTTGTAAATACGTGTAAAAAACATTTTTAAAGGCATTGTAAGTGCTGTAATTATTAGGGAAAGGAGTTAGAAAGCTCTTTCTTAAACTCAGTCCAGCAAATAGTATTTAATTGAACGGATTTTGCTGTTTCTGAAGTAAATGAAGTAAATTTTCATTATACAGCAAAACTGAAACAGTTGTTCTCTGCTTAAGAGCTCTGCAGCCCCACAAAAGGGAGTCAGAGATAATTTTGCCATACGCTTTGCACTTTAGAGAAAGCGGCTGTCATATTAGGCTTATCCTGGCATTAGCCTCATTTTGAAGCTTCTGTGAAAGATGTGAGCTCTTTGCAAAGTTATATGCCATGGACCTGAGTGGAGAGGTGGATTCTCTTTCTTTGATGGATAAAATGTAAAAGAACAGATACCCTTCTAGCGTGGCAGCTTTGCAGTCTGCTGTGGTGAGGCAGAAAGAGACACTGGCTGTGCAAACATGCTGTTCCTCTTCATGCAACTCTTGCTCTAGGATTAGGAGACTTGCTTTTGGATAATACTCTTCTGAAATGGATTTTGCTACCCTTGATTGTGTTGAGCAACAAAGACTAAAATGTGTCCCTAAATCAAAGCCACGATTGTCAAACTCTGTGGGCATGAGTTAAGGGTGGTGTTGGGATGCTGGTCTTTATGGACTTGTTTAAACGATGGTATGGGTTTTTTTGTCAAATACATGCTTTAGCAATTTAAGACATGCCAGCGGAGATAGAATAGGACAAGGAAGCTTGGTTCTCCCTGGTCAGCTAACATATTCAAATGCAACTTGCCCTGCCTATCTGGTTTAAAACACACCCTTTGTCTTAGTCTAGACAAGTCAAATGCAACTGTTTGGCCCAACCTAGCAGAAAATCCTCTGCTAAGCAGAGGAGTCTGGGCTGCTGTTAAGGTGACTCTTTCATCCCCCCAAAAATGGGTTAAGATCCTTGGCAGGCAGGGACTGTAGTCCCTCAGTTCCCAGGGTTCTGCAAGACTGTTTGTAGGATTCAACAAGGTACACTGAATGTGGCATGCCATTCGCAGTTCTGAGTTCATGTGACTAAAATGATTCCTCTTGGTGAGGCTTACGGGTGTTTTTTGAGCAAAAGAGATGAAGAAAATAAAATATTTTGCTAGAATGTGAGAGCAGGAGGCATGTGTGTATGAGTGTGCTTGTGGCGGGGGAGCAAACTGCAGAATATTAGAAGGTGTTCCTCAAATCCTGGTGTTCCCTTATTGTAGAAGGCAAGGTGGAAGAACTCTCCTTGAAGTTCAAACAAACAAAAAAAGTGTAGCAGCTGTGTTATGAGCAAAGGGCAGGGAGCAGTCTCTTTTTATTGCCAATATTGTAAAAGTAGAGTCACTTGATCAGGACTTCGGTGAGGCAGGTATCAGATGTTCTGCAGCCCAGAGCCAGATGCTCTGGCTCTGGCAGTCCATTTGGGGCTACTGCTGTAGGTAGCCCAGCACAGACTGTTTTGTCACGACCAAAAATAAGCGATGCTCAACCTGCCTAGCCATGCCGTTCTTTGTAAACCACAGGGCAAACCTCCGACTCCTTTTTGCTCCCCCGGTAGTTAGTGTAAAAACGATGGCAGACATTGGCTCTGGAGCCGTGCACCAGCCGGCACCGCCTTGATAGCGGTACAGCCTCCCTTCAGGGATGCACCCCAGCAGTAGCAAAGTGCTGAGGTGGGCAGGAGCTTCTGCCTGGCTTCCTTGTGGTCCTTTAATCCTGCCATTGTAGTGCTGCTGTGTAAATACAGCCTCTTGCCCCAGAACTGTCTGAGTCTGTCTGTCCTGGCCCCCCTCAGCGAAGTAGCAGAAAAGGTAAGGCTGGCTGGCAGCCCCCGGATCAGTATGTGAGCAGCTAATTTACAGGGTGAGCCATTACCCTTCCAGATACTGTCACATGAACAACTTCAAATCACAGGGTTAGCTGTTCAAAGTCAGATGAAAAGACACCCCGCATTGTCTTCCCCAGTGCTGCTTTTTCATGTAAAGCCGCGGGCCCGGGAGCACCTCATTGTTTACTTGCAGCAGAATAAACAATACTTAATCCACTGATTGTGGAGAGAGGCTCCCACTTGGGAGAGTATCTCTTGATTATGTAAAATCCTAAATCGTGCATCTTTGTCTCCTAATTATGACAAGAACTACCCTGCTCTTGGGAGCAATAATAGGGCCCTTTGTCCAGCTGACAATGGGCTGTGGCACTGCATCTCCTTCATGGCATTAGCCCCCCTGGTCAGTCCCTGTCCCTTTGAAGCCCTGGGACCTGCACCCTAATTAGTGCCATGAGCTGGTCCCAGTGAGGTTGTCTGCAGCCCCATTAGCAGTGGGAGGTGGCCCGGGGGTGCCTTCTGACTCCCTTTGCCTCTCTACCTGGATTATTTAAAGACGACGTCTGCTTCTCTGCAGCTGGGGCCTCAGGACACCGTCTATTTTGGTGAGTTTGTATCTGAGTGTTGATATAATTAGCAGAGCTCTGAAAGGCTGTGCAGCCAATAGGGAAAATGAGAAACATCACAGACGGGGTAACTACTCTGGAAACTTTTGTGGCTGAGGGTTGCTGTCAGACGTGGTAATGTGCTTGTAAAGGTTGCCTGACAGACAGCTCTGAGCAACATCAGCAGTGCAAGCAAGGGAGACATGAGGATTTCCTGGGGAGAAACCTCTCAAGTCACTATGTGAGGTTTCTCCTCTTTCCTTTGGCAAGTACAATGGAAAGGTTTAAAGTAAAACGTAAGGCTTCTTAAAAAGTACATGCGCTATAAAATTTCTCTGTTGGGTTTCGCTGTAACCAGAGCATACCCTTTATATTTCCTCTCCTCCTCCAGGAGGCTTCTTACAGTACCCAGTGTAGGAATAGCTGAAGGTATTTTTAATTTTGACTTCCTCATAGCAGCAAGGAGATGCTTATGCTGCCTCTCATGCCTGTGTATCTTCCTGGGGAGAGGAGGAGGGAGGTGGTGACAGCATTGCAGCTACCTCCTTCCTTAGAGATGTGTTTCAACATCAGTTCTTAGGAAGGATAATTGTGCAGGTTGAACATGGTAAAAGCTTGGATCATAACGAGTGTTATGGGGACTTTCTGATGACATTTGGTTCAGTGTGGCATTGCCTTCAGTTACAGGATTTGATTTTGTTAACTTTTTATAGGAGACAAGGAATAAATGGACATTGCAGAGTGTGAAAGACACTGTCTACCTCAGTCACTGAGCTGACCTGGTGACCAGAACCAGTAGATGCCTGTTGCCGTGAATGGATTCAGGGTAGATGAAGTTTTTTGACCTTTTACAGAGCATGTCCAAACAGTGATATAATGTATGAAGCTTTGTAACCTGCCAAATCCCAGGCATATTTTCACAAGGACAGCAAAAGCAGTTCTCTTGCCCCAGGGTAATGTGCTTCTGTAGAACTTCCAAACAAAGAAAACCAAAAGCCATTCACAGTCTACCTTGTTCTTCAAAACAGCCTACCCAAGTTTTGCTGAAACTTGTAAAGACAAATTGGCTAGAGATGGAACGCCACCATGGAAGGCTGTTGTTTTGAGCAGTTAGATCAGTAACAGGCATAGCAACAGAAGATCTCAGGTCCTGGAATGGAAAGTGTCAGGACACTGTGACCATTGGTATCTGTTGTCATCTGCCTCCAGTTTTGCCGAGTTACCACTGTGAGTGCTTGTTTCTGAAAACACACCCAGCTTGAAAGTGCTATAGTTGTGTCTTGGTGTTAACTGGCTTCACGCAGGAGTGGAAAATGTAAATGCACTAGGAACGGTCTGCTGGACTCGGTGGGTAAATTGTTTCACAAGATGTCACGTGCACTTGCGATTCAGTCAAGCTGGTCACCAGGTTTCCCCCTTTGCCAGCATATCCCCATTCTTCAGCTCATGGTGCCAGGTGATGGGATGCTGCAAGGCACCTGGACCTACATCCCAAACTTAAATAATTTTAGCCAATGCACATGAGGATTTAAGTCAAGACGAAAGGAAGTAATTCCTGTTTTTGCCAATGCCTAATTAAGCGACTTTAGGAATTCACTTTCTAGCTTTTCTCTCCTTATATAGTAGGGAGTAATCCTACTAACTTCACTTTTGTGTAGCACATGGGTTTCTACACATGGTCAGCCTTTTGTGGAAAGAGGGTGTTAGTGACATTGCAAACTTACTAGAGTGAATGTGTCTGAAAACTAAATGTTGTTTGCAATTTACATTACTTGTGAGACAAAACTGCGGGTTGGTGGTGGGGAGAGGAAGTTTTTTCCTTGTAATTGATACTACTGTTACTGGAAGCAACTTGAGTCACGAATGACAAGTAGTCTTCATGCAGCATTATGAAATTTCATACTGCTTTTCCATTTCTGTCACAACTGTTGGTGTGCATATAGATAAGCCTCATTCCTTGTTAGCACTTCAGAATATGAAATGTTGTGCTTTTTTAATGTGGCTGGATAATTCTGAGGTGGTTGTATCCTACATGATTGTTGAGTACTGAGAGAGAGATGGAGAGCACTCCAGCATAGACATGTTCATGGACCTCCCTGACCTTTGGTTTTTGCACACTATACTTTGGCCCCGATACTTCCTTTCTTAGTCATTGTTTGAGATTGTACCAGTAAGGATAGTTTAGGCAGGAATTGCTGCTAGAGTTACTGAACACTAACCGAGTCAATGCTACAAGGCTTATTATAGCCAAGGACGGAGACGCACAAGGGTCAGTTGTGTGGCATGGCCAGTTGGGCCGAGTCTCCTGCTCTGCTCTGCAAGCTGCTTGCTCAGTGTCTTGCTGATAGGAGCTAGGAACCGAATCCTCATCTCTGTTGGCAGCATTTTCAGTGCAGAAGAAAGTCCATAAGCCAGCTGGTGATGATGAAATCCAGCTCTGGTAAATGCTAGGACCAAAAATATGCTGTGGTACAATGCAACTCTTAATGTTGATAAGGCAGAAGAGAGGGTATGCAAGCAAGCTGGTGAATGCATCCTTTTACTGAGCAAATAGAGAAGTAAAATCAGTGGGTTGAGTATCTGTCTGTATGCTGGCTTGCAAAAGCAGACTAGAGCTGCATTTTAAGTGCTTTCTGAAGTTTCTGTTCAGAAAAGAGAGATGGGAAACATCTGAAGAGCAGCGCAAGTCCAACGCTGGCCTAGAAGTGGTCCGCTCACATCAGGGAGCTCATTGTACAAGGAGTACAAGGAGACTGGGAATCCAGAGCAGCCAGGTAAAAATACCAGATAGTGAATGGACACAGGGACTGACGCTCTCGTGTGAAACTGTGTGGTGTATCACATGGTGTTGAATATCTTAGCTCGGTTGCAAGAATAGAAAGTGGGTAAAATGCAAAGCTGACTGCAGAGGAAAGCTGCTTGTAAAAGGGAATACAGAAGGGAAAGAGAGCTGAGCCAAAATAAGTTATTAGCATGCCTGCCTGATCCTGATGACCAGGGTTTGTTTATACGCAGGCTCTCTCAAAGTGCGGGCTGCTGCTTATTGTGTTAGCAGTCACGTCTGTGTGCTGAGCATAGCTTACCTGCGAATGTAGATAAGGGCAAGGGTGTTCAGTCCAGATTCAGTTGCGCCTATTTGTAAGCCCTGTTGTCACCAGTGGATGGTTATAGGATAGACAAACGCTTGTAGATGTGTTTCTTCTTATGTTACTTGTGAAGAGTGGTGTTGCTTTTTTAACATGGTAGACACTTAGTTTGTTTTTTTTTTTAACTCTTGCCATTAATTCTAAAACTACACAAGTACTTGCCTTCCATATTTGAAAGATGTGTTAGAAGGCAGGAAGAGCTTTCGTTTTCTTACCCTGAAAGAATACCAGAAGGTTCACTTGAGTTTGTGTGCACAAGTAATAATTTTTATTCTGGATGCTGTGCAGCTTCCAATTTTGGTAGCTGTAGAGGACTGTATTTGCCATGTGCTTTTTTCCCCAGGTATGCTTGCCCTAATTATTATACCCTTCATCGTTATTTACGTTGATCTTCAGCCCTTGCTCTGTGATTCTGCCCAGCCAATTTCTTGACACTTCTGGTTTTTAAAACTTCTACCTTTATTAAGTAAAAAGGTAATTATGAGAAAATCAACTACTTTCTTTGTGCAAGTGTCTGCAGGCCATCTCCCATTTTCCTTTATTTGTTCTTAGTTGCATATTAATTGTGTTGAAGTAAATGGTAGAGTAAGCTGCTGTTCCACTGGAGCGGAGCTATTTAAATCTGGTACTGCTGAAGTGTTGCTGGTACATGCAATTCACTACAATGTTCAGAAGAAGTGAAACCTTTCTTCCTGATTTTTCTTTGCTCACACACAAAGAAAGCTAAAAGATGGCACAGAGTGGCTTGTGCCTTTTTGCTAAACCTTATAGCAGTTAACTACACTTAAGTTACTCTGATGGTGGGAGTCATGATACGCCGGTATGGACATTGGCTCTGCAGCATGCTGGCAAGTTTCTGAGGCACGACATCACCCTGGTTTATATCTGATCTGTCCTGGCTTCTACATGATACTTTTCTCGTCTGGACCACAGCACGGCTGTAGGAATGTACATAGCATTGTGCATCCCTCTATTAATAGAAGGGCTGGCGCAGTGGTGTCAGCCTTTGCTGCACCCAAGGGTGGCTCCTTTGAGGGAGAAGATTAAAGGGAGTGACGGGATATGTTGGTAACAGAATTGGACAGCCAGCGGGGAGATGAGAGGGAGTTAAAGTTAAAAGTCCCACCTTTGCTGAGGAGGTGAAGCAGCGTGCACTGAAATTCTGGTAAGCTGTGTCGGTACCTCTGTGCACTGGGAAAGGGGACGGGAGCCTCCCTCACCCATTGTGTCTGGCAGGGAGTTGGCTTCTGGTGCTGCTGTGCCGCTTGCGGTTTCGGCAGTGACCCCTGGCATTGGGCGAAGTGGAGATGGGAGAGCAGCAGGTCCTTCGGGGTCAGGCACGCTGTGATGCTGCAGGGGAAGGAGGCAGGAACGGTCATCGCAGGACAGCGGGAGGACCCACAGGGAGCCTCGGGAGGGAGACAGGAGCCACGTTCGGAGCACTGCTGCTTTTCCATCACTCATCTGCAGCAAGTGGGAGAGATTAGTGCAGCTGTTGGATGTTATTTCCCAGGGCCCTGGGTGTGGAGGCCAGGAAGGGTTTTTCATCCAAAAGGAGATGAGAGTCTGGACCTGGGTGGGGTTGCACAGGAGCAGAAACCAATTTGCTCTCTCTCATCTCCCTCCTTTTGCCTTGCCCCAAAAGAAGTTAGGGAGAAGCAAAGGAATGCTTTCCTGAAGGGGAGTATGTCTGTAACCTGCTGGTTTTATTTTCATAGGTAGTGAAAGCCCTTAGTTTAAAACCATACTTTCTCCTTCTCCCTCTCCTTGTCAGCCTCCTCTGCAGCATGTGTTACTGGCATGGAGGCTGGGAGCCTGCCCCTGTCCCTGGTGTGGACGGGAGTTGGGGAAAGGCCCATCTTTCTCTTCTGCTCAGTAGTATTGTCTTTAGATCGGCATAGGCTTTTCTTTGCTCAAAAGGAGAGCTGCATTAATTCTGCAAATAATGTGAGACAGAAAAGAGAGTAATAACGACAAAGGTAGAAATTCATATACAATATGTATTAGGAATTTCAGTGGGAGGAGGTAGATGACTTAATAACATAACTGTGTACTAAGCACTTCTGTCTCAGGATACGTTTCATTCTTGTTTTGTTTTCCTTGCTTCTGTCTGTGCAGTTGCTAAAGAGCACAGATGGGAAAGGAACAAAATGATAAGCTTTTTATTTTAGAGAAGGCCTAGAAGTTAACACTGGTTTTAGTTGTCGATGTCCACAATATGAGTAGCATAGTGTTAATGACCTGCATGGGTGAAAACTTCAGGTCTTGGTCTACTCTTGTGTGGTGTCAGAAGTATGAGTAGAAGAATGCTAAATGTCATGTTACGTTTCTCACCACCAGTCTCAGGTAATGCAGAACATAGTTTTTGTTTAATTTCTTGGTAACAGAATGATGGATATAAATATTTGGCATTTGCATCTTGACTACTGAAATACAGAATTTAGCAGGATTGAATGTTTGACTGCATTACCCTTAATAAAAATCAAGACTGATTAATTTTGCTTAAAATTTGGCTCTGCATTTGCTTTCTAAAATGTCTGTCCTTTTCTTAAAGGAAAAAAGCTATTTCCCTTGCTGACAAATTGGAGTTGGCTCAGAGGAGATTGTAATGCAAGGCAACAGGCATCACTTATGTGAACTTTTCTTGCATAGATGCTGCTTGTCATAAGTGTAGCAAATCCTGGCTTGCTTCTTGAACAAGCTGCACAAAGCATTGACTATTTCTTAAAGCCTGTTAAAATGCTTTTATATCCTAATTAGCATTACAGATTTCAAGAATACTAACTTACTTTAGTAGAAAGCTTTTTAATGGTGTGTTTTTACACAGAGACCTTGTCCGCATTTAAAAAAAAATGACAAAGGTGCACTGGTGTAGTAATAATTAAACAGACTCGCCTGGTGTGATACGTGGCATGAGCACCAAGGTCAGACTGGTCATTGCACTGTCATTGCACAGTTATATTTCAGTTCTGCTTTTGTGTTTTAGCAGTTCTGTTTTCTCACCAGCTTGCTTTGTAACACCTCTGCCAGCGAGCCAGAGCCCTAGTATTACATGCACATTGTACAGGTATGAACGACTTCGAAACATAAAGGCAACTGAGGATGAAGCTAATTTTAAAGTGGTCTTAGCTTGCTAAAAGCAGGGTTTTTTCCTTTTTACTTAAAATTGAATCTCTGTGCTTGGAACTGAAAAGCTTTATTCTTTCTGCTCTGTAATCATATTTATAGAAAAATGGAAAACTGTGGCCAAGACTAGCAATCACATGATAACACAGCGGCTTTTATTTGCTACATCTGGAAACTTACCTTGCAAGTAGAGTGCTTTTATCTCCGCTCAGGTGTTGAGCCATTGCTCTGCCTGTTCTACTAACAACTTCAGAACCTGTTCCCATCTCTGTTCTCTGCAGCCATACCATCCATGTTTGACTTGGCACTACACATGAGCAGACTTGTGAAATTGTAAGGAGAGGGGGTGTTTTTTTGGTGTTTTCTTTTGTTGTTTTTTAAAGTCCATCATGAGCAAAGTATTACCATATGTTCCAGATGCTTTATTTGATATGCTGGACTTCTCAGACTTTCCACAATTATTTAACTTTCTTTTTTAAAGCAATTTAAGCAAGATGAAAAAATGTTCATATCACCTAGAATTCCTTTCTCTTGTCCTTCTCAGACTGTGGTTTTAGATTTAAAAATACTGTAGGCAGTGTAAATACCTAAAGATGGAAAATAGTACTGATGACAAAACAGAGACATTAATTGTTAGGCCTCCTTAAAAAAATCAATGCTTCCAGTTAATGCATTGTTAGGCATGGCAGCTTACTCCATTTTAAATTAACACAAACCTTAGTCAATGCACCATGATGCTTGCCTTAACTAGTTAGGTTTTGAAGCTTAGTAGTTGTGGTGGTACACGTCCATATCTGCATTGCTAATTGTATTTGAAGCTCAAGTCATGTCGTTTAGGACAAATTTGGACTCGCTTCCTACTTGAGGTTAGTGGAAGAGAACTCAACAAAAGCACACACACATGACAAAAACGTTGTGCATGCACTTGGGCAAACAGGCTGTGTATTTTAAATAGCTCGCATCCGTAGCGAAGACTGACAAGCCCAAGTGAGGTCTGCAAGCCCGAGAGACCTGCCGAGCTGGCGGCGCGGTGGCACCCCTCGGCATCAGGAGCGGCTTTACAATGACCTCCCTCGTCCTTTGCGAGCGGCACGGGCGCGAGGTGCCAGCGCGGGCACTGGAGCCCGCCTGGGGTGCCTGTCCCACAGAGCCTGCTCCGCGTGTCTCCCAGGGAGGGCTTTTCTCAAGCTGTTCTTATTCCAGCGCTCCAAGCTGCATCTGCCTCTACAGGTGTGCCTGGCCCATGGGGGAAGGGAGGGCATCCACATGTCCTTCCTGTGGTCCAGCTCCTGTGTGATCTGTAAACTGTGACACCAGGGGAAGGTGCTGAGCCGGGATGCAGAGCATTTATATGCCCTGAAGGGCCTACATCTTGAGATGACAGGAGTGATTTATCTGGGTGTTTCTTTTTTCAGCCAAGAGGTTCTTTTTGACCGAATGGAAAAAGAGCTTAATCCTTTTCCTGACTTCTCTTTTTTTCCTTGCTGCTGCTTCACTCATGGCAAGGCAAATAAAAGAGAAGACTAAGGAGGAAAGGGAAAAATACAGAGGGGTCTTTAATTCTATGCATTATATAAGAGAGAAAGTACATATTCCTTTTTCAAGACATATTACTTTTGTTTTGGGGGAGGGGAGGCAGTTCCCTTTGCGTGGAAAACGCCATTTTTAAATTGCAAATTTTTACTGCCCTGAGGCATAGTAGTTGATACAGGTGTACTGCGAAGGACTTTCACACGGGTGTCTGCTCTGAAAGATGTACTCTTAAGTGCAGCTTTTGATGGGAGCCCTAAATAAACCAGCGCTTAAAATCAGCGTGTTGCACAGCTGATGGGGGTGAGGGAGTGTAAGATGGACGAGGCGCACCTCCCCGCTATATGGGGCGGCTAGCTCCTTGCCCAGGAGCTCTGGCTCCTGCTCAGCCCAAATCCTGGGGATACTGTGGCAAGTGCCAACTCTCCCAGTAGCTCTGTGGTCCCATCTATGGTAGCTGTGCCTGCCCCGTCACACACAAGGGAATACAGCTTTGGGTTTCTGGTCCGGGGGAGGCCAGGCACGTTGGACACCCCGGAGCTGCCTCAGCATGCCCCGAGGTGAGGGTCTGCATCCCTCTGCAGAACAGCTGTCCCTACAGGCCGCCGGTGATGCTCCCGGTGGTGCAGGAGCATTGCTTGCAAGCCCTCCCTGTCTGTATGCTGACGTACCAGGAAGAGTGTGCCAGAAGCACTGCTTGCTTTCACACAAGGCATTTTCATCACCTCTGAAAAAGAAGTTACTTCTGTAAGCCTGCAAGTTCTTCAGGTGACTGCTCTAACCCTTTAATGCCCTCCTTCCCTCAGCAGTTTTTGTGGTTGTGTGTTTTTGCTGAAGATGAAAGCTTTGCATCACGGAATGGGAGCTGCCAAGTGAGCAGGAGGAGAGTCATAGATCCTGATGCTGGAGGAGCACCTACGGGTTGGCATTCCCCGCCCCTCACCAGAGACTGTTGTCATATTTGGCAGACTTCTTTAAGTAAATGTTGTAAATGCGTTGTAAATGGCATTGGTTCGGTATTGGAATGTAGGGACTATGCTGGCAACAATTATAAAGGTAGGATGCAAGTGAATTGGCAGGGGAGATAAAACAGATTAAATGTCCAGTGCATAATATTTATGTCCCAGCCTTCTGGGTACCGTGATAACAAAGGCCATGTTACATATACTTCACACTTGCTTCTTTCACCACTCAGAGACTATGAGTCCAATTGCTTTGTGGGTGACTTGCTAATCTCTTCATTTTCAGGGAATGAAAAAGGTCTGTGGAAGTTTATGTGATGATAAAAAGAACAACAATAGGAGTTTGTTAGGGACAGGACAGGGAGGGAGTGGTTTCAGGAATTTGTCAGAAGTCGTTTCTAATTGCAGGATGTTTTTTTAATGAGTAGGCACATGTCCTTTTCCTTGATGTGGAGGGTGAAGACGGTATGGGGAGAAGTAAGGCGGGGGGGGGACGACGTGAAAAACTCCTAGCGCATGTAATATTCTCGCTGACAAAATCTGACTGCTTCACAATTCACTAGTTTCCTTCAGTGAAACTCATGCTTTGGTTGCGAGCTGGAGCTGTAACCACAAGGAACCATGTTGAGTGAAACTGTGTATCGCTTGTTGAATGCAGAGTGGATGTGACATGTCGTGCTGCAGAGCTCAAATCCCAGTTATTTAAAAGGCAATAGGCTTGTTTGTTGACACATTGGACAAATGCTGCTGTGTAGTCCTTACTGCCTGCAGCCTAGCTACATTTCCAATACCTTTCATTGTTTAATGCAAATCTACTTGAGGTGAGAAACTTGTTTAGCTGAGTTTGGGATTTGAGAACTTAAGAAAAACAAGAAATCATAGCAATAATGTGTGCGTAGGAGAAGACGTTTCTGCAATTTTCTTTGGGGCACGCTGGCTGTGAAGGGGATGTATGAGTGTCAGAAGTGTTGAACCTGTTTCAGGTCTTCCTCCTCTGATCCTCCCCTTCAAGGAGCACTGGTTTTTCTTTTAAAGCAGTATATTTCTTGTAACAGCTTTGAGAAAAATCAGTGAAAGTTTATGGAAAGGCAGTGCACAGAAGATTCATACACAGGTATTTGAGTCTTGTGCAGTTGTATGTTTTAAGCAGTAGTTAAAAAAGGTGCTCTTTATACATTTGCAGCTGCTTACTATTTAAGTCTGATTCAGCCTCTGCTTGTCACCGATTTTTTTTAAATAGCTTTTATTTTTGTAGTACTTTTTAGTAAAAAGGAAACTGTAAAGCCATTGAAATATTTTATGTTGGACTATGGGAAGGCTGTCAGAAGGCTGTGGTCTCAGCTGCCACTTCACTGTTTGCCCACGTGGGACGCTCAGTGCTCATGCACTATATTCTTTGAATTTCCAGTGAACTTAATAGCCAGAAACTGGTAGAAAGAGACTGTGATTGAAATGTCCCTTCTGTGGTGATAGGTTTTTGATGTGCTGTGGCTTCATTTTACATTTAGCAGGTTCTTAGTATCGTGGCGCGAGAGGAAGGAGCAATGCAAGACCTAATGCAAGAAGAATATAGTTCTTGAGCCTGCAGCAGTCAGTAAGCCATTTCTATTTTATTCCTTTCCTTTCCAGGTGTGACATCTGTTGTATTACCTTTCGTACTCATCGGGGCCTACTGCGCCATAATGCAGTTATCCACAAGCAGCTGCCCAGAGATCCAATGGGAAAGCCTTTCATTCAGAACAACCCTTCAATTCCAGCAGGCTTCCATGACTTGGGATTCACGGACTTCTCCTGTAGGAAATTCCCCCGCATTTCTCAGGTACACTCTGTTCTTCATAGTTTAGGTAGCAATTGATGAAGAGCATTCTGAATTCATTGAAAGGCTCGTCCTTGATGAGGCAGAGGTTGGATGGAGAATATTTTGTGGAAAGTACATTACCACTGTCTGTATAGGCTTCAAACACTTCCTGCCTTTCCTTTTTTCATCTAAAGAATGTTTGCGGTTTGGGGTTTTTTTTCCAGCATTCCAGTGGATAACTATTGTTGTAAAGATCTATAAAAATATTTTAAAGGAAAACTGCGTGGTATTAGATCCTTGCCCCTTCCAGCCTGCCCATTAGTTCTCACCTTCCCTAAACCACCCCACATCTAAAATCGGTGGGGAGGACACATGGTAAGGAAGGCACTATTTATTTTAATTTACTGTAACCAGGATGCAGTTGTGGTGTGAAAGATTTTATCATGAAAAACTTTGGCAAGTCACCTTACTTACTAAATGGTGACATCTTAGAATCACAGAATGGTTTGGAAGGCACCTTAAAGATATCTAGTTCCAACCCCCTGCCATGGGCAGGGACACCTTCTACCCGCGTTGCTCAAAGCCCCATCCAACCTGGCCTTGAACTCTTCTAGGGATGAGGCCTCCACAACTTCCCTGGGCAACCTGTTCCAGTGCCTCACCACCCTTACAGTGAAGAAGTGACTTCTTCACAAAACACTCCCAAATACCTTTCTATTATGTTCCTTATGTGAGTTCTGAAGATTTTACACCGTTCGGGGTAACTAACTGGAGAAGGGCAGAGAGGTAGTTTGTAAATTTTTTCTGAGCGCCACAAAACTTTCTATTAGATGATAATCCCCCTGTCAAACCTTGCCTGCCTTAGTTGATTTGAGTCTGGATGAAGCTCCTTATCTATTTGAAAAAAAAAAAACAAAAAGAAAGAAATCAACAGCACAATCCATCAGGACCATGCTTACTCAGCATCTACACTTTTCTTACTCTCCTTGGATTAAAGCATTGCTTTCCAGCTCTTCTGGCTGCAAGGTGATAGACCTTAAATTTGCTGCTGGTCCACGGGAGCATGTAGGTCATTCCGTAACTCTCATATAGTTTTGGTGTAAAAGTTAGAAAATCAGGAGAAGAGAGAACTTTTTAAACAACTTGGTTTTATTTCTTTTGTAATTAATGGCAGACATTTAAAGTTATTAAGGGATTTAAATGTTGGAACTTTGATTTTGTAATAATTTTGTTTGCACTGTGGGGCAAGGCTTACGAAGTATCTGAACAAAGTATGTAGATTATATAAAGATCTTGCCAGCCCTCTACTTAATTTATTACTTGTGCTCTTCTTTGATGTGGAACCTTTGCAACATGTGAACTATCTGGGTAGCATTTAAGTATAGCATTTAGATTCATGATCATTTTCAGGGACGGGTATAAAGTCTATTTGTGAGGTTTGTATTTTTCTTGGGAGAATAAATGTAATCCGACTTCATTAATCAAAAGCCTTTCCACTTTGGCCTCTATGTTTCATTGATTTGCTTTTGGGGGATGTTATTTTGGTTGGTTTATGTTGTTTTGCCTTCTTGGATGCCATTTTGTTTTTTCTCCTCTCTTCCTAGTTTCTTTGTAGTAATAAAGCTAAAGGAGGTAGTCCTGCCCAGCTTCCTGAAGTTTGCTATATAGTCTGCTGAGGCTTCTGTCCAGTCAGTGAAGTGATAGAGGGTTCTGGAAGGGGAAGTTCAGGATGGAAAAGTATTTGAGAGTCTGAATAGCCCTCTGAAGGAGTTTGCCTTTATAGAAGGGAACTTTTGGAGAATCAGCCCCTTATTTAGGTACCTCACTTAGGTGACTAAAGGCTGTGGGGCAGAAGTATCTCCATGCCAGGTAGGTGGTGGCTGCTCTAAATGCCTTAACTTGGGCAGTGGAAGAGTGAATTGGTTTTGTTTTGCAGCAGTGTGTGATGCCTTTCCAGTTTGAGATGTCTACTCTAAATATTTTTGCATGTCTTGCAGGTCTGGTGTGAAACGAATTTGCGAAGGTGCATCAGTGACTTTCATCGATTTATTTGCGAGACATGTAACAAGGCATTCCCTATGCTTTCAGCACTCAAACTGCACACAGAAACTCATGTGGTGGATCAGGGAAAAGACAAGCACAAGCCACAGTCCACAACCCCACCCAGTGAGAACCCAGACCAGAAAGCCTTCATGGCATCCTTGGGCCTACAGTACACCAAAGACATCAGGCCTGTCAAGCAGGAGGACAATATACAAGATGAGGTCCAAGAAATGCGGCTCAGAGCACTGAAGAGTAACCTACCTCAGGAACCTGGCAGCACCAGTCTGCTCAGCCTCTCGCCTCTGGAAGCTGCCTCTATGGGAGGGTCATTTTCAGTCCTTCCCCCTACAAAAGAAAACATAAAGCTCCTCTCACTGCAGCCTTTCCAGAAGGGTTTTATCATCCAGCCTGACAGCAGTATTGTGGTAAAACCCATCTCCAATGAGTCTGCCATTGAGCTGGCAGACATTCAGCAGATCTTGAAGATGGCTGCTTCTGCTCCTCCTCAAATCAGTCTTCCTCCACTTTCTAAGGCACCTTCTGTCCCTGTGCAGTCCATTTTCAAGCATATGCCACCGCTGAAGCCAAAGCCTTTGGTAACACCCCGAACAGTCGTTGCAACGTCTACTCCTCCTCCTCTTATCAGTGCCCAGCAAGCCTCCCCTGGCTGCATCAGCCCAAGCCTCCCGCCTCCCCCTCTGAGGCTGATCAAAAACTCCGTGGAGTCCTCGTCCAACTCTCACCTCCCCCAGCCAGGAGCCAAATCAAGTCCTTCCTCACAGTTGCTCCTCCAACCCAAAGTAGAGCCTTTAACTCAGCATGAGATGAAGACGCAACTCGAGCAGGACAGCATCATTGAAGCTCTCCTGCCTCTAAGCATGGAAGCCAAGATCAAGCAAGAGGTGACAGAAGGGGACCTCAAAGCCATCATCGCAGGGGCAGCGAACAAGAAAGCCCCAACCATGAGGAAAGTTTTGTACCCCTGCCGTTTCTGTGACCAGGTGTTTGCCTTCTCTGGTGTCCTCAGAGCTCACATCCGTTCTCACTTGGGTATTTCCCCATACCAATGCAACATCTGTGACTACATCGCAGCTGACAAGGCAGCACTGATCCGGCACCTGCGGACCCACAGTGGGGAGAGGCCTTACATCTGTAAAATCTGCCACTACCCGTTCACAGTGAAAGCCAATTGTGAGAGGCACCTGCGAAAGAAACACCTCAAAGTGACCAGGAAGGATATAGAGAAGAACATCGAATATGTCACCAGCAATGCTGCAGAGATGGTGGATGCCTTCTGCTCTCCAGACACTGTGTGCAAGCTGTGTGGTGAGGACCTGAAGCATTACCGGGCCCTCCGCATTCACATGAGGACGCACAGCGGCTGCCAGAAGAAGAAGCCGTTTGAGTGCAAGGAGTGTGGCACAGCCTTTTCGGCCAAGAGAAACTGCATTCATCATATCCTCAAGCAGCACCTGCATGTGCAAGAAAGGGAGATAGAGAATTATATCTTAGCGGTGGACTGCAGTGCCCAGGAAAGCCAGACAGACCCTCCTTTATTGGAAGACAGCACTTATATGGACCACAAGTCCATGACGCCTTTCCTGGAGCCGCAAAACGGCTTCTTGCTTGGGTCATCATCTCATGTTCCCATCAAACTTGAACCTGCAGGAAACTTCCCAATGGATTTTGATGAGCCGTTGGATTTCTCTCAGAAAAACAAAAACCTGAGTGCTGTGCAAGTGAAGCAGGAGAACCTGTTTGGCTCTTCTCCCCTGTCCCTCTACGACTGTTCCATGGAGCCCATCGACCTGTCCATCCCCAAAGCCCTGAAGAAGGATAAAGATGATGTCCCGGGTGAAGCCAGGAATCAAGAGTTGGCTGCTTCTGGGAACAGTGATAAAGCCTATAACTGTCTGCAGTGTCCTTTGGTTTTTGGTGCCAGTGGGAACTCAGAGAAAAACAGGGCTGTCAGACATCCCCAGCCACTGAAAGGTTCATTGCATTTGACTGTCCCAATCATTTCCCCAGCTCTCCTTGGCAATTCTGCCTTGCTGAGACCCTTGAGGCCTAAACCACCACCGCCACCTCTCTTGCCAAAGCCTCCAGTAACTAAAGAGCTGCCACCGTTGGCTTCCATTGCACAGATCATTTCATCTGTGTCTTCTGCTCCCGCTTTGCTGAAAACAGACACTGCAGACACCAGTCCCAAGGCAGTGAGCAGCTCAACTGGGTGTGACAAATCAGGGAATGCCAAAGCAAAAGTGACAATCGTGACCGCCATTCAGAGAGACTCCAGCCTGCCCAGTGACCTGACTCAGGCATGTGATCCAGAGCAGTCTCCCATTGCCGATGTTGGGTTGACTAAGAAAAGAGGTAGAAAGAAAGGAACGAAAAATAAGCCTAAACTTAGCAGTGGTGTGGATCTGGAGTCAAGTGGGGAGTTTGCCAGCATAGAGAAGATGCTGGCTACCACAGACACTAATAAATTTAGCCCGTTTCTGCAGTCCACTGACAATTTCAAGGAAGAAAGTGGCAGAAATGGAACAAGTGAGGATGAGAAGGAAACTGCCGATGATAAGCTGCTGAGAGGGAAGAGGAACTCTTACTCAGACTGCCTGCAAAATATCCCCTGTCCTCACTGTCCTCGAGTCTTTCCATGGGCAAATTCCCTGCAGCGGCACATGCTCACTCACACAGGTAAGAGCGCCTTGTGCTCATGGTGGATTGTAGCCCCTGAGGATGTTCCTCATGAAAGGGCCTCCCTGTGGAGGAATCTTCCTTTCTTGTCTTCTCTCTGATGCCTGAACGGTATTCTTCATTATTTTGCAAATCCCTAGCCGTTGCTGTTGTATAGTGGTGGTCTTAAGTTTTTCAGTAATGGAATAATCTCTGTGCCTTTGAGTATCAAGGGGACAAATTGAATGCTAAAACTCATTTGACCAGTGGCATAACTCAGTGTACCTGGGAAACCTCTGGTTTCAGGTGTTCTGTTATTGTTGCCTTCTCTTGAAGGTGAATGTGTGTGTTGAATATTTCATTGTGCCTTACGTGGTTTGTTTGGCTGCTTCCAGTGGCTGTTTGTGTGCATCAGTAATGATAAAAAGATCCATAAAAATGAGAGCAAATAATTATAGAATTGTGGCAGGAAAATAATATAACACAGCGTTTAGCATTTTTTTTTCTTGCGGTGGCTTTTATTTGACAGATCAAAGGAGGAGGATGCGAGAAACACCATCCGGAGCATTACATAGTAGCTTGCCTCTAGGAAATGTTTCTTCTCAGTGCTAGATAACTAAAGGTGGACTTATGCCCTAAGGTGTGGAGATGTGTATGGAATCTTTAATATTGTGCCACTGTGTAAGTAACCTCAAACCTGATGTAAACAAAAGGAGGAATTGGGGAGGGAGATTTATTCTAGGTTTGGGGTTATTTTTCGTTCTTTGCTATAAAGGAAATACTGCGTTGAATGCTGTGTCGATTTGAAGTTCGCTCCATTTTCCACCCACACGGTAATAAAGTAATTAATAGATTCTCATCCTACTCACAGAGAGACAGGACAAAACTCTTACTTGCTGTTGCTCCCTTTTAAGTCAGTAACAGTTGTTTATAGTATTTTCATTATGCAATCTCAACTCCTGATATAAAGAAGGAAAGTTAAGGAAATTTGTACGAAACTTCAGGGAGTTGAGTACAGCCTCATAAGAGAGAACTTCGTATTTTTGGATGGAATTGAGGTTTCATGAAGCAACTGATTCACGTCTGGAAACCTGAAGAGGTAAAAGAGGTTAGCTAAGAGGTTTAAAGGGAATCTGAGCTTGTGGAGCAGTCCCTATTACAGTTTGCTTTGGGTGACGTGAGGACATAACTTGCAAGGTATCAGTGCAACAGTGAGGCTATTGTTTTCTGGCCCACAGAGACCAAATTATTTCATCGTATTAAGCATACAGTTTACTTTCAGTGGTGAAGGAGAGCTCTTTATTCGTATCAATTGTTTTCTAACACTTTGCTCTCAAAAAAAAATATATAGTTACTGAAGAACTGTTCATGAGACAGAAAACAATAGAGAGGCTTTTCCCAGACTAAGGGGTTTGACCTGCTTATTGATGGCAGACTTCCAAGGCAGCAGCACTGGTGTAAACCCTTAATGAAGGCAGGAAAATGTACTCAGCTATGAGTTGTACTGGTAAAACTTGTCTCCTGTACCACCACCGGGCTTGGAAGGAGACACCATCCTTTCAGAAAGCCTGTGCTTCCCCTACAGGGAAGGCAAGCAACTGCGGCTGCAGCAGGGCTGGATCCTCAGTGCAGATAAGAAGACTTGGTGATGGTATGGCAGTGGCAATAATCAGATTCATATTGGTGCATTCTGGCAATGATAATACTGAGCTCTTTTCTAATCATCAGAGCAGTGTCAAGGCAGACTTGTTGCTGGAGGACCACCCCACAGCGAGCTTTGACTGGCCTTGGGGCATCTCCTTTCAGGTGACGCTAGCGCTGTGTTTCTAAACTGGGAGTTCGCAGCAGCTCCCGTGTGGCAGCAGTGTAGATGAAGCTTTCTGGAGGAGAGAGGGAAAGGTAAGCTAGGAAGGTGGAGAAGGTTTAGGCCAGGGAGGTGGTGCCAAAGCAAGTGCTAGGATGCATTCAGGTGGAGCAAGCCCTGTGTTTTGTGGTGAGCGTCAGGTGCTGGTGGCATGGGAGGAGTCTGGCAGCTGTGTGATAGATACAGCAGTTTGTGTTCTGGGTGGGCGAGTCAGTTTTCTGATGGAGACATCTACGGTGTCATAGCGCAACACACCGTTTCTGTCCCCACCTATTGCACACACAGTGACTTGTTGCATAGCTCTGTTTTTTAAAAGGAGTTAAGAAAAAATTCTATTCACTAATCTTACTGTAAAAAGAAAAGGAGAACTTTATTGTCTCTTGTGAAAGCTTTTGCCCTGTTCATTCTTGCCTCAACACCATGGTGTGTTTTTTAGTTCAAAAGCATTTCCCTGAAGAAGCATACACCTTCCTCCACGGTTTTTCTTTTAATGCAAAGCTCACAAGTGGGACACTGGGAATTTGGCATAGCTTGGTTTTATGCAGTGTTTAACGCAGTACCTGTGTTTTGCTTGAACATGCTGGAACAATTGTTTTTAATTCTTTCTCTTGATGTCTTTATTGTTTAATTTACTCTTCTATCTTCAACTTGGTTTCCCTTTCTTTTTTACCCTTTTCTCCTGCTCTTGACTTTTTTCATTCACATTAAGTAAGATGTGCCCTGCAGGTGGTGCAGTTAATTTTGCTCCTTTTATGGTATGTGCATCAGACTAGGTTCGATAAAAAATTAAAATAATGGTCTTTTTTGGCCATTAGTTTGTTATAGATAACCTAAATCTGTTTGCAGAGAATCACTTGAGGATATTTTCAGAGTGATACTGCCAGATCTTATTTGGCCCAAGATTATTTTTTGTAGAAAGTAAGATTTAATGACGGAGGAGGGTTTTTTGTTGTTTTTGTTTTGTTTTGCTGTTACAACAGGAATGAACCAGACAATAAAAGATCTATAAACAAAATAAAGTAATAAATAAATAGAATACAGTTACATCTAGCCCATGAACCTGAATGTTTCCTGTTGATTGGAGAACACAGGTAATAATAAAAAAACAACGACTGGAAGCATTTTTATTCTTTGCTTTTATGACTTGAGTCAAACTGAAATTGTAGACATCTTTACTTTGTAACATTTGTCCTTACCATGGTGATAATGTGTTTCCACTAGGACAACAGTGGCAGGAGATATCTTATTTAAGGGATTAATTTATTACATGCTGTGATTATTTAGATGACCCTTTATATTGAAAAAGACTCCCTTCAAATGACTGGCTTCCATGAAGTGTCCAGCCTAGACTAGTCCTGCTGTGCTGCTAACCAAATTTTACAGTCAGTCCTGAGTCAATATGTAGGCACAGTTGTATTTTAATCCAGGCCATGACCATTCTTACAGCAAAAAGTAAAAAAAAATTCAAATCACATTGCACTTAAACCGATTGCTTAGGTTATCCTCCAGTGAGTAAGTATATTTTATCAGAAGAGCAGTTGCCTTCAAGAAATAATACAGGAAGCAGAGAATCCTGTTTTTTTGAATGATCTTTTTTGTACCTTTAAAGGTGACATTTTCAGAAAGCAGTCTGGTTTCCATTTGGTAATAGGAATGTATCTTGGGGTGGGAGGATTGGAGTTTGCACAGTAAGCAGGATTTTTGTTTGGGCTTTGAGACCTTCAACTAGAACGTTTGTATGGAAGGAAGACTATCTCATCTGTTCTAAGTATTGGTCTGTATGACAAATATTTGGTTGATATGAAAAGTTTTAGAGGCTGAAAATATGAGAAGATTTTGACCTGAGATGCAGGTTGAGTTTCAAGTAATTAATCCCCAGCTAATCCTGTCATTGCATGCTTGAAAAGAAATGTGGAAAGGAATTGGGCTATCATGAAGCAAAAGGATTTCTGCTCAGCTTTGAAGTTCTGTTTTGTATTTGCATTGTGAATGAAGCCAAATAAAAGTGCAGAAAGTGGTGGTATTTGTAACCATAAATTTATGGTTGACTTAGCAGGCATCTAAAAAGAAAGAGTGACTTGAAAGCCTACAAAAAGCAGTGCCTTAACACTTCTAAAAAGTTGTGTTGACCCTGGAAGAAAATTCAGAGAAAGAAATGGCACCCGAGATATCTGCGAGATGCGGGGAATCCCTTATATGGGTTGAGATGTTAATTAGAACAGAACCAACTTGTGGAAGATTAAAGTGAGAAACACACTCACAACGTTCTATCAAAGAGGCTGCTGGCTCAGGGGTGGGGATTGTGTGTGTGCGTGTCTGTGTGTGTGTTCAGAGGTTTTGGGTGTGGGGTGGAAGGTGTGACAAGAGCTGATCTCTTTTTACAAGTAACTATCCTCACAATCTCTTCATCACGAAGATGTCTTGCAGGACCACTTTCCTCACTGCACTACCTGATCCTGATTTTTCGTAGAATCATAGAAGAGTTTGGGTTGGAAGGGACCTTTAAAGGTCATCTAGTCCAGCCCCGGCTGCCATGAACAGGGACATCTTCAAGTAGACCAGATTGCTCAGAGCCCCGTCCAACCTAACCTTGAATGTTTCCAGGGATGGGACATCTACCACCTCTCTGGGCAACCTGTGCCAGTATTTCACCACCCTCATTGTGAAAAATTTCTTCCTTAGATCTAGTCAAAATCTACCCTCTTTTAGTTTAAAACTATTACCCCTTGTTCTATCACTACAGGCCCTGCTAAAAAGTCTGTCCCCATCTTTCTTATAAGCCCCCTCTAAGTACTGGAAGGCTGCAGTAAGGTCTCCCCGGAACCTCCTCTTCTCCAGGCTGAACAACCCCAACTCTCTCAGCCTTTCTCCATAGGAGAGATGTTCCATCACTCTGATCATTTTTGTGGCCCTCCTCTGGACCCTCTCCAACAGGTCCATGTCTTTCCTGTGCTGGGGGTTCTAGAGCTGGATGCAGGACTCCAGGGGGGTCTCACCAGGGCAGAATAGAGGTGCAGAATCCCCTCCTTTGACCTGCTGGCCAAGCTTCTTTGGATGCAGCCCAGGATACAGTTGGCCTTCTGAGCTGCGAGCGCACATTGCCAGCTCATGTCCAGCTTTTCATCCACCAATACCCCCAAGTCCTTCTCGTCAGGGCTGCTCTCAATCCCTTCATCCCCCAGCCTGTACTAATACCAGGGTTTGCCCCAAACCAGCTGACTCTTCCTTCTTTCAACTCTTTCTGTGCTCAGTCCCTTCCCTTTTTGTAGTCATTTAAATGAATTACAGACTTAAAAAACTTCCTCCTGTGGGGAAGTAATTGATTGCTTATTCAACATGTGGGGCTTGATTCCACTGGAGTCAATGGAAAGCCCCATGGCTTTGATGGAAGTTGTGTCAAATTCACAGGGGTGATAGACGTCTCAGAAGAGAGCCTGCTGTTGAGGAGCTTGCAGTCAGGATGTTGTAGTTGTTCACCAAGCAGTAAAGGGGGAAAAGGAGAAAAACGAAGAAGTTTCTTAGTATACATTGGAAGGACAGATAGACATACTTTTTTCTTGTGTCAGGCCAGAAGGCCTTCCTCTGTCAAAAATGTGGTGTTGTCTTTTCTACCAAATCTAACAAAATTTGCAGAAGCCTGGAGTTGCCAGCTGCTCCCTGAGGGGAAATGTGCTTATTCCCCTAGTCTGAGGAGGGGGATGCTGGATCTCACAGTGACACATGCAGTTTTTCCTGGCTGTTCAGGATACCAAGCCCAAGTTTTGCCTGGTCAGAATGAACGCTGCAGACAAGCGAAGCATAATGATGTCAGAAGTGCCCTGCTGTGTTAAAGCAGTGGTACATGCAGCCAAGTACGCACGCCTCTGATGGTAGTGGTAGGATGTGCTATTTAGGGTGAGCATGTGGGCCTGGCCACTTCCTGTGGTCTGTTCCTCTTAATGCTCTATCAGCATCCACAACTGCTGCATTAGGGTTGCGTATTAGAGGGCACATCCCTGCCTGCTCCCTTTAGTACCTGTTTATGGACCTGCTGTCTGCAAGTCTCCCTGATTGCTTTCTGAACCTGCTGATGCTGTCTGCCTCCAACCTCATCTGGCATCAAGCTCCAGAAGTTCACTACCTGTTGTGTGAGGAACTATTTTTTAATGTTTTCAGCTGATCCTCAGAGAGCCGCCCTTAGTTTCCAGTATCGCAGGATTTGGTGAATTGCAATTGTGTGCACCCTCTCAGCTGCCTTCACAATTTGTAAACCTCAATCATAACACCCTCTTCTTTCCTTCAAAATGAGAATCCTGAGCCTTTCTGATGTCTCCTCGCAGGGCAACTGCCCCATCACTTGGATCAGGATTGCATGTGTGCCATCTGCAACACAACTATCTCCTTCATGTGGCATGGAGACCAGAAGTGCACACACCACCTGAAACAAAGGCACACCGGGGCTTTACAGAGCAGCAAGTGAACACCCTTGGTCTTGCTCTCAATACCCTTGCTCGTGGTACCCACTGTTTCTTGGTGTTAGTTTGGCTGCTGCTGCAGGCTAGGCCAGTGATCCTGGAGAGCTGCCAGTGGTGGCTCCGAGACCTCCTGCCTGAATGTACCTGCTAGTACCACATTTAGCATCACATAAGCATGTTTTAGATTATTTTTGCAGAGGTGTTTTACCTTATATTCATCTGCATTGAAGCTTGCCTGCCGTTATATTGCCCCCTCAGCTTTAAGAATTTAGCAGTGAAGGAGATTGATTATCAGGTCACGCAAGGCTTTGTTGTAGGCAGGTGAGTGGCATTTCGTCAGAAGGGACAAGCTGATACGAAACCAAGGGTGAGCACAGTCACTCGGGGGTTTTCTGTGCTGACCAAATGGGATGGATGCAAGAAGGACACTCAGCAGATGGTAGTACGTGTCCCTTGCCTGGGAAGTGTTTGCACAAGGGAGCCGTTGCTGTAAAGTGTTCACGCCTCCAGAAGAGACAGGGTCACTTTGTGTCACTTTGAGTCGATTTCATGGAAGAGTTGTTGGAGTAACAAACCTAAAATCAGCAAGAAGTTGGCTCTGTGCGTCAGGGTAATTAAAATTACGAATGAGTTGTTACTCTTAACCTCAGGGTAGCTGCTGATCAGTTTGCACAAAAGTGTGCAGAGGATTTTCCTTTTACATTTCCAAGCTCTGGTTTGTTTGGGAAAGTCTGCTGTCTTCCCAGCTTCTCTCATCCTTTCTTCTTCTTTTAATACAGCAGGTTGCCTTGCAGTGATTCAAATGTAGTAATACAGGTCTCGTTACTAGTCTGGCATTAAAATCTGCCATGCTGGGGACATGTTACGACGTGATTTCATCTTGCCTATCATGAAGAGACTAAGTTGCCTTGTTACCATGTTAACAGCCTGTAACTTCACAGGGCTGTAGCACGGTATCTGGGGTGTCACGTGGGCTCAATCCTGCCTATTCAGACAACAAATGGCTACAGCCTGAGAGAGGAAGACTCATGTTATAACATGATCCTCTCACAGTCTGCAGAAAGGCCTCTGCAAGTCCTCACCTCCAGCAATCTTGACAGCAGAAGGAAACTAAACCAACCTACTTGGGTCTATTGAAAATGTTCTTTGCAGTCAGAGGGATCCTAACGCGACTCAGCTGGTCAGCGGGGTGAGGAGGCAAGCTGCTCAGATGAGCACTGGCACGGCACGCAGGGTGGGTAGGACTTTGGTGGAACGTAGATGTTGACTGGGCTGGTCAGAGTGGTTCGACCTGCCCCTGGCAGACAGAGCCTTGGGCCATGGTTGGATAACACAAAGCACTTCTTGGCCATACTGGCTCAACCTGTTCCCAACTGTTCATCGCCACAGCTGTAGCTGACCCAGCTGCCCAAAAAAATGAAAAGGGCAAGGGGAGGGACCAGCAGTCATGAGATCAGTTCCCGGATCTGGCTGCCACTTCAGCCCTAAAAGAGCACATTGATGCAGCTGAGGTGTGGAGCTGGCAGCATCTCCTTGGAGGCGCTGGGGATATATGCTGTTGAAATTGGCTTTGCTGTCAAATGCTTTGTGTCTTCAGACAGCAGCTTTAGACAGCAAGGAAGGAGCCCAGATCCTACACTGTTATAGTCACTGCATGCGCTCTATAGCACAGCTTAGTGTTTATAACTGGCTTTGCCAAGTGGTGTTTAATGATGGTCCAAAATCATTCAACAGCTTTGGACTTGTGGTCTCCCTCCATTGTCCAAGAAAAACAGATTTCAAAATCAGTAGAAGTAAATTAACAATTTGAAACTGTGTCTTAGCTTAAAATGGGGTTGTTTCTCTTTTTGTGCTGGTTTTAAAAGGTGGGTGAGCCGTGTGCTTGGGGCTCCCATGCAGAGCCCATGCGAGGGCTGTACTTGGAAGTGAATAGTTTTCCAGATTTCACTGTATGCCAGAAGGGAATGAAGGGAGATGCTTGGCTGGTGTTTGGTCAGCCATAAACAAAGCAAAGCTTTAAGATGAGGTGTAAGACAGGAAGTGCAATTCAATAGAGTGTCACTGGGAACAAGTTTATAGAGGATTTCTTTTGGTCTTGTTTTAAACCAAAACAAAAAACAGGATGGTGGTTTTGAATAGGATTCAAAGACAGGGAGGCTGTGTCAGTGATGGGGCTCGTGCATGTCCTTGCTGCGTGGAGAGGAAGGGGATGGTCTGACTAAAGCACCTGATGCAAACTGAGGACATCTTGTCCAGCTTGCAGCAGTAAGACTGGGGGAGGCCTGTACCGGCAGAGAGCTGTACAATGAAATTGTGGAGCAACTTAATGAATCGCCTGCTTTCATCACGTTAAAGCAGCCCTGCCTTTGACGCCTTAGGGCTTACTGAATGCTCCCCTCTTGCAAGAAAATATAGTTGACAGAGGAGAGGTGTGGGATGGGAATGGGGTAAGGGATTATCTCTTACGTAATACAAAAAGAGACTTTGCTAAGGAAAGATCCCTTTCTTAAAGAGGCTTGCCCCTAATGTGAGAGGGTCAAACACAACTGCTCTGTGCTAACTAGGCAAATATTGACAAAGTAAGTATACTTAACAGTGAATTTTCCAATTAGCGTTTAGCAGAATTCATCTTTGCTCTAGATATCTGCCACTCTGTGATCCCTCTAGAAATCATGTGAGCCCTGGGTATAGCGAGGCACTTTTTGTTTTTCCAAACTGTTCTAGCTGTTTGTACCTCTGAACTACATTTGTGGGTATTTCCTAGGGGACAAAGGGCTTGAAACTGCATTTTCACTGTCAGGCAAAGTTTAACAGCTTCTCCAGAGCCGCAGCTCAGGGTAAAGCAAGAGTTGCTTGCCGCTGAGGGTTGGCCTAAGTGCTAGAGCTGTTGTTTGGAAGATACTGAGGAGATGGTGTATAACTTGCTGATTGTATTGCTGGCTCTCACATCACACTACTTTTCTGCTAAAAGGTGGAATTCACCATAAGCTGAAAACCTGGGATTTTTCCCCCTGCCCCTTCAATGCAGATTTCTACTTGATAGGTGCAGTCAGAGCTAATCCTGAACAGTTTTCTTTGTGTTGGTGACTTCAGCTGCTCTCTTGAAGGTACTGGGAGATTGTACCTTGTGGTTTTTTCCCAGAACTGGTTTTCTTCTTTTTCCCCAGATACTTTCAGATCCATTTACTGTAGATAGGCCTTTTCTATCTCAAATGTTTTTGCTTCAAAACACATGCAGATAGGACCGAAGCTCCCTCAGCTGTGGGCTAATTAAATATTTAAGTTATGTGTGTGCACGTGATGTAATGAAGGTGGATAAGTTTTAGTGTTTAGAGTGTTCACAGTAAAAATGGACAAAGATAACCCCCAAATTTTTGCAAGTTGACTCCTCAGGTTGGAAAGGTGTTCTCCAGTTCGTGGGTGGAAGTAGTAGCAGCATTGTGTGAATTGGTCCAAAATAATCCCAAATTTGCTAGACTGCTACCACCTAGCGGTGCCTGCATCTATTGTAAAATACAGGAATAGCTGGGGTTATTTCAGTTAATGTAGGGAAAATAGTAAATCGTCAGCTCATCTGACTGATAATGCCAGCTGCTTGTATAACATCCATTTCCTATGTTCTGTTTGCTCCAGTTTTGAGCATTATTTATGTGATGGATTTTCTAACACTTCTCTCGGGATGTCAGGAATGTTTGGCAATAAACACTTGCTTTATGGTTACAAAATAGTTTCCCTTATAACACCGTGTTTTATCTAATAACTGCTTAGCATCTCAAGCTCTACTCTCTATTCCACCTTAGTTCCAGGAAAAAAGAAAACCATGGGGAAACAGAATCAAACCAGCAACCTCCTCACCTAGATCTGTATCTGCTCTTTTACGTGAAACGTTCCGCATTCAGCATGTCTCTCAATACTTTGGTTTGTGTATGCCAGAAAGCAGTTTACTCGTCTTTCTCTTTCTTTCTTGCCACCTATAAAAGATGAAGCAGACTATTCTGATAGGGCTGACTGAAAACTGCAACTTGAATTGTAAATAGACTTCAGGAGAACAGTCTTTTCTTTCCACAGTTTGAAGGAAAAATTATTTTGGCTATAACTATATAGTGGTTTCTTTCATGCAAGTGGAAAAGTTTTGGGATTCTCAGATGTAGTCCTTGAGGTTTTGCTTATGAATATATCTCCTGAGAAGTTCATTTTTTCCCAGGAGCTGATGAGGGAGCAGCTGAGCTACCGGTGGCTGCTTCGTGTTGCCTTCCTCCATACGTCCTCACCTCCCTGCTCATCTCCTCTCGCTCCCTTACCTTGCCTGTGTTGTTTGACTCCAGTGTCAGACTTGACATCATCAAATAGTGTCACCTTTTTATCCTCGCTTTGGAGGAGTGACACAAACTCTGGTTATCCATGACAAGTTAATATATTCTGCTATCATGATTGCTGAAGAAGTGGCAGTGGATCGGAGCCTTGGCAAGCAGATCTCTCCGCTCGTGTCCCCTTGGCTCGACAAGTGTAAATATCTGTGGGATAACGAACGGACCAGAAAGCATTTTACAACCTTAGTAAGTGAAAGATGGGAAAGGGGTCAAAGAAATGGCAGGCATTTCCCACGCACTTTGCCTTCCTCACCGCCTGGATGCAAGCGGCTGCTCTACACCATAAATCAGCAAAATTCTGGAAACGGAAATTACCTCTCTGAGAGGAGCTAGGCCTTGCTGGAGGGATGTTTGACCAAATCTGAATGCTCTGTGAAAATCCTCCTCCTTGTGTAAGATACAAGCCTGCTGGAGTTGTATGGCCAACAAGGTTTTTTGCTGCTGCAAATAGGCATGTAAGCAGGGAAAACCCAGTAGCGTAGGCCAAGCCTAACCTCTGCTGGAGTGGATGGAGCGGCTGCCCGTGCAAGACTGCCCTTGCAGTCATGCCTTGCACTGCAGAAGAAATTCCGCACTGGACCTGACGTGGCTGTCATCACGACCATCACATTTCCCACACACCTTCACAGCTCCCCTGCTGCTCTTCCAGCTGGGCTACAGGAGAGCTGGGCTGATTCTCACCCATCCCCAAATAGCCAGGGTTTGTGCAAAGCAGCTCTCTTTTCCACCAGCTGTGAAACCAACCGCCCAGGTTGGGGGTAACCACAGAGCAGCTCGACTAGTCAGGAGCTGCCGCTTTACGATATGCACGAAGCTTCATAAGGGGCCTGTGAAACTCCTTCTTGACAAAGAAAACAGCAGGTCTGGTTTGTGCAGGTAAGGAGGAGGAGTGATCACCCAAGCATGTATGCGTGTCAACATGCTCCTGGCTACGTCCCTACCTGAGTTTTAAATGTGTTCATTCAGGGGTGTCGGGCCCACTTTGGAAGAGGCGGCCTGTGTGCATCCATGCTCCTGGGGTCTGAAGTGGTCTCTGCCCTTTGTGAAGGCATGTTGCTTAAACTTCACGTTTATTTTTCTTGATGTTGACCTCATCTGTTTGCCTGTGCTAGTAAGACAACGTCACTTACCTGTGGACCACCTATCCCTTGTAGTGTATCTCTTGTGCACAGGAAAATGTAATTATGGGCCAGCCACACAAGAACAACATAATGGCTGGGAAGGGGCCCAGGGCACAGAGGAAAGGAAAAAAGGAGATCGAGTTCGGGTACGATTTATTGAAGGATTTACTGGAGGATGAGTACACTATAAGAAAGAAAAAAGATAGATATGTTTTTGGAAATACTGAAAGCAGAACAAGAAAAAGGGAAAAACAGGGGAAAAGTGGAAAATCATGTGTGATATGCGACATGTTGAACATAAAAGTTGCGGCTTTTGCATTTGAGTGTTTTAAAATGTTTTGGTTTTCTCTTACTTGAGTGCTACTGGTATATATTCCCCTCATTCACTTTGCTCCTGATACTTCATGCTGAAAAAACAACTTACTCTGCATCCACTGTCTTCTGTTTGGTCAGCAAAGAGTTAGAAGACATCTCTTTTGATACGATAAAAGAGGAGCTCCTTCCATCTCAGTCTCCTCATGTTCTTCTCTCCATCCTACCAGAACTCACATGGTTTCTTGCCACGCTGCCTAATGAACCCCCTCTGTGCTGGGCTTGCAGTCTTTCTTTGGTCTAATGAATGTCCCCTCGGGGGAGCATTTCCTGATGGGATGGGATGGCCTCCACCTGCTGGGAGGTGCCCCCCAGCTTGCTGAGGATGAGCACTGACAGTGGGGGTACAGCAGCCATTTCAGGTGCTTTCTGTTGGTGTCGCTTCAAGGTCTTTATGCCTCAGACCCACTTTGCCACTCTGGTTTTGCCTCTTCATCCATCGTCCACAGATACGTCTTTATAATGGTAGCAACCAAAGGCTGCTGGGGAGGAAACTCCTCTTCCCTGTTGTTTTCCTTCCCTTCTGCCCTTAGCCTGAAGCGAGCGGTGATTATGGGCTCGTTTCAGTCCAACATAAACCTGTGGCTGGTGAAAAAGGCCCCGGTCACTGTGTGGCTTTGTGGATGTTAGGGCTGTGCAAGGGCTGAGGTGGGAGTGGGTGGCCAGGGAAGGATAAGGACCCTTGCTGCAGCACTGAGGAGTCACATCGGTTGCCATTAATTCTTCCTTTCACCCCTGCTCTTGAGCCAAGGTGAGGCGCTGCCAGTGAGAGCCAGATGTGCTCATCCTGCCCCCAAACGCAGTGTGTGGAAGGAGGGGGCAGGCAGCAACCCGTAGCCGTTATTCCTTTTTAAACATATCCCTTGTGTAGATACAGCCTGGGTTTGGCTTCTGGGCTCATTCTCTTGCCTGCACTGGCAGCTGCGAGGCTCGGCTACCTGCCGTGCATGCAGGAGCACCGTGCGTGGGCCCAGCTTCTTGTATGTGCCTGGCTCCCATTTCATTGGGTTATGGAGCAGTGCTTCCCCTTAATTATTAGGCATCAGCTTTTCAGCTTGATTTTTAGAAATTACTCTTTTTCACAGAATCACAGAATCACTAAGGTTGGAAAGGACCTTCAAGATCATCAAGTCCAACCATTAATCCAGCGCCACCATGTCCCCTAAACCATGTCCTGAAGCGCCACATCCACACATTTTTTGAACACCTCCAGAGATGGTGACTCCACCACCTCCCTGGGCAGCCTGTTCCAATGCTTGACCACCCTCTCGGTGAAGAAATTTTTCCTAATACCCAATCTAAACCTCCCCTGGCGCAACTTGCGGCCATTTCCTCTCGTCCTGTTGCTGGTTACTTAGGAGAAGAGACCAACACCCACGTCGCCACAACCCCCTTTCAGGTAGTTGTAGAGAGCGATAAGGTCTCCCCTCAGCCTCCTCTTCTCCAGACCAAACAACCCCAGTTCCCTCAGACGCTCGCGATAAGACTTGTGCTCCACACCCCTTACCAGCTTCGTTGCCCTTCTTTGGACACGCTCGAGCACCTCAGCATCCTTCTTGTAGTGAGGGACCCAAAACTGAACACAGTGTTCAAGGTGTGGCCTCACCAGTGCCGAGTACAGGGGCACGATCACTTCCCTACTCCTGCTGGCCACACTATTTCTGATACAGGCCAGGACGCTGTTGGCCTTCTTGGCCACCTGGGCACACTGCTGGCTCATATTCAGCTGGCTGTCAACCAGCACCCCCAGGTCCCTTTCTGCCGGGCAGCTCTCCAGCCACTCCTCCCCAAGCCTGTAGCGTTGCCTGGGGTTGTTGTGACCAAAGTACAGGACCCAGCACTTGGCTTTATTAAACCTCATACAGTTGACCTCAGCCCATCGATCCAGCCTGTCCAGATCCCTCTGCAGAGCCCTCCTGCCCTCCAGCAGATCAACACTCCCACCCATCTTGGTGTCATCTGCAAACTTACTGAGGGAGCACTCGATTCCCTCATCCAGATCATCTATAAAGATACTGAACAAGACCAGCCCCAGAACCGAGCCCTGGGGAACACCGCTTGTGACCGGCTGCCAGCTGGATTTAACGCCATTCACCACCTCTCTGGGCTCGACCATCCAGCCAGTTCTTTACCCAGCGAAGAGTAAACCTGTCTAAGCCGCGAGCCACCAGTTTCTGCAGGAGAATGCTGTGGGAGACGCTGTCAAAGGCTTTACTAAAGTCCAGGTAGACCACGTCCACAGTCTTTCCCTCTTCCACTAGATGGGTCACCTGGTCATAGCAGGAGATCAGGTTGGTCCAGCAGGACGTGCCTTTCATGAACCCATGCTGGCTGGGCCTGATCCCTTGGTTGTCCTGCACATGCCCTGTGAGCACTCTCAAGACGAACCGCAATTACTCTTTTTGTTTATAATAGCTTGCTTTTTTTTTTTTTTGGCCTTAATATAGCCAAGAGATAAGCAATGAGTCAAAACACAGAATTCAAATGCAGATTCATAGGACACTTGTAGGTGACCTTTGTTTTCAGATGCCCACATCTTCAAATTCTCTAGCATTATACACAGATTATGACTCACTTGCATGTTTTAATGGGCAGATAATTAGATGAGCAATGAACTTTGTGGAAAGCTTTTGTGTAATCCACTGTCTGTGTTAAAGGGATCTGTTTTGATTAAAAGGTGAGATTATTTTTTTTGACAGGTCACTCCATCCCCTTTCACCCCCCCAAGAAAAAGCATACTGAGTATTATGCTCTATTACTTGATTGTTCATGATTACTGGAAATGCTGCTTAGCTTTGACATTTGTTTAATGGCTGTTTATTATCATTTGTGCAAGGAGATGGGGTCAGTGCAAGTTATGTCGCTTTCAACTACTAGTAAGTGCCTGAGAACTGTCTTCTTATCTTCTGTCATTACTCCTTGCTTATGAAAAAAGCCTGTAACAGAAAATCTAGGCAATTTGGAGACAAGCACATGTTGTACTATGTCAAATGGAGAACTTAAACTGCTCTACTAGAGTTTCTAAATCCCTGTAGTTACTCAGCAGCTATCAGGCTTGCAGATGAATGCTGAAATGCCTGTTAGGTTGCATGCTCCCTTGGCTGCGTGCTGTCAAGAAGAGGGGTGTCGGGGGGGCAGGACTTAAAGCAAGGAAAGTTTAAACTTTCAGAAAGCACAGCTTGCTAAGTTCATGTCCTGGAACATGCTGGAAGGTGGCACTGGGGATGCAGTTACATGCCATGCATCATCGTCAGCTTTGGCCTCCAGATCCAGTCTAGCTTATTTCCCATTTACACGAATGCTGTTTGTATAGAGCTTGGAAGGAGTACAGCTCCAGCCCTTTGTTCTCCTTAAGCACCTTATCTGTTGTTTTTTTTTTTTTGACACAGTTAGTTCTTCAGCAATGTTAGTGCTACAAACTGATAAGGAAGCAGAGGAGGTCATTAAGATGGATGTTGTAGGTGGCTTTTGCCTTCTTTTGGGGGGAACTATGAAACAACAAAGGATGCTGCCTGTTAACTGCATCTTGGCTTTTACGTTTTGGTTCCAGGTGGTATCAAGGTAACAAAGAGTGAGTCAAAGACCCACATGTGGACAAGTTTTTGCATCTTTTGCTTTTATGATGTATACCCAACTTTTTAAACTGACCTCTGTGTTATTGTCTATGCTAACCTTTAACATTTAATTGTACTAGTTGGTTGCATGAGGCCTTTACATTCCCTTTGAAAAGCATTTCCCACTGCTTATAGTTTATAAGATAGTTTGATTAATATGTGGTTGTATATCACTTCCATCTATATCCAAATTTCATGCATGAAATATTCTAAATAATACATAGATGTGTGTCTGGTACAGTATATTTGTTATAGGAGTGATCTCAACTCTTCTTTGATGTCTCAGCGTTTTGCGTTCTCTGGTAAAAGTGATTATATAAGTGACTTCAAGAAACTGCCAAGAAAGTGAATGTATTTTGGAAAAGAAAGTATTTTGTTACAGATTTTTAATCACCTTGTTAATTGGATTCTGTGGTGTTTTGATCTCTTTTCAGCTGTAATTTACTGGCCTGGGTCACAGATAAGAGAAGCAGACGTTTGATCAGAAGCAATGCTTGTGGGTCCGTGTGCAGCCTTACTGCTGGTAGCGGTGAATTAGCAGAGAGCATCCCACTGAAAGTTTCTCTCTGTTTGCTTGCAGACAGCCAGTCTGATGCAGAGACACTAGCTACAGGAAACGAAGTCTTGGACCTGACCTCCTGCGAGAAGGAACAGCCAGAGGAAATAACAGAGCTACCAGAGAGTGAGTGCGGCCCCAAGGAGGAGCAAAATACTGACTCCCCTCCGGCAGAAGAAGATGACGAAGAAAAAGCAGATGGATATGAAGAAGACCCTGAGGAAGATTCTGTAAGTAACAAAAGTCTTGACCTCAATTTTGCCAGCAAATTAATGGACTTCAAGCTGGCAGAGAGTGACCAGAGTGCAGGCAGCAGTTCTCAGACTGAAAGGAAACATGCCTGTGACATTTGTGGCAAAACCTTCAAGTTTGCTGGCACTCTTAGCCGTCACAAAAAGGCCCACACTCGTGAGGACAGAAAGGATGAAAGGAGCAGTGAGGATGAAAGCAAAATCATTCAGGATGATGCAGGAGCTCCCTCGATGCAGGACTCTGGTCTTGAGCAGGAAGAGTCTCCGATGGACTTGAAGGTAGTGGAGTCTCCTGTGGACTGTGAGGCAACAGGAAAGGAGAATGAAGAGAGCGAAAGCATCTCTGAGGGGGAAGGCACAGAGAGAAAGTCCACTGAGAAGAGCAGTGATGACAAAAAACCAAAGACTGATGGGGCTAAGAGTACTGCAAAAGCAGACAAAAGAAAGAAAGTCTGTACTGTGTGCAACAAACGTTTCTGGTCTCTGCAAGATCTGACGCGACATATGCGGTCTCATACAGGTAAGAGGAGACTTGAGGGCAGAACAGATTGTGAGCAGATACACCACTAGACTGAGGTGTCTGCTCTGTAGGTGCACGATTGCCGCTAGCACTTGAGGTTGGAGACACTGCTTTTAGTCCTACAGGTATCTGCAAGGTGTCTGCCCCAATCCCCCATGCTGCATACAAAGCCTATCGAGGGAGCGGGAATTGACAGCACTGCCTTATCTTCGTTCCCAAACCGTTTTTCCCCATGCTTGTTTAGAGATGAGGGCAAGTATTGAGCTCCTTGGGCAGTTGTTCTGTCCAGCTTCTGACTCCCTCCTTATCATGTGCACATGCCTCTACCTCTTCCCAGTATTTTGACGAGCAGTAGAGAAACCTGGCGGTCTATGATAAGACTTCATCTCTGAGTGAAAGTTTAGAGTGAGAGAGAGTCTGGTTTTGTCCGATTATCTAAGCCTGGTATGGGTAATGTGCTGGTGATCTGCATGACCTGCTGCTTGAGTGAAAGGCAAAGCTACAGTGGGCACCCTGCTCTCCGTTCAGGCTTGGGCAGGGAGGGTGGAACACGGGTAGTAAAACGCTTGTCTGATGACTTGACTCAGCAGTTAAAAGATGTGGGATCACTTTATGCGTTACTCAGTTTGCAGCAGTACCATGCAAAGGAGATGAAGCCATGAGCCAGCTCAAAGGTGAATTAATCATTCATTCTTACTGATGATGCGTTTTACCTGTCAGCTGCTCTGACGTGGGAAGACTGGTGCAGTTTGACATTTTTTATCTTTTGAAGGTGCTCTCTGCTGAAGACAAGATCTTTGTGATTAACAAAATATTTGTGCTGTAATTGACAGTGATGTTTAGTAAACCACATCAAATATAAGTGCCTTAACCAAACTTTTTAGCCTTCTGAATCATAAATATTGACCTCCTGTGTGCAAAACTGACCCATTTTCTTCTGGCATTGAGCCACAAGTGAAACAGGGGATGGGTCCCATTCTTGTGTCTATTTTCATGCTAAATTCTAAAGTCTTATAAAGATGCTAATATGTAAAGTACTGAGCTTTACCCCCAAATGATACACTGGTGTGTGCCTGTGGAGATTCCCATACTGTATGTTTTAATTGTTTTCATTGCATGCTGAGCTATATAGGCCTTGTCAGTACTTTTTTTTCCCCATTTGTTTCTCTTATTTGTCACTGGAGGATGTTTTAACATGGAATAGGTGTTCACTAGGAACCTGGGTCAGTGCTTTCTTCAAATTTAATGAATGTAAATACCACCTATCCTCGCTGTTAAATTAACACATTTTCAACTGAGGATTTTGCCTCAATACTGTGGGTTGACTCTCCTCCTCCTCCTCTCCTTCCCACTTGTTCAGCTATATTGACAAAATACTGTCAGGTTGTAACATTGCTTATACTTTGGTTTTAATGTCTGGGGTTTTTTAAAGATAACTGTAAGGTTTTATAATTTCTTTCCCCTGGAGAGGAACGTTTGGCATGCACTGAAGTGTGCAAGAAACCTCTGCCTGCCTCCTGGATGGCAATCAGGCTGGAAATGTTTCATTCTCCCAGTGAAGGCAGCTTCCTCTCCCAGTGAAGGCAGCTTCCCAGCAAACAGTTGCGGGGTGCTTGGGCACCTGCCCAAGCACAGGGTGAGCCACGGCGCTGCTTCGGCCACAGCCAAGTGCCAGGTGGGCAAAGGCTGTCGGCTGAAAATGCTCCTGGGGAGCTGTGCCCTCCCTTGACAGCAGATGCCTGAGCAGTCACCAGAGGGAAACGTTTCTAAGAAGTGTCAGGCTTCCCAGGGACAGCAGGACCTACCTCCACATTTCAGGCAGCCACCTCGAGTTGGTAATTGGTTTTCTTTTAATGATCCCAAGCATTATTGCAAGTGAGAAATGAGCCACAACTGTCTTGTTCTGCGTGCTCTTTGGCACAAGATGGTGCCTTGATGGAATTGCATCACTGAAAAATCTTTAAGAGGTGCCATCAGAAACAGAAAATGAAGCGGTCAGGGTGGAAACTTCGGTTCTTCAGAGCAGACAGCACCTTGGGCCACAGCGCTTACTTGGGACTTTGGGGGAGTTTTGTCTGTGGGGCTGTGGTTGCTTTGTTTTCTGGGAGCTCATGCTTAGGAAAGTATTAGAGCATTTCAAGTGCAAAAAGCAGCTTTGAGGTCGGAGCAGACTACCTGTTGATTACAGCAGAGGATGCCTGCAGCCACTCTGCTGCTTAAGATTGCAAAATAAGAGGAAAAATTCGGTCCGCTGAGTAGCATTTCTGGAATGGGTGTGAAGAGGTTTTTCAGGGGCTTTCACATGTCACTGCTCAGCCCACAAAGCACCAGTGGGCTGAGGGACACCAGCAGCTCTGTAAATAACATCCTGAGGCAGATATTTTTCACTCAGTCAGTAAATTTTTATTACTTCTAACAGACACTTACTGTGTCCCATGAATGCCTGACAAGTCTATGTCCTTTAGCTGCTCTGTGTCCGTTTTGAAACGTGGTGATAACTGTCTTCTGCTTCACATAAAGAGGAAGGGCTGTTGTGGCAAGGGTAATTCCTGACAACCTCTCTTCTACTTCTACTAAATGCGATTAACTTCCGCATTTCATGCTTGTCCATCGGTCAGCGTCTAAGTGAGAGGGAGATGTTTTCTCACGTGCTCTTCAGTTTTTAAGCGGTGTTGACCACCATTACCTGGGCAGTATCCTCATCCTTCCATCTCAAGTCCTCTTTCTCCACATGTATCAGGGACTGACCTGCAGCAGGGAGCCCCCATGGTGGGCTGGTTTCACAAGGGCTTTTGAGCTCCAGAGGATGACTGGAGAACCTTCTTCCAGCAAGGTTGCTGACTAAATTAGGTGGGATGCTAACAAGCACCTGGGGCTTATGGTCTTCCCTCCTTAGTGCAGGGCAATACCAACCTTGTAGACATCTTAAGACACTTAGTTTCGGTACTTCATTTGTGCCCCAAGGGATTTACCTGTACTCCTGCTTGGATACCATCAGCTAGTTTGCTAGTACAGAAGCAAAAATTCTGCATAAACGCAACATCTATGTTTGATATAGATAACTGAATTTCCAAAGTGTAGAGCATCTTACGCTGCTTGAAACAAGAGAGAGGTGCGTTTGTAACCTTACAGCTGACTTTGTATTTTAATTCTCTTCTAGGTGAGAGACCGTACAAGTGTCAAACCTGTGAACGGACCTTCACTCTGAAACACAGCCTGGTTCGTCACCAGCGCATACACCAGAAAGTCAAAAATGCCCGAAACCATGGGAAGGAGAGCGACAAGGAGGAGACCCAGTCGAGGTGTGGAGAAGACAGTGAAAATGAGTCTAGCCACAGTGGCACCAACCCCATCTCAGAAAATGAGTGCGACTCCGCGGGGGGCATCGGTAGCCATACATCACTCATGGGAAGCCGAAAAGAGTCCCTGGCTGGCACGGCCAAGGATTCCCCCTGCAGAGAGGAGAGGCCAAGCGTGCGAGGAGCCAGCACCTGCCTCGTGGAGCCCACCAAGAGTGCACAGAAACAGACAGCAAAAGACCAGGAACCTCGGGGTAGCTCCGAGCACGAGAGGCCCTCAGGTTTCATTCAGGACTTGCTGGAGATGCACAACAAAAAGTCTCCCATGAATCACATCCTTGCCTCTGCAGACAGTGCGCCTCAGCTCTTGGGGGTTGAATGACTTGCTAGGAGGTTGGACCTATCCAAGCACGCAAACTGAGGCCAGCAGAGCAAGGTTTCTGGAGTCTTTGTTTTTGGAAGAGCAAACTACAGCTGTGGGGAGAGTATGGCAGACTGGACGCGGTGCCATATGCCTTTCAGTATAATAATGCAAGAGACTACAGTATATACTGATTTGAGTGCCTTACTACTTTATTAGATCTTTTGGTATCATAGATTTTTTTTCAAAAATGATTTTTTTTTTAATATTTTAATGAATTATTTGGAGAGGACCTTTTTCATTTAAGCATTAATGTTACCTTTTGTATTGGTGTGCGTGAGCTTGTTCTTTTATATCTGTGATAGTCGCTGTGTTTGTTCTCTGAGCTGGAAATGGGGGCAGTGGGGTGGCAGGCCCTTGAATACCACAGCCAATAACTGGAAGAAAAAAAATTATGTGAATTTCATATGAAATAGTCAGAGGAAATGCAGATGAAATGTTGATTTATCGTTTTTTCTCAGTAGATGTTCTTGCATTTGCCACATGGTGGAGCATTAAGCCTATTCCAGGCCTGAACAACGTGGCAGTTGAAGGTGTTCAAAGTGGTTCAAGCCAAAAGCAGGAAACAGGATGAATTTCAGCCTCACACTTGTTTCCACTTTTCAGCATTAGAAATGGTCTTCTAAATCCTAGGGGGTTTTTCTGGCCGTCGTGGACTGAGCGTGTATACAGAGAAGAGTTACATAGCAACGTTAACCTATGGAAATTATGCACCCGCTGTTATATATGTTTGATTTGCTTCAGTATATTATTATTATTATTATTATTATTTTATTATTATTATTTTATAAATCCATCAGTCCGCTTGTCTCTGCAGTCAGCAGAAACCAATGGGCAATATTTGCCCACGCAGATGTGTAACGCAGCTTGGATCCCCTCTCGAAATGTTTTTGACATAACACTTTCACCAGCTCCTCTTCTTATGTTGCAGCTCTTCTACTGTACTTTAAATGAAACCCTTCCTCTGACCGGAGAGTCAAATGGAGGCCAGCGAGGTATCATCACACCCGTACAGGGGAACATCTCACTCGTGGTGGGGTGTGAGTGCGTGCGTGTGGGTGCGTGTGCATGCGAGCGTGCGTGTTGGGGGGAGAAGTGTGTGAGAACGGGGCCGTGTGAGGCCCCTCCAAGTGCGTAAGAAAGGCACTGCGAGTACTAGATTAATCTTGCAAGCACATCGGTGACAGCGTGTGTTACTTAAAGAGCAAAGTTTATTCCGTCTTCCAGTTGAAAGCAAGCAAGAGAGAAATGCGAGCCTTACCGTCATCTTGCTACTGTCATGTTCTAGAGCAAGAAAATACTACTGGTAATAAAACTACAGATATAAGACATGTTAAAAATAAATAAAATAAATTAAAAAAAAAATTCTTCCTGAGATTTTGGGGTTGATGCTTGAAGACTTGAGGTGTGTGTCTAAATTTCATATCAATAATTTAACCCCTTTAATGCTGGCAGCTGGAATTTCTCCGTATGGCTCCTGTTGCCGGCAACAGGTGACACTCCAGCCACCAGTATTGAAAGGGTTAAGCGAAATGTATCCTACTGTAGCTGCGCATTTTTAGGAGTGCCCAGCGTTTTTGTTGTCCTTGTTGTCGTCCTCGTTATTGTTGTTTGTTTGTTAATTGTCCTTCAGTCATGACCTCTGGGACAGACAGAGCCATAATAGCATTGCCGGAGCCTCACTGTGCTGTTCCACCGCTGCAGCCCCCAGCCCAGCCCGCACTGTGACCCTCCCTCCCTCCCCTCCGCAGAATCGCTTTTCCTGCTCTCCCCAGACATGGAGGAAGTGGGCCTCGGACCCAGTCTATATTATATAATATATATATCTATATATATCTATATCTATATTAAAAATTCTCCGAAAATTTCTGGAGACTGAAATCTCATTGTCCAGAATTCAAAGGAAGAGAAACGTTCTTGAGTAATATTCTTGCGAATAGAATAAGAAAAAATGGTTGAGGTATATGTGATTTCTATTTTTTTTTGTTGTTGTTGTTGCTGTTGTTTTTTTTTTTAAATAGGGATGTTTGAACCAGTTCCGAAACGAAGCTAACGCCAGATATAGACAAATCAATCACAACCAATGATTCATTTGAAACTCTACCCAGGTGCATTCTACTTAATTAAAACCAGTTCATGCATCCCTTAAATTGTTATTACTATTATAATTATAATTATAATTATTATTATTATTTTGGGTATTTTTTGGTTTTTGTCGTTTTGTTGGGGGTTTTTTGTTTGTTTTGGGTTTTTTTGCAACTCTCCACACTAAACTGCGCAATACTGTGGGGGAGAAGCCATTACTAAACTATATGCTGCAGAACAATGTAGCAAGTAATTAATTCCCAGCAGCCTGCCGGGACATCTGCTAGCAATAATCACTATTGATTTAAAGCTTTATTTAGCCTTCATCTATATCCTAGTAGAGTATAAGATCTTGCCACATTTTATTGACATTTTCATTAGTTGAGTTTGACTGAGAACAGTTGCTGTTGTTGGGTTTTTTTTGTTTCCCCTCCTCCCCCAATATTAAACTGTGAAATTTATAATGTGTTTAAACTATGGGTGAATCTTAGGCTTTAGTTTGCATGTTCAGCTAATTTGTCTCTATACGATTTTTGTTTGAATCTTTTTATTTTTTTTTTCCTCTCTCAGGGCTTTTACAAAAAACAAAAAAAAACAAAAAAAAAAGGATCTTCTGAAATTCTTTTGCCTGAGTTGCAATGGACTTAGCATTGAGATAATTCAATCACTACATTAAGCACTTGACTGTGAAAGCGAAAGAAAAAAAAAAACCACAAAGGAAAAAAGAAAAAAAAAAAGAGAGAACCTTGTTTGAGGCTGTTGTGAAATAACTCTTGGGGGCTATGTGACAGTCTGATTCCATTTTCAGAATGATTCATCATCTTCTCTCTCCTCTCTCTGTATGTCTCCTTTCTCTCCTCTCTCTCCACGAAGGAAGTTTAATCCTAGTGATTTCATCCCATGCAGGAAACAGTAATAAATGTGTAGAATTCATATTTTTCTAAAGGGAACTTAAACTGCTGCTACGAATTGTGTACAAGACTGGTTTATGCCACATGAACAGAGAATCACACATTTGTTTTGGTACTTTTATTCCTCTTTTTATTCAGTTGTACAGTACTTCCAAATTCAAAAAGTAAAAGTTGTTCTGTATCAAACCATCTAAGCAATAAAATGTTATATTTAAAAATTATAGGTTACAAAATGGACGTGGCTTTTCTTGTGGGTTTGTTGTAACTTGCTTTTGGACTTCTCTGCTAGAGGACGACGTACAAGCTGGAGCTTATCTGTGTAAATAGCAGTCACCGTTTCTCTTCCTTCAGTTGGACTGAGTTTGAATTGGAGATGATTGTAGCACTTTGAAAACTCACGTTCATTTTGACCCACCATTTTCTGGTAGTCAAACCATTGACTGCCGTCAAAACCCTTGTGACTACCATTTCCTGGTGGTGAAGCCCCGCTGAAATGGTGCTTTTCTCTTGGTGCGGTTCCTTAACGTAGCAACTGAAGAGAGCAGGAGGGTGCGTGGGTGCCGATGTTCCTGCACAGGCGTTGGGTCAGGGTTCTCTGTCCTTTCTGGTTTTTTATTAACCGTAGCCCCGTGAGCGTCCTTCTGGCACGTTGTGGTGATCTACAGTATATCAGTCATTTTCTGTATAAACGAAATAGGTTTCTGCCACCATAGTTTTATTTTTACATAAATGTGTATGGCTGTGAAATCTTCAGGATGTGTTTGAAAGCCACGTGCATGTGTCAAAAAAAAAAAAGAGAGAAACGCTTTGTTTTAGCTTGTTGGAGCCACCTTAGCTGCATTTTATATGCTTTCCTATAAATAAAACACATTTCACGGTGTGAGCCAAAGAATCATCTGAGTTGCGTATCCAGTTCTGGAGGCCAGGGAACTGCGGCGAAGCTGAAGCATCCACATCTTCCTAAGTCCTGGTGGGGTGGTGCTTTCTGGTAGAGAAGTGAACCAGGATCAGAATCAGAGAGATGTTCCCAGGGGGTAAAGCGCTGCTGCTTTCCTCCCTCAGGCCTCCCGTACCTCCGTGACGAGGTTAAAACTCGCGCAGCACGCTCGCTAGTGGGGACCTGGGCCCTCGCCCCCCAACAGGGACAGGTTAAAAGAAAACCAGTCAGTCGGCCAGCTCTGCCCCCGGCCCCGGGTACCCGATGAAGCCGGTCTCTGTGAACCGTCTCTGGGTGGGAGCGAGGATTTCTGAGGGAGGAAACCTGCAGGAAATGGCTTTCTTCCCTCTCCCACCCGCCGGCCTGAGAAATCTCCCCTCCTCTGGCGCGACGGATGGGAAAAGTCACATCCAAAGCGTGGGGGACCTGTCACGAGGTGTAAAATCAAATGGGATGAGTCTTACGTGGCTAGGAAGTGATTGTGGCTAATTACCTAGGAAACGGACAACTCGGCAAGCACTTGGTTCCTGCCCATGGAAGGGTGTGCTTTGTGTACCCAGCCCTGGTACCTCCTTCTGCCTAACTTTGACTGTGACCGTCCCTGAGCTGGGAACTTCCCTGCTCTTCTTTGCCTTCGCTGGGGCAACGCCCGGCAGGGCCAGCCGACCTTGGCTCCGTGTTGGCGTTTCCCTCTCCCTCCTCCTGCCTCCGCCCCTCCCCGCGCTGACTCCTGTGGCGGGGTAGCGAGAGCTGCCCTGAAAGGTCGGGTTGACGGAGGGACGGAGAGGAGGAGGAGGTGGAGGTGGTGGTGGTGTTGCCTCCACGTGCCTCCTCCAGCGTGCTGCTTTCTCGCCTCGTGCCCTAAAGCTTTTTTTTCCCACCCTTTTGCAAAGCCGCAGGTTAATTCTTGGTGAGGGTGGAGAGGGGGGCACAGCTCCCGTGTTGTGGATCTCTCTCGCAGCAGTGCCTCAGGTGCGGAGTCCGTGCGCTCGCCCCAGAGCGTTAAGGTTTGGGGGAGACCTAAGCAAGTTCCTCTGCCACCACGGGGATGCCTTGGCGGCGAGGGCAGCTGGAGGGTCGTTTGTCTGGAAGTGTGGGATGTGTGTCCGTGGGCTGTGGACTGTGGGGATGGGAGGGAGGGCTGGTCTGAGATAGCAGGCTTGGCCAAAAACTGTCTGTCCCAAAGTAGGATATGGAGCCTGGCTGGAGCATCTTCTGCATATTTACTGACACTGAAACACAAACTGGTGAAGAGAAAGGAATAACTATTTCTTCTCCATTATCCAGCTGCCACAAAGTACCCAGCATTTGGGGGATGGGAGGGCTGCATACCTACACTTAGATCTTCAGAAAGTGAATACAATGAGGAATGATTTGCTGTTGAGACTATTAACACAATGTTTCACCCTGTGCCGTTGAAAAAAGTAATTAATTCTGAAACAAAATTAGATGAGTCCCAATTCAACTAGTGAGGAAGGCGAGGGGCAAAAGTTTACTTAAAAACTTTCCTTGTTCACAAGCCTCTGGTTTGGGGAATCACACGTGACTTTATCTTTAGGTGTTTCTGTCGAGATTGGGAGTTAAGATGGGGTTGACAATGTCACTTTTGGAAACCCTGAGGGTTGGGCTGTCTGTAAAAGGGAGACGCAAGACCCCAGCACGGCATAACTGGCGCTTTCTGTACGTCCGTCTGAAAGGCACCGCCTTCTATCACCCACTCTGATAATGCAGGAGAAGAAAAGGATGGTGAAACGCATTGATTGGATTTTTTAATCGGGGCATCTCCAACTGCTGGACTGTGGAAAAACGTGCCACACTGGCGTTTCCCAGGACCTGGGTAGCTGAGCAGCCAACATCAGGGAGGAAAGCGAGTAAAACCGGTACAATGCACCAGTATCTTCTGGTGACGTGGGTCACTTGCACTCCCCAGCCTCGGAGCTGTGTGAAGCGCTTTTCCTCTCCCGTCCCTTTCCTTGGCAGTACTTGTGATCGCCTGCGCTGGGGAGAGGTTTGCTGCACCTCTGCTGCAACAGTGGAACGGGCAATAAGGAAGATGCTGGTTTTGCTCTCTGGTCTGTTTAAATAAAGGAAGAGCCACATTTTGACTTGGGGGCTTTTGAAAACCTCCTTCATGTCAGAGAGGAGCTGAATGTTTCACAACAAATGGTCCCAGGTCTGGGAAAGTGTGCGTGGGGGAAAAGGTATGTATCTAACCTGCTGGTGGGATGACTTTATTTGACTGGGTATCTCCAGCTTAGCCTGCCTGTGTGGTGGCTGACCTGGGGACAAGATCGGTTGCCTGGCTGTGTATGTAGCACCGTGTCGCTGTGGTGACCCATGGGCTTCGGGTCCTGGACATGCTCTGGGTTTGGCCGCTAGCCCCACACGGGAGCTGCCCTCCTTGCTCCATGTCCTCACGTGTACACACAGGGAACAGGGGAAACAAATGTCCAGGAGCGTATTGTTGTCACTGCCTGAAAACCGGCGGCCGCTGGTACCTGCAGATTTGTTGGCAGGTCACAGCATTTCCCTAATCTCGGGCAAGCACTGCCATGCTGGATCACAGGATTGGAGATAGCGAAGTATCCCTAAAACGAGGGGAGGTTCCGCACAGCTGGGATTCCTGAGGCAACAGCTCTGCTGAGGGGGTACACAGTCGCAGGCTGTTCCTCTGGTTTTGAGGTAAGGATGTAAGCATGTTTTGTTCATGCAGCCCCTCCAGAGCCTAAAGTGTGTCCTGCAGTTGCACAGACTTGGGATCAGCAAGTCTGGAGCTCTTGGCTCTTCCCAGCATGGCCACGCTGGTGTCTTTCCTACTCACCCCAGCTGAGGATTGTGTTACTGGGAGTGTGATTTTTAGATACTTTAACCCCTTCTCACCAGTCCTGAAAGGACGATTTATACCAAGTAAGCACAAGGCGTTTCTCCTACATAGCGAGTGGGCGTTGGACACTGGTGGTGTGTGCCCTTGGGCCTATGAAGAGTTACGGACCCACCCGTCCCGTGGTGTGCGCGTGTCTGCGTGGGACTTATCGGAGGCCGGGGGGGGACAGGATGGAGAGGAGTGCTCTGGGGCAGGATAATTTGGTGCTTTAGGATCTCTCGCCAGCCGCACCTCTTCCAGGTGCGAAGGCTGCAAGAGCTCCTCAGCGGCTCCACCTGGGCAGTGAGGCCTATTTAAAGCAAGGGGTGGGGTGAAGGGTAGGATGTGGGTAAAACAGTGTTGTATGTGTGTGCTACTGAAGAAGCAGCAGTCCTGTATTATAAAAAGATATTTATGAAGCTGTTTTTCCAGTAAGATTTCCCCCCTGCCCCCAAGAAGTGTATTAACATCTAGGAGAAAGAGGGTGGAGGGAAGTTGGCCGGCTCAAAGGCGGCGGTGAAGGCACAGACCGATGGCAGGCTACTGCACGGAATGGGATGCCCAACAGATACAGGAACGTCTACCTTGCTGTTGCTGGCTGTGTGTCACCTCAGGTAGGTGAGATGCAATCTGCATGCGTGCGTCACGGTGTTAACGGGCTGCCCGACAGAGCAGAAAGTTGACTGAATTCTCTCAGGAAATGAAAACCTTCAGAGTATTCCTAGGTAAGGGGGCAAGATGCCTTCATTTCAGGATGCATCTGAAATCACCCTGTAGAGCTGAAACTAAGTAAGGATGGAGTTGAGAAGCACTGCTGAGGCTTTAAAAAAAATTCTAGTATTACCTCCTACTTCCAGTTCTTGAGTCCCCTCTCAGCCTAAAAAAAAACCCCACACCCGAAGGAAACGGGAGTTCTTTGCAAGTTAAATACTAGTAAGAGGGAAGGCTTCTCTGGCTCACTGAACCTCGCTGCGTAACATGGTAGAAAACCTTGTAGCAATCCCCTTGAGTAGTAGGAACTGAAAATAGCTCTCTCCTTCGCTGCGCTTCTTGTTTATTTCTCCCGTGCCAGACTTGCCTCTCGTTTGGCAGGGAAAGCTGCCAGTAGCGCGTGCGGAAACTCTGGACGACGGGCATTTGGAATACGCCGTTGTGAAAGCGTTTGAACTTCTCTTGGGCCTTTCAGCAAAGGCCTGTGAAGCGGTTTATGAGCATCAGTTAATAGGAGGCTGTAAATAAGAGAAGTTTGTTTTCATCAGGAAAGGCCTGATCTATTTTCATAATCTCAGAGGCTGAGGTTAATGCGGTAAAGGCCAGCTCTGCGGCGGGCTGACTTTCCGTCGGTCATTTTTAGCCCATAATTGCACAGGGAGCGTGGCCGTGCTGCTCGTAAACACGTGCGAAGGTCAGGACAAAATGTCAGCCAGAGCGGTCGGTGGCTCCGCTGTAACGCGTGATCCGAGGAACAGCAAAACGTGCCTCTTTGCAGCAAGTATGCAAAGAAAGGGTCCTGCGTGGATGTCCTGGTTTCAACCAGGATAGAGCTGGTTTTCTTCACAGAAGCTAGTGTGAGGCTGTGTTTTGGGTTTGGGATGAGAAAATGTTGATAACGTGCTGATGTTTTGAGCTGTTGCTGAGCAGCCAAGGACAGTCCAGCTTCCCGTGCTGGGCTGCCAGCGAGAAGGCTGGGGGTGCACGGGGAGCTGGGGGGGGACACAGCCAGGACAGCTGACTCAGGCTGACCAGAGATATTCCATAGGATGTCATGTCAGTATATAAAGTTGGGATGAAGAAGAAGTAAGCGGTGGAGGGACGTTTGGAGTGATGGCATCTGTCTTCCCAAGTAACCGTTAATGCAGCCCGGCCTCCCTGCGGATGGCTGAACTCCTGCCTGCCCGTGGGGAGCGGTGAATGAATCCCTTTGTTTTGCTTTGCTTGCATGCGTGGCTTTTGCTTTACCTATTAAACTGTCTTTATCTCAAACCATGAGTTTCCTCACTTTTACTCTTCCAGTTCTCTCCCCCGTCCCACCGTGGGGGAGGGAGCGAGTGGCTGTGTGGGGCTGAGTTGCTGGCTGGGGCTAAACCACGACTGTGTGTGTGTGTGTATGCACAGGACTAGCTGCCCCTGCCCTCAGACAAGGAGTGGGCACGGGAACGAGTTCATTTGGGTCACTAAAGCACTCAGTGTGTAACCTTTCCTGCTGTCTCCCGTTACCTGGGTGTACCAAGAATGACGACAGATTTGCAACTAGATTTGTTGTTTTAAATGAGCAGCACCTAATTTTTAATGAATCTGCAACCCAAAAGGAATATTTGTGTTTTATTTTAGGGTGATGGCAGTGCTAGTTGTGAGATGTAGGCTTGCTTTGATCAAGAAATATTTTTCCCAAGCGTTTGCAACTCAAGCTTTACCATATGACCTGTGCTTAGGAATGGAAAAGTGACTGTGTAAAACCTGGCTGTAAACAAAAAAATGTAACCTTTTTCATTGCCGTTTTCCTTCCTACTGAAGTGTAGCCCCGCTTGATGCACAGGGCTCCCAGGTAGCCGTTGGGGAGGAGGTAGAACATGGGAGGACACGTGCTACCTCATGCACTGCTGCTGAGTGGGCTTCAGTACTCCTACATTTGCTCGCTTTGCCAGTAAATCCCTTTTTGGTGGCAGGATACTGAACACCATTTAATCTGTTGCCTTCAAGATGCTTATGTGGCTAAAAGTTTTTAAAGGCTTCAAGTTACATACATCAGGTCCACTATACTCCACAGCTGGAGAAAATCAAAGTATCAAGCCGCCTGTGTGTACACAGCAATCCGTGAAGTCTGCACCACAACACAGCCAGTCTGATTTTTTTGATCTCCTGTCTAGATCATTAACCGCCAGTATCTTTTTGAGTTGAAACCACAGAGGACTTCTAGCGCAGCTACCTGAAACCCCGGATCGGCGCCGAGCTGGCTAGAAAAGCTCTCTGGGGTTGTAGGGAAGGGAAGGGATTTGGAGAACAGAGCAACCTGTGCACCTCATGGTAACAGACTTTGGCACAGGATGCAGAGCCACAGGCTGCTTTTAATGCATCTGTTTATTCCTTTTTGGTGAATGTGCCTCTCGTAAACAATTTTGAAGTTTTTTTTCTGAACCCAAACACTTGCTTTAGCAGTGTAAAACACCTGCTTAAAAATGAGGGTAACTGATTTTAACAACCCGTAATTAAGAGAGAGCAGCTCCTCCTGGGGTTTCTTGTGGCAGTGTTTTACTGAGCTGCAGCTGTGGGATGTTTTGCCGTTTGTCAGCAGACCCTTGGTAGCCTGTACTTAATTACTGCTGTGGTCTATTGGTGGCATCTGTTTTGGTGCAGTTCTACAAATCCAGCAAAACAGCAATGATGAGGCGATGGCCCTTGGGGCTTGTCCCTGAAGGACAACTGGAGGAACAGCAAGGGGTGCTGCACCCAACTAAAGGACCAGTAAACGGCGTGCGGTGAGATGCTTTTAAGAGGAGCAGAGGGAGTTCAGCCTCAATGGGACCTTGAGGGAACGTCTAACACAGTAGCGTCATTCCACGCTCACACAGGGTGAAGCCAGCGATTGTTCTGGCTACGTGACTGCAGCCGATGCCTCGTACTTCATCCTCGTCACGCCTGTCAGTTGGGGTTGGTGGTAACAGGATGCTGCAGTATCACAACCTGTCAGACCACTGATACATTGGAAAGGAGGTGGTCCCTGGGTAGTGTGGTTTTTAAAATACAAGCTAAATCCCGTTTCATTTGTTTTTTCTTTCTGAAAGACTGCCTTTGCTGTGGTGCAAGATGTGCTTCCTAGATTTCAGCTTGCTTATAGCAGTAACCAGTCAGGATTAGTTGGGCAAAATGTCATTTCCAGCTGTGAGAAGTACTTCCATTCTCTGTGAATGAACCGCTATTACAAACAACAAAGCATTAACTAAAATACTGGCTCTACGGAAATTGTAACGCACTTTATCATCAAGTTTTGTAGGGTATTTACACTTGCTTCTAATTATAACCTGTTATTTTGGTGACAACGTTCGCTGTGCTCTAGTAATAGTCATCAGCTGCTATTTAAATTCTAGCTCTTCCTTTCCAATGGAAACCTGCAGTAGGGTACTTTAAGACTTTCCTCCTTTCTGTGTAGAATCCTGCTAAAGAAGAACAGTTTGTTCTTTCTGTCTCTTGGAAACTTACTGGTGGACTTGCCAGCTGAGGTTGGGATCAAGCATGTTGTCATGGCAAGGTCCTGTGCACTGCTCGCTCTTGTAGTGCTGTGGCTCTCACACAAGGACGCGTGCTTCCGCGTTCTGGATGGAGAGGACTCTGATTCAGCTTTCATGGAAAAAACACTCCAGCTGAAGACATAATGGGGACCTACTTGCGTGTGAATGTGCTCAAGCTGCACGTGGAGTTTAAAGGCCCCCATTTAATCTAACTTGAATTGCAGGAAACCTTGCTGAGGAGCCTAGGACCAGGAAACCAGATGACAAAGAGGCAGCATCACGATTATCCCTGCACCTGCAATACCTTAGGCTGACCCTGTAGGTGCCTAGAGCCCTGGCTTCTTTTGGAAGCAAATACAAGACATTAGCATTTACAGCTTTTCAGAGTTTAAATGTCATGCTGTCAATTATTTTCTTAAAAGTGCAGAAAAATGCAGTGCTCAGACTTAATTCAGTGACCAAGACAAAGCAAAGAATAATTAAGAAAAGCCAGACATGGTTGCTCTGGCCCATCCATTTAGATGCTGCTCTTGGAGAAGGGACTAAAGCTCCCTTGTGCTTGTCTGTTGTATGAGAAGCAGCTTGGGAGATCCCTCAGCTGGCAGCTTTTGGTATTGCTGGCTACACCAATTTCCATCTAGTGAACCCAGTATTTTATCTTCACAATAAATGCTTTAATCACACGTGGTCCACCAATGCAGCTTCATCTGACTGAAACACTATAGTGTCTAGCTCCAACCAGTCCTGCAGGGCAGGACTGTATCTGTTTTACTAGAAAATACACTGAGGTAATCTTGAAAATGTCTTTTCTTCAGACACTTGTGTGGCTATGTATGTTAACACAAAGCATTCTCTTCACTATGTGAAAAGAGCCAGCTCTTAAGTTACGGTTTCATTATTCGAATTTAAGTGGCACAGGGAAAACTCGGTCAAGGCAGGACAAGCTGTGGTTTCCATGCAAGCTGAACAGACCAAAAGTGATGAGGAAAGACAGGTTAAGTTTCAGTTTTCCCTCACCAGTTAAGGGGCTGGAATGTTGCAACGCTGAAATTTTACTGCATCTTGCTTAATACGTGAATTTATAATCAAGGCTACTAACATGAAGGGACAGAAAAATAGCCTACTGAAATTAAGACTGTACTGTCTGGCTTAGTAAGAATAGAGACCAATATGAAATCTCAAAAATCCATCATCTTCACCTTCTCAGAGAAAGATGAGGCAGACTTCAAATTTGAGTTACTTTTATGTTCTCTGGGCACTAAAAATACATCTTAACACATCTGCTTTTAAGTGTTCTCTTATTTAACAACAGATGTAGTTCACAAACACAGGAGTCTCAGCATCCTTTATTTTTAAGCCATTTTTGGTTTGCTTTTGTTAGCTCTTTTTTTCCAGCAAGTCTTACCACCTTCTGTTTGGATGCAGAACCAATACACCTGCTTGAACTGCTACTTTTAGTACTACTGCCTGGAATATTATTGTTTGCTTGGTCAGACTATAGCATGCCCTTTAAAGCTACAGGGATTTGGCCTTGCTATGACCTTGTGCTTCAGCAGCCTTTAAGCATCTTAACAGGTCCTTTTCACACTGCCTACAGCTCAACAGCAGGTTGTACTTTCTAGAAATGTAGGGGACAGCATCTCAGTTTTAACAGATCAGGATTCAAGAATTTACTGAACACTTTCCCAGGGCCCTCCCTTATTCTTATTAAGAATTTAAATCTTAATTTTAGTCCATTGTCCAAAACATAGAATACTTCCTTGCTATTATTCTTATTCCAACTACACTTGTAGAAAAGCAGCTTTTGAAGAACAGCATGATTTCACTCTTTGCACATTTGCTACTGCAGGTTGCTTATCAAGGAAAAGAGCACCAGCATACCACCCGGCCTCTTGGTGCCACTCATGCTTTATTAAAAAAAAGCTACACAATGCTAAGAAAAAAAAAATCGTTTACTTTACAAAAAAACCTGCAGCCATTTTCAAGAGATCTGATCTCACTTATAAATGAAAGTCAGCAGGTAAGAAAGTAAATGTTAATTTAACATTTCAGTTGCAGTACATAATCTAAACTTAATCATCCAAAACAATCAGTCATTCTTAAACTGACTGTTGATTATATCTACACAAACCACCATCTATATTACTTGATTAAAAAAAAATCCCTGGGAAAATTTAGAGATAAATGGAAAAATGTCAGAAGAATGTTACTTAGCCTACATATAAACTCTTGAAGAAATGGAAAGATCTTTCTGGTCTTGCTCTCCTCTAAGTTAACTGCAATTCCTCTCTGTCTTTAAGAAAAGTCTTAGTGTAAAGCTGCTAAATTCTGTTCAGTCAGGCGATTATGAACTGGTGTACCATGAATCTATGTAGTTACCACCAAGTCACACTAGTGCTATGTCTTACTATCTCCATGGAAGTGTATTGTGCAAGTCTCAAGTAACTTCAAAACGCTCCTGAAACAGCCCTTGTGTCACTCCTATGAGGTAGGTACTGTCTTTTCTTCTCCAAAGGAAAGACAACAGAATCTTAACTGCTACTCAGTACATCAGGCACACAGAAAAACAGGATAACTCTACATTAGTGTTTGACTTTCCTGCTGCTTGCCTGAATTCAGAGCTTTCAACTACAACATTTTGTTTAGCACCATGCATTCTAGGAATAAACAGTGAATGATGTTTTTGATTATATCCATTCCAAGGTAAGGAAGATGTTCAGCGTAACTGTTTTGAAACAAGGAGAAGCATTGCCATCACTAGTCTGCTCCAGTCTTTGCCACAGTCTACAATTTGTTACACAATTACTCTGCAGCCACTCTTCTTTCTCAGCTTAAATGATACTGGGGAAAAAGCGAACTGCTGTCACAAAGCAGACAGACAGCATACAGATGGCTACAGCTATCAAATGCAGTTCAAGTATAGCTAAATTAATGCTTTGCTGCCACTGCAGATATGAACTCTGGAGCAGGTTTTTTTTACCCTAAGTATAGATTCAGTAAGTCTTCACAATTTTTTGAATTGGTTAGTTAAGGAGCTGTGAGAGAGGAACTGAACAGTGGTCCTTCACACTAAGGCTTATTTGCACTCTAAAACCATTTTAGCATCTCTTAGTAACAAGGAAGAAACCCTTGTCCACATCTTCTTTCACAGTTCTTGCTCCTCTTCTCATAACTTCACATGAGCAGTTGTGTGGTAGCGTAGTAAGCTTGCTGAAAACTAGGCTGGTAAGAATGATAGATTATACAAATGCTTGTGCTACCACATGGCAAGGGGTGACAGAGACAGGCAGCATTGCTGTTTGCTCCATCTTAAAGTCAAAGAAACTACACTCAGTTGATAATACTAATGATATGCAATAATGTACCTGTGACAAAGCTATCTCTATGTGTTTAAAAATTGAGTAGAAAATTACAGTACTAAAATAAAAACTGTTGCTTTATCCTATTGGTTAACAACTATGTTCGCCCATTTGAAGAAATCAGAGTGTGTACACTGGCTTACTCACTAGAAATAATGTAAGAGATGCCAAAGTTCAATTACCACTGCACACTAAAATGTTGTTGCTAAATTTCAACTACACCAAGCTAACAAGAAACAAGGAATTCAAAACTTCATTTATCATGAGCAGCAGTAGGGGACTGCTGGCTACTATGAACTGTCTCTGGCTGCAAAAGTTACTATGAACCATCCACAGTGAGCACCAAGTTGTTTGATCAGAAAGACTGTTTTGGTACAACCGGACTTTCCCAGTGCTAGCTCATATGCAAGCTGGCTAAACTGTGTCCTTTCTTCTTTCATGTTTAGAACTAACGAACTTAAACATCTGGACGCTAACCACCAAGTGCAGAGAAGAAAGCTGAAACCTTAAAATACTTATTTCTTATTTGTACAGTGCTTCAGTCTTTCAGCTTCTCAAGTCCTGGTCAGTGTAAGACTTCTAAAGGGCTTAACTTGCTTAAAAGCTCAATCAGTAAGGGCTAAACTATTTATCTGAACAAATAAAACTAGGATATTACAAATTAGTATCCTCTGTTCTGATCCTTTGTCTTTTATCCTGGAGTACCACTGTACCATCACCCCCTCAAGAGAATACCTTCCTATCTTGAGAAGAATTAAACTGTATACTCTTAAGCTTACCTGTTACCAGATGCTGGGGGGGGGGGGGGAATCTCCCAATTTCAGGTTAGAGACATAATCCAAGAGAGGGAATTGAGAAGTTCATCAGGTGCTGAAATAGCTACTGGCCTTTAGTATACAAAGCATTTAATACATAAATGCTTTGTTGAATCAATGCAAGCTTGAATAAACCTACCACAGAACCAGTCAGATTACATCACTGAAGGCAAACAAGGTTGTTCCACACAATTTGGGTGGAGTTACCTCTTATGAAGATAGCATTCAACTGTTTGCTAAGTGATCTGTATGACAAGTCAGTGATCTTAACTATTAAAAATATTCTGCCTGGGCTAGCTGTATTATCAGGAAGTTAAACAAAGCATCTTTGGGGTTGCTTTTCCTATTCTTATCTTTTCCATAGCAAGATGAGTCAAGAACACCTTCACAGTTCATTCTGACAAGGTACACAGTAAAGTAGTGCCAGTACAGGTAGTTTCAGAGCTTAGCTGCTTTGAACGTGCTATGACAGGATTTGTGTGTATTGCTCAGTGTTCATGGGGTCAGAAGCTCAGTCCCTGCAGAGCAAGTGTAGATCTGAAAGAGCACTTTCACATGCAGGGATCAGGAAGGGGAGAAGGTGACAAGACGTCTCAAATCAATGCCTCCTCCTGAACTGAAGAAGCTTCCAGATAACCTTCAGACACAGGAAGAGATGCAGTTGAGATACAAACAATTCAAGCCTTGTCCAAGTGCCTGATGTCAGCAAACTGACACCCTGCTCTCTTTACTGTCAGTTAAATTCCTGAATGCAATGGCTGTGGATCAATACCTCAGTACCTGGTAATCATGCAAGCTGTGCCTGCCACAAAAGAAAATTCAATTTTGATTGCATATAGCTTTTCTGCTTTAGTACTGAACTAACATGTAGTTAATAATGGATATGCATCTGTGTTACTAGCAGGAAAGACAAGGTGATTAAAAAAACAACTCAGACAATGTACTGACCAGGGGAAAGAAGTACGAGCTTTAAAAACTGCAAAGGGGGAATAGTTTGCCATTTAAAAAGATTATTTGAAGCCAACAGTTTTTCAAGTTCAGTTTCAAGTGTGTACAGTAACTGCAAAGGCCTTGCCCCATGTAAAGCTTTAAGAAAAGTCGACATTTTGATACATATGACATTCTAGTTTGTGTGAGAGAACCAAGAACTTACTGAAAAGTTGTTCTGGCTTATTCAGTAATTTCTTGAGTAAACATTGCAGAGCTACCACTATGATCAGCATACCTAGGCTGCTGGCATGACTCAGTAACTAACCATTTAACAAGTTGGGTATAAAAAAAATTTATGTAGTAATACCAATTCAGCACACAAATTCCATGCTTCACAAGTTCTGCTGCTGTGTAAGAGTCTTCCTAACATCTATGCAGGTAAGTTCAGATTTTTAGGCCACTGCATGCTCAGATCAAAACAGCAGCAAAATATCTATCACTAAGAGCAGCTATACCCAATTGTGCCTTTAGAATGTAAACTATGCAGAAATCTAGATGATCACTGCCTTGCCACTGAAATAGGACCATGCACACAAGCTCCAGTGTGTGCACAAAGTATAGAATAAAGTTACTTACTGAAAAAGAAAAATGCATACAGCTTCTGATACAGACATGATACAATCAAGACAGATTAAGTCACCAGACATTCAGATTAGAGGGAGGAGAAAAATCCTTCAAAGACAGTGTACAAGATGACAAGCCAGCATTACAAAGAACTCTAAAGGCACATTTCGGGTAACATGGTTCTGTTAAGACCAACTGCTTACACACGCAGGCACAAATCTTAATGGCTACCTCCCCACCCCCCAACAGTTAACAGAGAAGTGCATTTTCAGTAATATTAACACCATTCAGTTAATCTGTTCAGTCCAAATCTTTAGCAGTATTTTCCTTATGGTGATATGGATTCTCTTGCACTATTCCAATCCAAAAAACCCAAACAGGCAGGATTAGTAAAGGTTCAACTGTTGTACAGTTAACATTTACTCATCAGAGCCCACTGATCTCTTCTGTGCCCTCTTGTAGGGCAACCTCCTTGGTGAAGCTTTATCTATATTAAAAAAACAAAAAAAGATAGTTGCATCAATTTCTACAGCTACTTCAGATTAAGTGTTATATGACCATGTATTTTTCTCCCTCCCAAACACAAGCCAAACTGCCCTTCTAGTGCAATGCATCACCACAGAGAAGTCAGTTCAACCAACTTGTTAAGGCTTTAACTATTAGCATCCTAAATAGACAGTAACAAGAAAAGAATGTTCCTATTCTGTAACATGCAACTCCAGGGTGAGGGTTGTTCGATATGCCAGTTACTGAAATGCAAAAAAACCAAACCCAAAAAATAAACCCCACACCAACTCCTGATGAAACTGTGTGCTCTGTTTAGAAAAGCTCCATATTCCATAATTACACTTTTAGAAAGTTAATGAACTATTTTGATCATTATTGGTTTTGTGTTTACATGCTTAAAGAATACATGATTGACACTCCACTAGACAGCTTTGTCTTGCATGAAATACTTCTACATTCACACAGATAAACAGCAGAACATTAAGTGTTCTGGTTGTGAAAAACACACACTTTTCCAGGAGGCATCCATATTTGACTATGAAGAGGTTACTTAGTAATCAGATATCCCATATGGGGAAGCAACACAGCTTCAGCTGTATGATCACTAGATGCCAGAAGCATCATCCTACACTTAAGACTTTGACAGGCCTGTAGTCATCCTTTACTATGATGTTCCTTACATAGGTAGAATTTCAATCTTTGTAATATTATACAGAAGCTAGTGCTTTGTATGAAGCACTAAAGCAATTGCCAAGTGTATCTGTTGACTTAAAAATGCACATTTTCTTCAACAGAACCATCTCCAATAACTTCACTGTTAAGAGTATATGCAAACACAAGGAGCAGCCATCATACCATTACAAGGTACTCAGTACAGTATGAGTATCTTTCAACAATAAAAGAGTCAAGACCCTCTGAGGATCTCAAAGGCCATGTGTTTCAAAGGATTCTAGTGTAGAGTTCTAATTAAAAATAACCTGGAGCTAAAGAAAACCACAATTAACAACAACTTAAACATCAGTTTTTCCTAGACTTCAGGTATGATATGAACACCTATTTAGCTTAAGAAAGGGATGAGGGAAAAGAACCCAAACATTGCCAGGATCTGAACCCCTTTAAAGACAGCTTGCTCTTCTGGAAAAAAAATAGCATTTAGAGCTTCAGCCTTTCTTGCTAGATCGAGGCTTTTCAAATTCCTATGTCTAGATTTTATACTATCATTCTTGTGTCTCTCAGAAGACTGTACAAAAAAGTGTACATTTTCAGAAGTAAAACACCAGTCCTTATGCCAATGTAATATAGAAGAGTTAAAAAGGGTGAAGGAATCCAAAAAAAGAAGTCATCAACTCCTGGCACAACTTCGTATCAGAGAAAAGGCCTCTAGCCCTTCTACACCAAATAAAGCTCAGAATATGTTTGTTTCATCAAAACAGGAGCCTTTTTCAAGTAAAGGTAGTTCCTGCAAAGGGTTTTCAAAGCACTTCTCTTGTCTAGGATGCATTTTGTTTTAAGTGAGGCTATCTCACCTCACACCAGCCAGTGTTACTGGTAATAGGAGTTCACCTGGGATAAGGAAGACCAAGGAAGATAAACCTGACTATTAAACTATCACACCCAAGGCTGAGGTTTGTTTCTCACTGAAACAAAATGCATTCAGCCATTGTTCATGATCAGTCCTCCACTTCCCTCATGTAAGATCAGCTTGACACTACACCAAGGTAGTGGGGAAGGCAAAATACACACCTGCATTTTAGATAGAGGGTTCTGGGAACTGTTAGAGACAACAGTACTTCAGCAATATTCTACTGAAGCTACCTTACTACAATGTAATCAGAAAAAAATATACATACATGTATTTCTCATATATGAAAACATTTATACATATTTATGTTTATAAAATATGTTTGTGTGTTTGCATGCATCTGTTCTGTTCATGCTACATCACCAATCACTGCATGCAGGAAGCTGTACTTCTATCCATGCCTAATTATCACATGGACAACACGTTAAGCACTTCCACTCCAGATCAGAGTTTGCCTCACCTCTTCTACTCTGCACTGAAGCCATAGGAAAGCAAAACAGAAGAAACAGCAAGAGAAGTTAGAAATATCCACACAGAGAGAAATGTTCTAAAGAAATGAGATACTGGGTTTACTGTTGGCATTTCAGGTATCAGGTAGAACTTAAATCATTCTGCACTTGTGAAAGACATTAATACCAAGTCTTAATGTGGCTTTAGTTAAAACACACCTCTAATGCTTATTTAGAACTTTGGTCTATAGGCAAACTTCCAAACAACCTACAGAAACTTTGAGATGATACATATTTTCTCCTGTTTAAACTTCCTTTGTGATCAAGGTTTTGGGTAGAGATTTTATACTGTTGAAAAAAAGTCTATAGAACAAATTGTAGAAGTCACCGATAGCCATTACTGTATCAACCAGTGAAGTTTGTTATGTACAAGAATATGCTGCTAACGTAATAGCCTAATCATTAAGCACAGTGCTTGAGACAATTTTTTATTCCCTAGAAGAGAAGTATGCTATTCTGAGAAACTGGTATAAGCTATTTATTGTTGCAATTACTTAAGTTTGTTAGGCTCTAGTTTGTGGAAAACAGACTACTTACTTATTTGATTTAAAGTTTCTTGGGGAATCCAGCTCATATCAACATCATTCTGATTTGATGTTCCCATCTCTACTTTCTGTACCGGTCTTTTCCTCTGAAAATTCAAGAAAGAAAAACGGTTCTTCTTTACACAAAGTTTTGATAGCACAAATATTAGAAATAACTAATAATGCTATATTTAATGAATTGCAGTTATTTCACTGAGAGATAAACTTAAGGCTAATCAATGTATGAAGCTGCCTTTGTAGCTTAGCTTTAACTACCTTTACCATTAGCAATTTATTCACTTAAGTTTGGCATTACCACTTGCAATGCCTCACAATACTTATTCCACACAAAGATACCAAGATTTCATGCATGCCTGGGCAAGTTCATTATACCTGTCACAAAAAATGGCTGATGATCAAACTTTGTGATGACTGGTCTCATTATATTTGCAAAATAGATTTTAAAGCACAATAATCATGCCATGCTTCTTCCCAAGGGAAGCTAATTCAAAAATATCGTAAGCCAGACTGCACAAAGACACAGCCTATGCATTACATGCAGATGAGGCTTAAGGTTTCCACGGCTTTTACTTGCCAGACCACTTACACGGACAAACTCTTAGCTGTTACAGCCTTACAAACAGAATCCAGAAGGCCCTAGTCAACATCATGTCAAAGCATTAATAAGAACTAAATAAAGGACTAGACAGATGTTTTTCCTCAAAGTTTGACCTAGATTAAACCAACAGACAGAGAGCATGGGGAAAGTCTACCCAGTAAGTGTTGAATCAGTAGCTGCATGCTTCCAATTCAACCACTTCAGTGTGGAGCCAATGAGCATTAGGTAAACCAATCTAGCCATCTCTAAATATGAACATTTTTAAAAACTCTTGATTTTCCCAGTAACCTCTAAGGTCTTGGTTCTAAAAGTACATCTTCTAAAGTTTTACCTGTACCATTATGTGCCAGAAGCAATTACTGAACTGCTTTCTTTTCATATCAGAAAGGTCTTGTATTAACAAGTACACAGACAAAATACACTACCCACCTTCCTAGATTCTAGTAACTGATGTAGGCCAACAATGACAAGTAGACCAAGTCCAGCGAGGAACATGTACATGAAGATCCTTTAAAAAACAATTTAAGAAACTATTAACTAAAAATCTTAAGTATTTAAGAAAGTTTACAAAGAGGCATTGAAACTAAGCCTAGCTTTGGCCACAGTCCCACCGGATCTTTCCAAAGAACTTTTGTAGAGGGTAGGTGGGGAAAGAAACAATGAATCTGAAACTGAAGTGCTAACAAATATTAAGTAATTATCCTGACTGATTTCAGAAACTGTAATCCTAAACTTAATTCTGAAAAACAGAGTATTTGAAAAATGCTGTATGATCTGGGAAACTGTTATAAATCATTATTGAAATTTAGTAACTGCAGGAACTCTTTTGCAGTATCGTTTCAAGACACTGGGTCACAGGTAATATTTATTTTTGTGACAGCTTTAATCATGTACAAAACTCTTAAAAGTCTCTTATATGCTTTTAGTATGCTACTGCAAAGCAAGTACTGCTAGGATATTAGTTTACTTGCAACAGAGCTTTGAAAGGCCTTGCTTATCTTGCTGTGTTCCACAGTTACGATTCTACCTATGCAAACAATGTTTTAAATCTGTGCATTTTGGTCTGTTTTGAAGAATTCTACCTGAAATACCTGGAGATACTTAGCAAGAAGTGAACATAAATTATATCTAAAATTAATTTAGGAAATAGGCAGGAATTTACAGGTAAAGAAACTATTCCAAGTTGAATATCTTAGCTGAGATTTATGACAAAGGAAATGATGAGAAAAAACTTAACTGAACATCCCTGCTTTAGGGTAATTATCTATTCACAGGACATTAACTTGAACTGATTCTACTAATTTGAATTCTTTTGAGAGCTCTTTTATCAGAGTATCACAGATTTTCACATGACCAATTATACTTTCTTTGATGCTATTCTATTTGAGAAATATGAATTAATGCAACAGTTATTTCTTTTGGTTGACCTTTTTTAAAGGGAAGCTTGCTTAGCATGCAATTTTTACCTTGGTAGGAGAATTTAAATATTCAGCATTGTCTACAAGCATTTCTGAAGCTTGTTTTTTTTTTTTTTTAACTCACAGATTCTCTTAAAATTCCACTCCAGTGTTAGAATATTTAAAAGCATATCAGCACAGCATATGCTTGCGCCATTCAAGGTATATTAGATGTACTTAGTCTTCAAGACAGGAAAAAAAAAACCCCACTCCTGAAAGATATCTGCTACAAGATAGTGCAAGAAAGAATGAGTGTGAATTCCTCTATCTCATACTCCAAATACATCTTTCAGTTTATGTAATCTTGGATTATAGTGGAGTGCTCCAGAAGCAAGTTATTCCAGTTTTCACAGTAGGATCCACAGTCAAATAGCATGGACCCTCTGCGTCTTTAACTCTTAGGAAAAAGCACAGTAGTATAACAAAAGCTTAGCAGCTTTGAGTAGCTATGTAGCTAAGGTCATCAGGTCCTACTCCAGGCTTAAGCCCTCTGAGCCAAAGCAGATGTGCAAACTGCACATCGACATAATATCAATCCTGGAGAGCCCTAGTATTAATACCGACCTTCATTTGGTGAAAAAGTTCCTATTTTCAGTCTATCAAGGTTGTAAAAGTCAAATGGCTGCTATACCATCAACAAAACACAGCAGACATAGAATTCAATAAAATGAGGATGCAAGAACTATTGTCACTGGTGCCATCAATAACCTGTTCTACCAGTATACCAACTAAACCGCCTTACGTTTCTCCATCCAGCCCATCTTCTTTTTCAATAATTGTAACAGTTTGATTGAAGACAGCATCTTGAAACACATTGCCCTATAACAAAGTTTCCACATAACATTTAAAAGTCACTTCTTGAACACATACACAAATGTTTAGTTTTTCCCATGTTCTTGGAAAAACTCTAGAAAGTAGTAACACCTGCACGAGACTTGATTAAGTTTATAAGCAGTGCAAGTTTGACTCAACACATAAAAGCACAAACTTTTTGGTGCAAGTACAAAGAACGTCTTGGTATTAGCAGTACAGTCACATCTAGCCTTCAATGTGTTATTTCCTGTAACATGAGGTATTACATATGAAGGGCTCTTACTAGAACAATCAAAACAAAGGTACAGAAGCCTGTTAAACTTTGACCTGCACTAAAAGAGAAAAGCATCCCCTATTTTAATCTCAATTTATGCTTTTGGATAGTCTTCCCCCAGATTGCAACTACTGGTCATTTATTTGCTTGAAGTCAAGTTTGCAGATGGGATTCAGATTGATAGTTAAGTTTGTTAGCAAAGCCCAATCTGAAAAGCACAGCAAAATTTAATTATCATTAAAAAAGTTTTAGGTCTCTTTGTTTTTTAAAATAAAACCAAAAGTAGTAGCCCACCACTACACAGTTCTAAGGTATTCTAGCTTCCACTGCTGACATAACTAAGTCTAACATATACAGAACTAAATGTACATGGGGGGGCTATTGTGAAACATGTGGACAGTCACTTACTGTGCTTATGTATCTACTGATTTGCTTAAAAACCACAAAGGCATTCACTTTCTGAAGATGTAGTAACTTGACTAATCAGTTCCTTCCTGACATTTCCACATCAACTGGAAAGATTAAAATAAATTACAACATCAGGCTTACATTTACATCTCTGTAGTTAAGATTGATAACTAGTCCAAAAGGACGACCGCCCATAGGCTCAGCAGGAATGAAAGAGTACTCAAACGTGGCTTGTCTCTGCGGTGGAACTACCGTATTCAGAGGGAGAGCTGTGAAGTTCTGGATATAAAACTGGTAGTCTTGAGGATATCGGAAAGAAGCATCAAGAGACTCAACAATGAAATCCTCTGTACCCTTATTGGTGAAGCCCACCAGAAATTTTACAATGTTGTTCGCTGGAAAGTCTAAAACAAAAAAAGAATTCAACCATTAGAAGCCTCATACATCATGCCTAGCTTGTTTCTAAATGGAGAGTATCTAGAACAGATTCTGGTTTGGGTTTGTTTGAGCTTCACTGTTTTATGCACACAGTGATAGAGTCTAAGCAACAGTAAAGAAGATGGTAGATCAGCACAGGGCTCTTACCTTCACCTTTCACAAATAAGATGGTTGTATCAGCACTAGGTGAGGCTTTAGGTTCTCCTGACAAGTCTTCTTCCTCTTTTTCTTCTGTCTAAGACAAGAGACTTTTTTGAAAAATCCTATAAACGAACAGTGAGGCAAAGACCATGCTTGTTTCATGAGAATACCAAGGCATGCAACAATGGCAAGCATTAGTATCAATTCCTGCTGTTGCAGGATTAGCACATAGTCTATTCTCCCTCTAGACTTGATTAGCATCATTTTCAGCATTTATCGTACTACTTGTTGTATTTGACACAGTGACTAATCTGAACTGCACTTAGCTGTATTGAAAGGTTTATAGTCAGCAACAGTAAGGTCTCTCAGAGTGGAAGGAAAAGAATAGACTCTAAATGTTAAGTGTTCACATCTAAGCTATTTCTGTTTAGAAAACAAGCATTTCCAAAATTATAGACAACCATAAGGCAAATGAGTTACTTTCACTACAGAAGGAGTGTTTATAGAAGCTTTCTATTCTGTTTTAACTAAGTATGTATATATGTACGTTAACTAAGCAAGTATGTATGCCTGGAAATGGTTAGACTGTTGGAACAGAGTTCGTGGATTCACTTGTTCAAGCTCACCTCTGTGATGAGTCACTTTTTAATTTGGCAAATCCAGGCATTAAGGGCTTATTTTCCACATGGGGATCATGGGATCACCACCTCCCCCACCAAATAAAAACAAGGCTGACCCCATTTTGAACTGTCTGAACTAACTGCTGGTGAGTTAGTTAGATCATTTGATTTCACTGCTTAAACAACCACTTGAAGCAGTGGATAGCCTACTAGATCAGTCACACATCTACCGTGTTCATGGTAGACCATGAACCAGACCTAAGCCCCCATGCAAAACTATCTTCTACTTCAGTGACAAATAAAAGAAACTGCCTAAAAAATGTAATGTTTTTACCCAAGTCATAGACTATTAAAAGCAAATTACACCCAGAAGTTTAATTTAATAATATTCTGTTAGTACTGAATACCTAGCATACCTTCTATAACTTAGCAAAGCTGGTTTGAGCATAAGTTCACCAACTTACCAACATCAATAAAAATCTAATAGAATCAAAGAAATTTACCAGGTCTCCATTTTTATTATGCATGTCTTCTCCTAACAATGTCCCAAACTTTCCTACTTTACACCAGAAATTTGAGAAATTGTTGTAGCAATTTAAGCATACTAAGCATCTAGCAAGCCTAATACTCTACTGCTGTAAGCACATCACATAACTACATAAAATATTTCACTTTGTCAAGGAGAAGCAACTGACTCTGAACCACTGGTATAACAGGCATACCCTGCAACAAGTGTCAGAGACTAGGAATGTATTAAGTGAAAACAGGCTGCAAAACAAGGTTTTCAGAATTAATACTGAACTTAACTAAGATTCTGTTGCCCCTTGAAAATCAATACCAAAGAAGCCAGAATGTAAGAGTCCTACACCCTAATGTCCTTCTCAGTTTACTGAGATGCAGCTTAAGCTGGAAAAGAACTACAAGGGGCTCCTTTGAGAGTCTGGTTTCTCGCTTGGTGTTCTGTTTTTTGAACTGCAGTATTGGTAGTCAGAAATCAGGCTGTCCCCATGTGGTTTTTCAACTGCTAATTCGGAAGAAGAGATAAATCCTTCTGAAACTTCAAACTGAACACAAGTTTAATTGGAGACTTGGAAAGAGCTATGTGGAAAATAGCAATGTTATTAAGCTCATATTTAAATATATCTAAACTACCTAGCTTCAAGCACATTAGCACACAAGTCTAATTCATACTTATGAAGTAACATTCATGTACAATTACCAAGTCTGTTGGCTCATCTTCTTCAACTTCAGCTTCATCATCTTCATCTTCAACTACAGTATCTTCCACAGCTTCCTCATCTTCTGTAGCATCTTGAGCTGCAACTAATAAACCTGAACCTACCAAAACAAAATGCAGATACAAGAAAGCCTTTTTAATGTCTAGTTAATCAACAGAAAACTGACACTGTAGCACAACTTTCAAACTGGTGTTTGAAGAATTTCTTAAAAATCTGTTAGATACAGCATTTTGAAGACTCAGTTGCAAAAACCTCACATTCAAATTATTGTCTGTGTTGATCTTTCAGCCTTTTTCCTTCTCTAATAACTTTCTGAACTACTTGTTTGTGTGCCAGGAAGTTCAAAACTAAAAAGTTTACAGCTGGGTGACAAAAAGTTCAGCATTCACACAGCAGCGCTTAAATTCACAGAAGGCAACCAACTTGCCTTAAAAGCTATTGTTTAACTTTTGACCACGTCAATGTATGAAAACATTTTAATTTTGTTTTATCATTGCAAATGCGAAAATAAAGAGACACTGCTATTGCCAGGAAATTAATTTAGTAAGTACTGTTTCTTCTAAGACTAAGTTTAGTAAGTGATTAACAGGTTCTTTTCATCTGGTGGTATCAGAACACTACACTTTCACAGGTAGTTAAAAAGTTACTACTTTTGCACTTATTTTCATTCCAGTTTTGAAACATAAAAAAAGTCTCTTTTAATATGACCTCCTCACTATCATATACTACTATCTCCATATGTTCAACAGAACCACAACACTAGTCAGAAAAGAAACCTGATCCAGAGCATGGCTCCAGAGCAAGGCTCCAAGACAAATGCAATCTGATAGTTCATTGCCTCTTTGCTTTTATGGAGCTGAGTCTCACATTCAAACACTCGGCAGATACGATTAATATAAATATTAGCCACAGGACAAAGTTCTGTCTGCTTGCAGCTTAGAGCACATGCAGGCTAGGCTGAGAACTTTTAAGACATAAAAGCAAAACTACAGATTTTTCTTTTAATAAAACTAGCATTTTCCAAAAATGAAAGAGTAGAAATGAATGGACGATTGATTTACACAAGCCTGAAAAAGGTCTAGTTACTGTGAGTACACATTTAAAATAAATATTTTAAAACTTTCACAGGGGATAGAAATCCTTGAACAGGACAAGTCTATCCAAGGACCTCAAGACTGTCAGTCAGTGCTAGAAAAAGCAAATACAAGCCCTCCTCTCAAGTGCCTTTAGAAGGTACACTCAAAGACTTTTACTCGTTCAATATTTAACCTGAGACTACCTACAGTGATTAGTGATTTTATTTGCTGAAGTTTTGAACTTGTAAGTCTACACATAAAGATTTTTTTTTTTTTTAATTAAAACCTTTGCACCTGAACAGGGTACAGGTAAGTTACAGGCACTCTTCATAAGCAACTGCGCTAGCAGATTCTCTCAGACCTCTAATTTACGGTCTTTTTGATGGATGTCAGAAGGGCTGATGATGTGGCAATAGCGGGGAAGGAGAGCTGCCCGCTGCGGCAAGGAGCTAACACACAGCGGCTGCAGCCCACTGGAAGAGCTGGGCGAGATGGCTGCCCTTCTGCCTTTCCAGACCCAGCAGCAGAGAGGCAGTTTTCAGACGTTGCCTCAGATAACATGGTAGCGTACGCGGAGATTGCCCGCCCGGCGAGGCGAAGGGCGCCGGCGGGGGTCGGAAGGAGGGGAGGTGGGAAGGCAGGCGGGCGGCCAGCTCCTCTGGTAACGAACGACTCGCCGCAGAAGCCGGCGGCAACCGAGAGCGGGAGCAAAGAGGGAAAAAAAAAAAAAAGTGACAAAACCGTTGCTACAGCCTCAAGTGAGTTTTGGATTTGGAGATTTTTTGTGCGTTTTTTTTTTTTTTTAAAACAGGACGGCGGCGCACACGAAGAGAGCCGCCCCCCCACCCCACGTCCCAGTGGCACGGCCCGGACCCTTCCCGCCCCACGGGAGCGGAACCAGGCACCGGGGCCCCGTCCCGGGCCGAGGAGGACGGCCCACGTGCGCAGGGAGGCCCGCGCCGCCGCCACCGCTGCTGCCCGCGCCCGACGGCGATGAATGAGCGGCGCCCGCCGCCTCTCTTCCCTCGACAGGAGGGCTGCGACAGCGATGCCGGACTCTCCCTCCCCGCCACCCCCAGATCGCCAAGGGGGAACCCGCTGCATGCTCCTGCAACGCCCGTTACCGCTCTCCTTCCCCCAGGCAGCGACGGTCACACACTTCTCCTCACCCGGCCGCTCTCACCTGGGCTGCCGCGGATCCCCCCGAGCAGCAGGGCGGTGGGGAAGACGAGCAGGGCGAGCAACAGCAGCTGCGACAGGCGCCTCATGGCGGCGACAACAACAACTACCCGACACCCCCCCACCAGCCCCGCGCCTGCCGCTGCGGGCTGTCTAAATGGCGGCGGCCTCCATCCGGCGCCGCTCCCGCCCCGGCCGCCCCGCCCCCGCGCCGCAGCGGACGTGGCTCCGCCGAGGAGGAGGCAGGGCGGTCACGTGAGCTTAACACACGTCTCCCCTCCGCCGGCCCTCCGCGCGCATGCGCTGCCCTTTCCGCTTCCAGGTCGGGGCTGGCCTTCGCTTCCTGCTTGAAAAGGCGGCGGGCAGGAGGCCGCGCAGCGCGTATGTGCGGGGCTTGCTGTCCGGTATTCTGGTGCGGAGGTGCTGGTGGAGCCTGCAGAGCGGAGCAGCGGGCGGGTGCCCTGCCTGAGGCGAATCACGGCCGGGTGGTCTGGCCTGGGGAGCAGCGGCTGCCGGGGAAGGGCTGGTAGTGGCCCTCAGCGCCTGGGAGGTCGAGTCGGGTTGGGGTTGGGGTTGGGGTGCGGCCTGTCTTGGCGCCCTGGGCAGTGGGGGTGCGCCTCGCGCTGCCCGCGCAACACTTGGTGGGGCGGCTTTAGTGTCCCTGTGGGAAATGGTACTTGTGGCTGTGGGGGTCGTCCTGGCCCCAGCAGGTGGACGGGGTAGGTGCGGGAGGGTAGGGCCCCTTCTCTGCTGGCACGCCTTCGGCGTTTGGCAATGCGAGAGCCCGTGCCTTGAGCTTCGGTTGCGTGATGATCCGGGGAATGACAGTCATGTTTGTCTTTGCTAACGTATTGTGAGGAGAGGAGTAAAAACCAGTGGATGAGGATCTTTTTTGTAGAGTAGACTAGCATGTATCTCTAAAGAGCAAGGATAAAGTGTGTTGCTGAAACAAACACTATCAAAAAATATAACAACTTTGTATTGCCTTAGAATAACTGGTTTTCAATTGTGTATTTGATGGTTTAATGGAAAAAAAATCCCCAGGTGTGATAGACAATGTATATGGAAGTGATATGTTACCTTTATTTCAGTGGACCCCTTGTTAAAGGAGGTGTAAGGCATATTAAGATGGAAAGCCCTCCCAAATCCCACAGTCAAAGCATTCAGTGAAAATACCAAGGCCAAAACCAGCCCCCAAGCTTTCTCTTTTCCCCCACAGTTAATTCAATGATTTGGATAGAGGGTGCAATGAACCATAAATAGTGCTGAGTCATATGTTTTTTGCAGGAACTTTAATCTGTCATTCGTGCATATGCAGCTTGCTGTGATGGCAATGGTAAATGGAGTCTTGAGTCTTTTGTCTTTAATTTTCCACATTTTCATTAATTTCATTTTGAACTTGCAAATTACACTAAAAAAAAAATCAAAAGTTGCCTTTCTAAATGAGTTTTATTTTAATCATTTTTTTAACATGCTGCGAATGCTGCTGAAATGCTGTTAAGTATTGACTGAAGATGAAGTGTGACTATGAAAACTGAAGAACATCCATTGCTTGCCATGAAAGTATTTCTAGTCAGATAATATCCACCCAATTGATACATTTATGTACTTTCTGGAGGGTTATTGATTACATTATTTATTTAACTTTTATACAGATTTCTTTAGTCTAATCACTGTGTGATGATGTTTAACAGCCTACTCTCATAGTTCTTAGGCTATGCCTGTCTCAGTGCTAACAAAGAGGCCTCATGAAATCAAAACAAGAAGAGTTAAGAGCAAGGACTGAGAAATTAATGAGTACAGAGAAGGTATCTTAGCCTTGAGAATAGAAACATCCTATCAGGAATGCTCAAACAAGGATGATAAGAAGGAGTTGCTTGGCTGTACAACAGAAGGGGCAAACATCCCAGGGGAAGAAACTATCCTTAGGAGACACATGACCATAAAAAGGGAAAAAGGAGTAGGGGATTAACTCCCCAAATGACCACTGATGACCACCCGAGACCCCCGCGCATGCGTGGTGTAGTTTTGCAATGCCAGCATTATGTAAATGTAGTAGATAGGCAGGGAGCTGGAGATTTCTCAGAAATACCGTGAATATGCTAACAATTGTAATGAATATGAATGTATGTACTCTGTATAATTCAGATGGTGGTAACATGAGGCATGCATGTTAAGGAGATATCCCCCATGCGTCCGGTGCTGTAATAAAGATGTCTGGTTAATAACACTTTGATGTTATTGAGTTTAAACTTCTTTGAATCATTTGGCACCCCAGATGGGACATTCTTTGTTTGGCTGCGGGACCCGATGGGCTTGGGACTCTCTTGGGTACCCCCGGAGACCTTTTTGCGGAGAGGCTCCTGGTTTCAGTCGGATCATTGCGGGAGCAGACAAAGACCCGCTGGTGAGAAGACATCTTTAAGTTTAAGTTTGGTAAAACGACCGGCCGAATTTGGGAACCATCCATAAGATGTGAAGTAAATCACGCAGGTCAGTATATACCGGGTAGCTAGCACCTTACAGGTATACATTTGGTTATTTGATTTTTGGTTATTTGGTATTAGAGCATTAAAATCCCCTGTCTGTAGGCGTTTATGTCCCCATTTGGGAAGGGATCCATATCCCATTTCTGTTAGGGGTTACATCCCCATTTGGAAATGGGTTTGGTTAACTGTGGTCTGATTTTTGGCTATTGTATCTGGATATTGGTTAATTGGTTTGTCGTTTATCGGAATTTGGTTACTTACTGTAAAATTTGTATCAGGTATGGGGGGTCACAAAGCGGTGGAATTTTGAAGAAAAGCTCACTAGGATGCATTTTACAACATTGGAAAGATCTGGGGGGCATGCCAGGAGGAAATACTTGATTAAGTATTGCAATCAGTGGTGGCCTCTGTGTAAGTTAGATGATGGGGAAAAATGGCGTTTTAATGGGACATTAAAATATAATACATTATTACAATTAATGTTGTTCCTTCAGAGAGAGGGAAAAGGGGACGAAGTAGTTTATGCAGGTATGTTTTTCACGTTGTGAAATCATCCAGAATGGCAGAGAGCTTGTGGAATTAAGATACCCCCTTCTGAGCCCTTTGTTCTGGCTCTGGAGAAAAAAAAAGGGAAAGAACTAGGAAAACTGAAGCGCTCTTGTTCAGCGTGTAGTGTAGGACAGAGACGTCTTAAGTTAAAGGAAAAGGGAGAGTCAGAGGAGAGACTGGAGGATTATGCCACACCACCGCTGGTTTCGGCACCAGTCACTCCCTCCCCTTAAGAGACGCAGATACTTCTGATAAAGAATCAGCATCTGAAAGTGCCACCTTGGGTCCTGTGACCTGAAGCAAGAGTCTGACCAACAATACAAGCTTCCCTCAGACAGGCTATGGGACCTGAAGGACCAACACTAATTAAGGTCCCTTTTTCAATGAATGATTTGGATATGTGGAAGGATTAGGAAAATTATAGGGATGACTCAACAGGGGTAGATAAAAGATTTGAGTTAATAGTCGAGAATCAGGACCCTGACTGGAAAGATGCGGATTTGATGCTAGACACAATGACGGAAACAGAAAAACAGTTAATGGTTAAAACTGCTCGGACACATGTAGAAGCTCTTATTACTGCAGGGACATGTACTGGTGGGGTGGATAATCATGTCCCTCTCACCGATCAGAGCTGGGACCCCAATGATCAAATGGAATATAAACAACTGAAATCATATCAGAAATTGATAAAATTTGGACTCAAAAATGGGATTCCAAAGTCAGTAAATTCGTCAAAATTGTATGAGGTAAAGCCAAGGTCAGGATGAAACCCCCTTAGATTTTCTGGCAAGACTAAGGTGAGACATGCGTAAAAGTACCATCTTGGATCCTACCTCAGATGTGGGATGACAACAATTAGTTTCATTGTTTTTAGGACAGTAATCAGAGGATATAAGAAGAAACCTTAAAAATTAAGAGCCAGATGTAAGAGATTTGGAGAAACTAATAGAGGAAGCTGGGAGAGTATACAGGAATAGAGAAAATACTGAAAGACAGAGATTAGGCAAAACAATTGCAACGGCTACCATGGCAGCTTTGAACCATCAAACTCAGGGTAATCCAGGATTTGCTAGAGGAAGGAGGGAGGACCCAGTAAAGGTCTGGAAAATTTGTGACCACCTTTGGGAAGAGATCAGTGTGCTTATTCTAAGGAACAAGGACATTGGAAAGGAGAACGCCCCAAGCTGCCAGGAAATAAACTGCTTAATGTGATAGCAGAAATGGAATGATGGGGACCTGGGGAATCTACCCTAGTGGATCCACTGGTTAAACTAAGGCTAGGGGAACAGAAAAAGGAGGTAGAATTTTTAGTAGATACGGGAGCCTCGTATTCTGTTCTGAATCAGCAATTAACTCGCGTAGATAAGCAATTTGTAAGTGTGATAGGTGCTACAGGTCAGTGGGAAAGAGCTTTTTTCCTACAACCACTTAAGTACAAACTAGGAAAGCGTATTGGAACCCACAGATTTTTGTATATGCCTGGGTCCCCTAAGCCGCTTTTAGGGAGAGATTTGTTGGAACAATTAGAAGCTAAAATTGTCTTTGAGAAAGGTAAAATTGAATTTAAGATTAAAGAGGATCAATTGATAGAGGTTCTAAGTTTAGCTTTGATTCAGATGGCAGAAAAGAATCAGATACCTGAGGAAACTTTGGATCAGGTTTTTCCAGGGGTTTGGGCATCTGGGGTTCCCGGAAGGGCTAAAAATGCAGCCCCAGTGGAAATTAAAGTAAAATCTGGAGCAAGACCAGTTTGAATCAAACATTATCTCCTAAAAAGGGAAGATAGAGAAGGAATAAAAGGGATAATAAGTGACGGCTTGGGTTATTGATGGAATGTGATTCTGAATATAATACTCCTATCTTGCCAGTAAAAATGCCAGATGGAAAAAGTTACCGTTTAGTTCAAGATTTAAGAGCCACAAATAATGTAGTTGAGGACTTATATCCTGTAGTGGCAAATCTGTATACGCTATTGACTAAGCTAAAAGAATCTCAAAATTGGTTTACCGTTTTGGATCTAAAGGATGCCTTTTTCTGTTTACTGCTTGCCAAAAGAGCAAGAAAATTTTTGCATTTGAATGGGAAAATCCTGATACTGGGAGAAAAACCTGATTAATTTGGGCAGTGTTACCCCAAGGGTTTAAAAACAGCCTGACCATTTTTGGAAGTCAGTTGGCTTGAGAACTTGAAGGATGGGTCCCACTATCCCTGAATGGGACCTTATTACAGTATGTGGACGATTTGCTAGTCGCTACAGAAACCAAAGAGGAATGTGCCCAATGGACTGTTAGTCTGTTGAATTTTCTGGGATTGAGTGGTTGTAGAGTCTCTCAGCAGAAAGCTTAGTTAATCCAGATACAGGTGACCTACCTTGGATACAAAATCTCGAGAGGACAACGGGAATTGGGAACAGAACGAAAGGAGGCCATTTGTCAGACACCGAGACCCATCATGGTAAAAGAATTACAGACCTTTCTTGGGATGACAAGTTGGTGAAGATGATGGATCTATAATTATGGGATATTAGTAAAACCTTTGTATGAACTGTTGAGAGGAAGTCCTTCACAATTAGTTTGGAACTGGAGAGGCGGAAAAAGCCTTTAAGCAATTGGACTGAGTTAATGAAAGCACCGGCTCTTGGGCTTCCCGATGTGTCCAAACCATTTTGGCTGTTCTCACATGAAAAACAAGGCATTGCCTTAAGCGTATTAGCACAACAATTGGGACCGTATAAGCAGGCAGTTGCATACTTCTCTAAGCAATTACATGAAGTCAGCAAAGGTTGTCCCACTTGTCTGAGGGCCGTAGCAGCAGTAGTGCTTAACATTGAGGAAGCTTGCAAATTCACTATGGGTCAGAAGATAACTGTGTTGGTTTCGCATACGGTTTCGGCCATGCTGGAACAAAAGGAGGCACACAGACTATCGCATTCCCGGTTCCTGAAATATCAGGCCCTTTTAGCTGAACAGGACAATGTCAATATAGTAACAACTAATATTGTGAATCCAGCATCCTTTCTTAGTAAGTCACTGAGCCAGTAGTCCATGATTGTCTGGAGACAATGGAAGCAGTTTACTCCAGTCAACCTGACTTAAAGGAAGAACCACTGGAGGATGCTGATGATAACCTGTTCACTGATGAAAGTAGCTTTGTGAAACAAGGGATCCGAAAGGCTGGTTATGTGGTAACCACCACTTGTAAGGTTAATTGAAGCTAACCCTTTACCTGCAGGCACGTCGGCTCAGAAGGCGGAGATAATTGCCTTAATCCGAGCGCTGGAAGTTTCAAGGGGAAAAAGAGTCAACATATGGACAGACTCTAAATATGCCTTTGGAGTGGTACATGCTCATGGAGCTTTCTGGAAAGAAAGGGGACTGCTTACTGCTCAAGGAAAGCAAGTGAAACATGCTAAAGAGGTCTTGCAATTACTGGATGCTGTGCAACTACTGGAGAAGGTTGCAATTATGCACTGTAGGGGACATCAAAAGGGTAACACTGATCCAGAAGTCGGAAACAAATTGGCCGATTATGAGGCTAAACAGGCGGCAGAACGAACAGAAGGCATAAATACCTTTTCTTTAATCCCAGATGGTAAATTTAGTACAATAGAAGATGAGAATTTGGAATATTCCAAAGAGGATAAAGTTATGATAAAGGATCTCGAAGGGAAAGAAAATCGGCAAACCGGAGTATATTCAACACCAGATGGAAGGATAATAGTTCCCTATAATATTTTGTGGAAATTTATTCAGGAAGAACATAGCAAAACACATTGGGGGGCGGATGTGTTATATAAATATTTAAACCAAAGGATAGTGAGTCGAAATTTATATACTACTGTAAAAATAATTACTCAAAGGTGTGAGATGTGTTCAAAGAACAATCCGATTACCATGTATAGAGTGCAAATTGGAAAGATTGGGAAAGGGAATATAGTGGGACAGCAGTGGCAAATAGTTTTTTCTGAACTCCCAAGAAAAGGGGGGTTTTGGTATTTATTAGTATTAACAGACACCTTTTCAGACTGGCCAGAAGCCTTTCCTTGTAGGACTAATAAGGCCAGGGAGGTAACGTGAATACTTTTAGATTAAATCATCCCTAGGTTTGGAGTTCTAGCAGTAATACCCTCAGACAGGGGTACCCTTTTTTGTGCACAGATAGTATAACAGGTCAGTAAACTTTTGGGAATACATTGGCAACTACATACCCCATATCGACCGCAGGCAAGTGGGCAAGTTGAGAAAATGAACCATTTAATTAAACAAGAGTTAGCTAAAATTAGCCAAGAGGCAAATTTGTATTGGTCCCAGGCACTCCCATTAACTTTATTGTGGATTAGAGTAAAACTGAGAACAAAGGAGAATTTAAGTCCATTTGAAATTTTGTTTGGGAGGCTGTACCAACTCCAATACCAAGGAGAAGACCTCACCCAGCTAGGTGAGAATAATCTACAGAAATATATAATAATGCTGGGAAAACAACTTGATGAAGTAAATAAGATAGTTTTGGGAACAAGATCTAGAGGTTTAGATTGCCCCATTCACCCCTTTAAGCCAGGAGACTGGGTTTATATTAAGACTTTTACAGGTGAACCTTTGGAAGAGAAATGGAATGGACCTTTCCAAGTGTTGCTAATGACCTTTACTACCATCAAGATTAAGGAGCAACTGGTGTGGGTTCACTACTCGAGAATTAAGAAGGCTTCCCCTCTGTGGGTGATAAAGCAACAGGACTCTTTAAAGCTAAACATAAAATGACAAATTTATAAATATGTTGTGTTCATTATGATTTTGGTAACTATGATTCCAATCTGTGAAATGATCTGTTGGGATCAAAATTTACATCTAACGTTATCCCAGAATGTTACTCAAATACTCCGTAAAACTAATGGTTGGATATATACTCAGATGCCTAAAGATTCTAGCCAGACAATACCTCTAATAGGAGTTCCGGTTATATTTAATACCTCTCTATTTGACAACCCCTGTTATGGGATAGGCCATGAGAATAATGCCTGGTGGTTGGGCCTTTTTAAGAGACAGGAACAAATTGAATTACCGGTCTCTATCATAGATCCTGGTTCCCGTTCTTTTATTTGTATGTATGGTTCAGGTAATGATTCCATCAGTGCATACAGTTTAAAATCAGGGGACGACAGATGTGATAATTATACACATAATCAAACTACTAGGTTTATAGGCTGCTTTTCTGGTTGTAAGAGAACGGCATCATATTGGAGACCAACGACATCCCATATATCCAATTTTTCTGGACTGCCAGTCCCTGAAGGAACAGGATGGTTTTGGCTATGTAACGACACAGCTCGGAAAATTCTACCCCCAGATTAGCAGGGAGCTTGTACATTAGGAGCCTTGGTTCCCAATATGACTGTAGTAGATAAATTATATCAGCAAAAAGGATGGATCAGAACTTTTAGATGAACGACAAGGACTCACAATGCAATTGCAGATAGACCCACAAGATACCACAGTTCTGTAAGATGGTTCCTCCCATGGCTTGGGGTAAGTGAACTGGAAAAAACCTTAGTGAACATTTCAGCAGTAATAGAAATAATAGAGAATAGGACAGTGGATGCAATACAAGCTCTACAGGAGGAGGTTTTTAGTCTATCGTAGGTAGTACATCAAAACTGGATGGCATTAGATTTATTGTTAGCCTCACAGGGGGGTGTCTGCACTATTATAAACAGCAGTTGTTGTATGTATGTGGATCAAAATGGTGAAATATCTACTGACTTAGAAGAAATTTGGAAACAAACAAAAGAGTTACATAGAGTAACCTTAGATGATACCTCTTTGGGATTTGAAGAAATATGGAACAAATTAACCTCTTGGTTACCAAATTTCAAATGGATCAAAGAGTTATTTGTACTTATCATAGTTTCTGGCTTGCTTGTTTTAGGTACTTGGGTGGTTTGATGTTCTATATGGTGGTGTCAAAAGAATGTGGATGATTATGCTACCTGGAAAAAGAATAGGATAAAGCGTGAAGCTGTGAGGGGGAAATACTTCAATAGGCAGGTGGATGATAATGGCATGTTACGAAGGATTGCGAAAGAATTCGCAAAGGTAGAAGAAAAGGGGGGGGAATTGATATATTTATGTACTTTCTGGAGGGTTATTGATTACATGATTTATTTAACTTTGTACAGATTTCTTTAGCCTAATCACTGAGTGATTATGTTTAACAGCCTACTCTCATAGTTCTTAGGCTATACGTGCCTCAATGCTAACCAAAAGGCCTCATGAAATCAAAACAAAGAAGAGTTAAGAGCAAGGACTGAGAAATTAATGAGTACAGAGAAGGTATCTTAACCTTGAGAATAGAAACATCCTATCAGGAATGCTCAAACAAGGATGATAAGAAGGAATTGCTTGGCTGTACAACAGAAGGGGCAAACATCCCAGGGGAAGAAACTATCCTTAGGAGACCTGTGGCCATAAAAAGGAGGCTAACTCCCCAAATGACCGCCCGAGACCCCCGCGCATGCGTGGTGTAGTTTTGCAATGCCAGCATTATGTAAATGTAGTAGATAGGCAGGGAGCTGGAGATTTCTCAGAAATACCATGAATATGCTAACAATTGTAATGAATATGAATGTATGTACTCTGTATAATTCAGATGCTGGTTACATGAGGCATGCATGTTAGGAGGTAACCCTCGTGTCTGGTGCTGTAATAAAGATGTCTGCTTAATAACTCTTCGATGTTACTGAGTTTAAACTTCTTTGAATCAATGATACAACATTACTTTTTCTGCAAAGGTCTTTAAATTTGTTTAATCTTTGGCCAAAGATGTCTGACTTAACCTAGTCATAGTTTGGTTGTTTTGTGGGTTTTTTGTGTTTGGGGGTTTTTTTGGTGGTGGGAGTTTGGGAAGAGCAGCCAAATATTTTTCCTGGGAGGGACAAAAGAGCGAATACCAGCATGCTAGAGGAGGTTTTCTGTTGGCACTGTAGGATCTGAAACGTTCTGTCTCTTCTAAGCAGTGACTATGTACTTTGTGTGGTGCTTTTCCATCTGAGTTCACTGATCCTGATGTTACTAATTAATTAACCTGTGTGGCGCTCGTAATGAGTTTTCATGTAGTGGGGGCACAGAAAGGTGTTAATTAAAAGTGTGTGTGAAAATAGTAGTGATAACTTGACAAGTTTTAGCGAAACACCAAGCCCAGACTGACTGCAGTATTACAGCTGTGCTTAAAAGGTTGCAGTTCATTTGTGTGAAGTACTCTACCCGTATTAAAAAACCGATAATCTGAAAGACTGTATGAATAACTGAAGCAAGCTGCAGAGATAGTGGTTTTTTTTTTTTCAGACTGCCCTATGTGTGTATTCACAGACATCACAAAATAAGTGTTCACAATAATTGCCACTATTGTAACTTAAATTTGACATTTCTTGTGTCATGCTAATTCTGAGAAGACTGGCATTTGCTAGGAGTTCATGTTGCCCATGGGAAATCTGCATGTGGTCACAGTTATGCACAAGCATTGTATCCCTTCATTTAAAAAAGATTTTCAGTTAGAAATTACAGGTAAAAGTGCTAGTAGGAAAAATGCCCTCAGTTTCATAACATGTATTACAAAAAGGATGAGCATTTTGAATTTTGTGGACTATAAATAAAGTTTACCTCATGTTTCCAGTTTCCATTTTGAACTTCTTAAATGATTCTCCCAGATGGTGTTTCTTTTTCTAAGATACCAGCAAAAGGCAAATAGTTGTCTATGTACATACAGAGACTCTTACGATTTCTGTATTAATACTTGCTTTTGGCATGACAAAGTGTTCAGGAATCTATTGGACTGCCTCTTCAGCATTTACTCGGAGGCTTCTATGAGAGATGGATTCAGCAAAGCACTTTTAGGAGCAGTGTCATACATACAGTCCTAACCTTTTGTCTGCTTCCTGTTGCTCAGTTTTGGATGGTGTACTGGGATGTCCTGGGGAAAAAGCTGGCTGAAACATAATCTGACTAGGACAGGGATCTTGTTTGTAATGTAGGAGGAAATTTTGTTGTTTAATCAGGAGGATCTTTTTTTTGCTTGCTCCCTGAGTTTTCCTGGAATTTTACATACTAGCAAAATGGTTTGGGTGGTTTTTTTTTTTTTTTTTTTTTGCTCAGTTGTTTTTCTCTGGACTTTGCTATAGCTGTCCATACCTTGCAGTGCCACCATATGCCAAGAACTGCACTACTTCCTGATTCTCTTCAGATTCAGGTCAATGCAATAGTTTTGATAACTAACTCCCCTAATCTAGTGTGCACCGAAAAGGTAGCTCATTGTTTTTGCTTGGACTTTTCACAGGGTCACAGATAAGACTAATTTTCTGCTTTTCAGAAAGTGTCAAATGCTGTAAAATTTTCTTCTAATACTTGGTGATTTTCTACCCTTCTGTATTTTGTAGCGCCTGCTGAAATCAGACAAGATAATACTATACTTCCAAGAGAATTGCATCGAGGATTACTTCTTCATTACTTTTTGTAGTTTAGAGAAGTAATTCTATGGATACGAAATTCTGAGAATTTTTCCTTTTAATTTCTGTAGTACTTCTCAAAATGACAAGCAGTTACTATATGTGGCAGTTATTAATGATTCCAATAAGAATCTCCCTTTCAGACCTATCAAGCTGTTACTCTCTCACCACCGATTAGAACTCTGGGGGACCAACTTATTTGAAATTGTTGCAGGCAGAAAATACTCCTATTGCAAGCCTCAGCCCTGGGAGTCCTGTCAGCTGCTTCTGACTGGGTGGTAATAGAGGAGACAAACCAGTGTTTGCAGGAGCTCTTAATGAGATCTGCTAGGCTTTTGCCTGAATTGTGCGGGTTCTTGGAAGGTCAGTGCTTTCCCATGTTTTTTTTTCTAGGAAGGGATTTTAGTTACCCTGTTGCAGCAAAAACACACTGATTCCTTTTTTTATCTGGAAAAAAGAGAGGGATAACTCTCTGGAGATCTGCCTGATACAAATGCATGGAGAAATTATGTGTTCCACGAGCTTGACTAAATAATTAGATGTTTTTATGATAAATGGAGAAAATCAAATTAAAAATCTCATAATCTAGATAAATTTGTCATTGCTAACCATGATTGCTTAACCAGATTTTTGAATTCCACATGCTCCCTATGATGGCAACAGGAAAGGAACTTCAGAGCTCCTAGTTCAAGGTTGCCCAGCTTAAGACTCTTTGTAATGCTTTCGTTGGAGGTTGGGCTGATGGTTTTGCAATCTATACAGCTTAAAGCATACAGATTATTTTTAGTAACAGATTTGTGATCTTACCACTGCATGAAGAGCAGAAACAAAGTTGTTGACACCAAAAGATAAAAAGCTATTTTTATTTTACAGTGTAAATTAATTATTGCTACTAATTCAGTGATGGTCTGGCTACTTGGTAGATTTATGTCATTGGGGACACAGAATTCATTAAGTCTAGTCTTTTTCACCAAAGAAGAGGGTGCTACACTGTAAAATCAGGAAAGTACACAATTGAAGGGTGATTTCTGAAAAGTTCCCCAGTTGCATCGAAGTGTTTTAGTTGTGAGACACTAGTAAAAAGAGAACGTAATAGACTATCTATCTTAACTTCTTTAAGTGAAAGATAAATCTTTTGAGTTAGTTAAACAGCTAATACTGTATGTAAAGAATAAATAGTATGTGCAACATTTTAAAATTCTGCAAGAAAGTTTAGCCTGGAAGTCAAAGTGAGTTTGTGGTTTTGCTGGTACTAGACTAAAGATTCCTCATGTCCATTTAATTATGTTTATCCTCTAATCCTTGTCTATTGGTTGAGACCTAGCTGGAAATGCCAGAGAGGTCAACTTCAAGACTACAAATTAAATTTACATTTCTGAATGCAAATCAAACAAATTGGGGTGAGAGTTTGCTTGTGTTAGAGCCTAGGTGGCACAGTGGCTTAAAGTACCAGCACTCCCTTATATGTAATTTGGACTCGTAGCATGGAAGAGTTCAGGAGTGGCATTGACTCTGATGGTGTAGTTCCGCACAGCTAACTGGCACGGTTCGGAACTGCTGCCAGTTTGTTCTGGAGGGGCTTGTGGCTTACACAGACACGGATGTTGTTCACTAGTGTCAAGCTCTGAGGTGAAAGGCTGCAAACCACCTTCCCACAGTTCAACAAGAGATGCCATATGTTTTTCTCACATCGGAAGTGAAAAGGGACAAATGTCCACTGGTTTGTTGGTTTTTTTGGGCTAATGTTCCAAGTTCCTTGATGCACACTTTTTTTTGATTTTACTACATTACAGTCCTGAAAGATAGCAGGGATGTCCAGTTGCTGCAAAGAAAAAGTCCAGTTCTGAACACTATCACATCTATACAGTTTGTTTTTTCCAGAAGGCCTATATAATAATAATAGGTGTGGTCTTGATGAGGCATAAGCCTTTGAAGTCGACAAGGGAGTGAGGGCATCTGTACTAGAGAAGTTACCAGGCTAATGAGATCCTTAGTGCTGCTAGAAGTGTTCAGCTGTCCTGTAGGACTTCAGTACAACCCTGTCCTTCTGCTGTCTTTGTATAACAAGGTATAGGGCAACATACATCCATTTTACAGACTGTGTGTACTCCTGCATCCCTCCCAAAGGAGCTTGAATAGCTGTCTAGCCAGGAGTTAGTAGCAAGTACTCAACTAGCAAGATGAGGAGGCCTGCACCTCTTGTATTACCTATTTATTCCTAGGACATTAATGCACTGCAGGGTCTTAATCAGCTTCCAGACTCCATTGTATAAACTGTATATGAACACAGACTAACAAGGAGCAAGAGGGGAAAGGGGAACAGTACACAGTAATATTTGTTAGCAGTGCTCTGTACATGCAGACAACCTCTGATTTTTATCATAGTGAACAATGAACTCACCTCAGTAACTTGGTCTTGGAAAGTTTTTGTTTCATTAATTAACTGTCTTGTGATTGCTATGTTTTTCATGTACTTTGTAACTAAATGTTCATGGTAATAAAGTTTGAGACTCAACTGTAATTTATATATACACCTTGTCTTAAAAACTATTAGTTGCAATAGCAATTTTTAAGAACAGACTGTCAGTGATAAACCCCAAGCTGCAAATAATGCTTTATACATTGTATGTGAAGCCTCTTTCTAGTATGTGTTTTTAAACATTCTTTTAGCTATAGAATCGCAGCTATTAAATCTAACTAGCTGTTCAGATTTTTGTATCATGCCCTTCAGTCTGTACATTCAGTTACCTTCAACTAGCTCGGGCTTTTTGCCTTTAAATTTTATCTAGCTGGCCTGAGAGATAAACCTATAGAATAAGTTACAAAGCAACTAAACCTTTTTATTAGACACTCTCTCCCTCCGTGGGAGGTAAGGAACATAAGCTCCTGGTCTTGTCTGGAGAAGGTAAAGTCTGCAGAGTAAAGGAGCTGTAGGTTCAGTTCATGTAATTACTTCTCTGTTCCCTCTTTGGGTGGAAGTATCTCCTAAAGGATTGGTATACACTCTGTGACACTGCATGTAGAGTACTGTAGATCCTCAGGCATTTCTTGACTCTGTTCTTGATGATCTTCCTGCTTGAGTGTATGTTATTGAGTAAATAGTGCAAATAATTTGACTGTTTTTAGCTGTAATGGAAACCTTCAGGTTTGTTTTAGAACTGTCGAATAGAAGGATGTAACACTTTGTCATAGGTGAAGGGTGCTTTTTTCTGAGTAATTTCCAAAGTGACCTTGAAATCTGATAATTAAACCTTAATAGGCATTATAATGACAGAAAACTAATATGATATTAGGTGTAATACTGGGCATATAATCAAAATCAAATAAGTGATAATTTGAAGACTAAACTTCCTTTACTGGGAGGCATGAGGAAAGTGTGATGACGACACAAATAGCTTTCATAATTGGTCAAGTAAAAAGGATTACTAAGATTTTTATGTTCTTGTACTACACAACCTTTCTTCATCAGTTGGCAGACCCATTTTTATATTTCTCAACCATTCGGAAAAGAAAGTTGTCATGGTTTAGCCCCAGCCAGCAACTAAGCACCACGCAGCCTCTTGTTCACTCCCCCATGGTGGGACAGGGGAGAGAATTAGAAGAGTAAAAGTGAGGAAACTCATGGTTTGAGATAAAGACAGTTTAATAGGTAAAGCAAAAGCCATACACACAAACAGAGCGAAACAAAGGATTCATTCACCACTCCCCATGGGCAGGCAGGTGTTCAGCTATCCCCAGGGAGCAGGCCTGCATCATGTGTAATCGTTTCTTGGGAAGACAGATGCCATCACTCTGAATGTCCTTCCACCTCCTCCTTCTTCATCCCAACTTTATATACCGAGCATGATGTCATATGGTATGGAATATCCCCTTGGTCAGCCTGCGTCAACTTTCCTGGCTGTGCCCCCTCCCAGCTCCCCGTGTACCCCCAGCCTTCTTGCTGGCAGACCAGTACAAGAAGCTGGACTGTCCTTGACTACTTAGCAACAGCTCAAAACATCAGCACATTATCAACATTTTCTCATCCCAAATCTAAAACACAGCCTTACACTAGCTTCTGTGAAGACAATTAACTCTAGCCCAGATGAAACCAGGACATTTTTTCTTCAAGGTTTTCTTTTCAAGGGTAAGGTTCTTCACTTTTTCTTGTGGTTCAGTAATAGTTTCATTCTTCCTGTTATATTCAGTGGTAGAAGGATGATCTGTGTCCTAGTGAGACTAACAGTGGAGGAAAACTAACAGTGTTTGAACAGACAGAGAGCAAAAATTTAGCACAGGGTTCATCACCACCTTTCCTTAGAGTTAACTGAAGGGGAATGGTGGTGTCTTGACCAAGACCAGCTGTAACAAATGGCAAAGACAGTTACTAGGAAGATCTTAAGCTACTGATAGGTAATTAAGATTGTATTTATTTCACAGATTTGCTTTTTGAGTATTAAAATACTGAATATATTCTGAAACCTAACGTAGTGTGTGTGTTTGAGGCCTTCTGAGCCTCTATTAAGTTGTGTTTGGTAATGTTAGTACAGGAAAAGAATCTAAGAGCAAGCCAATGTCATTTGTCATATATGGTGAAAGAAAAATTATATTCTAAACCTAAAGTCTGTAAAATAGGGAAATAAAATATAACCAGCAAGAGAACATGCGCACATAATTACATACAGAGTAATCAGTAAATAAGGAAGCAATCTAAGGCTATGGTAGACTTGTCAATGTCAAAGAAATAAAAAAGGCGTGGGGCACCAGGACAGAGGACTCAATTCCTAGACATTACACTTTGTGTTACGGGAAGTGAACAAAGCAGATCTGTTTTCTTTGTTGGATGGCTTTATGTACTCTTATTGGTACATTTGAATTTGAACAATATATTCTGGGTCTGAACACTCTTTTCTTTCCCTGCTCAGTGAAGAAGGAGCAAAGCTCTTTCAGCAAGGAAAAAAAAAAGAGAAATCGGAAATGAGAATCAAGCACTTTTTTTATTACCTGTCCAGTTTTGCAACTAAAGTCAACCATGCTGCATTTCATTCTGTTTATTTTGTCATGGCTCTATTTTTCACATAATTTATATAAAAATTTAGCATATCAAATCAATAAATGATCTAATAAATGAAGTGGTAAAATATTGTATCTAACCTCTGTCAGATGTACCAGGAATGTCAGCAGACATTATGAAATAATGATACAAGGATCATCAACTGGAGAAGATGCTGACTTTTCAAAGGCTGAGGTCTTTCAGAGTCACTGGGACTCCTGGCAGAACCTGTTCCTGTCACCACCTCATCCAGGTACTGGTTCTGTGCCATGGTTGGTGGGACACTGCCTGTGCTGGGGTCACCCTCAGCTTCTGGCCCATTTTCCCTTGTGGATTGACCCCATTCCTGCTGCATGATCCCTGACAGTTAGCTTGGGCCTTCTTGGCCCTGAACTTCCAGCCAGGCTACAAGACTTGCAGCCCTACACGCTTCTGCATCCTAAGTGACCCCTGCCCCCAGGTCCCTGAACTCTTTAATGGGGAATGGGTGAGGCTATGGGGGTTTATTAATCATATGTGGTTAACCTCTATTGTCTAACCTCTATTGTCTAACCAACAGTCATTATCAGCTCAGCAGTAATCTGCAGGCTCTCGGGAGCCTCATACTCTACCTGGATGCCAGGAACAAGGGGAATACTGCAGAGGTCTGTCTCAGGACCTGTCCAATTTAATATTTTTATCAATGATTTGGAGGAGGCAAAAGCGCTTGCAGGGTTTGCAGATGGCACCAAATCAGGTGGTGGGGTGGTAGTAGAGGCTTAGCAGATAGGCTTGAGTGCAGGGCTGCCACCCAGAGGGACCTAGGTAAGCTGTGGGAATGAGCCAACAGGAACCTTATGAAATTCAAGAAACCTGCACCAGGAAATGAACAGCCCCATCAACAGAACAGGCTGTGGACTGACTGGTTGGGGAGAAGCTTCTGCTGAGAAGGACCTGGGGGGGGGTTTTGAAGACACCAAACTGCCATGAGCCAGTAGTGTAACCCTGGTAGTAAGAATGGCCAGGAGCATTCTGGGCTCTGTCAAGAGGAGCACAGCCAGCGGATCAAGGTGAGTGACTGTTACCTTTCTAATCAGTGGTAGAGTACATCTAGAATACTGTGTCCAGTTGTGAACCTGCCCAGCTTGGGGAAGATACACACAAAACTAGATGATCTTTAAAGGTCCCTTCCAACCCAAACCATTCTGTGGAAACTGTATCTGGAAGCTTCTGCAAAGTTGAAAGACATAAGGTGTCAAACTTTGGAATATTACATTCCTTTTCCCCTTCATGAAGTGAAAAAAAGACCATTATCATAACTTTTTATTCCCTCATTTATTTCACATAATAAATCACGAAGTGGTGCATCACTACTTGAAATTAGATGATTGCATAACTATCTGTGTAAGACAAAATTCCTCACTGGGACTCAGCCCAGTAAAGGACTTAAGGAGTGCTATCTTAACTTTAACGTTCATGAAGAGAAACACAAGTTTATGTATTTTCCTCGTTCTCAACTTCTTGTTCAGAACCCTCAGCTTGAGTCAGTGGAAGTTCGTCCTGAGAAGGGAGGGGAACTGTTGCACATGGCAACGAGGATCTCTATCAGTTATAGGTACTTACGACGCTTACAGTGTTGTATCAGTCTGAATTATCCCTTAGCTGTCTGTGACTTTCTGACTTTATCCTATCTCTTTTTCTATCTGGCAGTTTCAAGCTGCAGGATGTGGTTTTGTTCCTGGTCTTTGACCCTCTGTTGCTGCAGCTTTTTGTTCTCTCTTCTGAACTCACAAATCTACTGTTGCATTTTCTTCATCTCAGCTTGTTTGTTTTGAAATTCTACTTGCAGGATTCGAAGCTGAGCAGCCAGTTTGTTATATTTGAATCGCAGCTGTTGACTTTCTGACAACCTGCCATCCCTTTCTTCCTGGAGTTTTGTTTGCAAGGATAAGAGCCATTTCTGTGTATTTTCCTTTTCCTCCCTTAGCACATGCAGGTCTGAAGTTACAGTCTTGGCCTCATGTTTCTGCTTTTTTCTGAGATGCTGCAGTTCTCGTATCTTTTTGTCTTTCTTGATCCATCTTCGAGCACTGTCTCCTAAACCTGGTTTTCACTTCTGTCTCGTGCTTTATTTGAAGGAGATAATATGCAGATTTAAGTACTTCCACATGCTTCAGAAGGGCTTTTTTTCTTTTTCAGTCTCAGCATCCTCAAGACATTTGATAGCACTGAATAAAGTTTCCTGCATGACCATCAGCCAACTCCTAGCCTCATTTTTCTCCTTTGTGAATTTGTCTTTCGTTTCACTTCGATCTTCAGTATCCTTCTTTAACTTGCTTACATTTTTTTCCCAAATGCTGTTGGACAGTTTTTGGTTTTAACTCTTTAAAATTGGTCTTCAGAGAAATGGTTTCGTAGTAAGAATCAATAATCTGTGTTGGCTGTTTGTTCTGATTATGCTTCGTCCTCCTCACATCATCTAGACATAAATTCCCTTCATTAAGCAGTAATTGTCCTCTATCTTTAACCTTCTCCTAAACCATATCATCACACTGAAGATCCATGATGTGGTCTTGCTCTTGCTGAGCCTGCTGTAGCTCTAATGTTCATAATTGTCTCCTGAAATGATAATTTTTCCAAATGGTAATTGGACTATTTTGTTCCACACATATCTGAGGATGCTTCATAAGGACTTGGTCAGGGGCTCCCTGTTCTATAAGTGGAGAGAATTCCTTTATTGCTTCTATCTCCTTGCATATATTCTTCCTTGGGAGCAAGTGATATCTCAGACTGCTGGAGTAAAAAGTTCTTATCAGCTTTTGGCATTTATTAGGAGGAAAACCACATTCTGTCATCAACTGATTAGAAAAATCAGATGTCACATGGTTTGACAGTAATTTAAACAGAGAAGGTGGAGAGGCAATTGAGGATAAATTTGAGTAAGCTTCACCCATACTGTTGCAGCACTGGTAAAGTTGTGTCATGCTTCTATTGCAAAATGAGAGATGATACCCTCTGTTCAATTTATGCAAACTATTTTTTCACTAACTTCAGTGGAAATTTTCCATCTGTGAAGATAAGTCAGTGTGGGCTGGCATTATAAAATGATGAAACTGAAGGAGCCCGCCCTTCTACAATGCCTACAGTCCTTGCACCTGCATCAAGCTCCAGTGGAGTGAAAGGTCTAAATAGAGTGTCACTGTCAGATTTTGGCCTAACTTACAGTAATCTTTGACCTTAAAGCAAGAATTAAAAAAACTAAGAAATCTAAATTAAACTTGGCCAAACAACTTTGTTGCAGAAAATAGAGAAAAAGAAATGTTTACATTAATGCAGTAAGAAATGAGTCTTCCAATGCTCTATACATTGCTCTATTTACTGAATTTTGAGAAGACTGAAAAAAGGGAGATTTTACTTACTGAAAATGGAGGTAGAAGGCAAAAAAATATGTTTGAAATGCTAGTGAATTAGTCAGTTGAAAGGAATGGGACAGAATATCCTATAGTACCTTACATAATAAGCCATACAATCTTCTTACTGAATTTCCTAGATACTACAGTAAAGCTAGTAATAAACAGGAGTAGAGTTTGATCCACCATTTTTAGATGTTTGTTTTTAAATTTTTTCTTACACTCTCTGTAACTGAAAAAGATAGAAAACTATAAATAGGAAAAAGCATCTTACAGATGCTAGTGGAAACTCTGTACTTCCTCTTTTGTACTGTATTACACTGTTCTTTATACCTCTTTTCACTTCTCTGTTTGACTGTATATCAGACCTGGTATATATGCTATGCTCTCATGCGGAGAATCAGATGATATACTATTGTTACGTGCTCTCCAGTTTTTTGGAGGTTTGATCTATTGTCCAGTAGCTGCCTACCAAAAGAGTGTAATTTGTAACCTGTAATAATTTTAATTTGTAATAATTATAATAAAACAATTCAATTTAAAAGTTAATTAAATTTTAAAAAATTAATAATTTGTAATCTGAATGGGAACTTCAATGAAAATGCACTGCCCCCTACATTCATTACTCAGTTAATTCAATGTGCAACTCCAGCACCTGTATTTGATAGTCTTAACACTTCTTTTTTATATTATACATCTGGGAGGTCCAGTACTCACATATAAAATACTGCAATATGCATGTTATTTAAAGCACTACTACTAGCTTTATCAGAGAAAGGTATTTTCATTATTCAACCCTCCATTGAAGCAGCATGAAATCTTACCATGACTTCTTCTGGACTGGGAATTTTGCTAGCCAAGTTCATATTAAATTCTCCAGAAAACTGTTTCTCAGTACCAGAACCTGGATATATCTTGAATAGAGAGCCATGGGGTTGAGTGAGAAAATAGGACACATCTCTCGTGGGAGATTCTTTAATAATGTAATCCAGTAGTGACTCCTCCCCTTTCTACAAATCGCTCTTCATGAGGAACTACAAGGGGCTTAACTGATAATTGTTCTCACAGTGAAACCTCTTCTCTCCTAGATTCCTGCAATTCTTTAATGGCATTTTTTCCATCTATGTTTTCTTCTTGCCCAGCCTAGCATTGTCCTTTGATGTGCTGTTTTTTCTTTGACTATGGATTTCTCTTCTGTGAAAAATGTTGTGTCCACACCTGAAGACTCCTTCCGGTTGGCTATGCAGAAAGGTGCACTGCTTCTACAGCAAGTGTTTCAGTGACGTAGCGACTCTGTTTGTTTCTGAGAGGTATCTTGAAAACTTATATAGAATTAAAAAAAAATAAGTTTCTTACAATGGTTTCAAAGAATATTCATGGAAATAATATAGCTGTGGAGAATAAGTACTTTGTTTGGAACTTAACACATGAATCACTTGCCTCAGCATGTATCCTTTTTGATCAGGAGCCACCTAGCCAAAATATGATGCAACTACATGAAGGTTCACAGCAGCACTGAAGTACCATATTACCTAATTTCTCTTTCCTATATATGCATGTCTCTTCCATTTAAACCAATGTATTTTATAAAGTCAGAATATAGCCTATAATATTGGAATATCAAGCATACTGCATGAGATGGAGATCCTGGCCTCCTGCTGTGCTGCTGTACGAAGAGAATCAAAGTAAAGAGACTGCAAAAAGCAGAGCAGGATTTCTCTTAATGTCCAAAACAGCATGAACAGTGTTTTCTGACAGTCACATGAACTTGCTTGCCATAAGCCTTTGATATAAGTCATTGTAGTTGCAGTGAAGTTGGAGAGCCTGAGCCAGTTGAACCAGCTGAGGCCCTATCTCAAGAAAAGGCTATCTGCCTTGCTGGGTGTGTGTAGCTCCTCAGAGCTATTTGTGCCCTGTGTATTGTGACAGCTTACTGTCATTGTGGGCAAGACAGAGGGACTCACAGCTTGGAAGAAGGTGGAAGGACTCAGCTACCAGGGAGGTACTTCACTCTTCATTACACTGGCAGAGTAGAAGGGGAACACATCAGCCACAGTAGCTTACTTCTAAAGCTACATCTAAGTGAACTGAATGCTGACCTTACATTTCTTCTCTGTGTAATCACTGTTTGGGACATAGATGCTGTTTTCTATTTTCAGATAACTGTTTATGTGAATCAGCTAATTTTAACAGTCCCTTGACCATATGCTTTGTTTTCCCCCCTCCTATATCTCTCTATGCTCTATACAGTTCCCATGGTTTCTGTCTTTCACTTATGCCAGGCCAGTAAGGTATAAGCAGCTGAGCTCAAACTCCAATGAAGTCTGTTGATTTCAACGGGCTTTTCACCAGCTTAACATCTGTTAGGCAGTACAAAGTACTGCCCTGGAATACTTTGGCAGGGGAGGGAGATGTTATAGATAAAATATCACTATAACTCATCCTAGCACATGACAGTCGAAATCTCGCTCATGTTTAGCCTCACGAATGGGGAGATACTGCATGTCAAACTTTCCAAGAAGTTAGGGCTTAGAAACATAGGTTCCTTCACAAAGCTGGCAGTCAGTGCCTTTTCTTCCCTTTGGGTTCTACATTTTGTCCTGCAAATATAAAAAGGGCATTGTTAGCGGTCCTCTCAAGTTGCTTTTCCCAGGAGGGAGCAAGACTGCAGTTCTCTCTGATTCCAAGTACAGCCTCTGTACCCAGTTTCCCAGCTTCAGTGCGAACCAGTATATAACCCTGTCAATCATAACATGCAGTGTTAAGTACAGACAGTGCATCTCCAAGTGTGAGCAAATATTGTGACCCTGAATCTTCAGGAAAGATAATGATGTAGCCATAGGCAGAGTAAGAGAGGCAGTAGTTTTCCAAGGACATTCCTGTGTGAGAAGGAACACAGAGCTACAGTGGTCCAAGCTGAGTATGCGGTCTGATAGTCTTTACTCCCAGGGACTGGGGTGCTGACTCTTTTCACATGCCCTGTCACATGGTGGCTGGCAGATGGGACCATAATGCTGCTCCTCTCCTTCCCTCCTGCTAACTTTGTGTGGTCAGTAAGGAGTGGAGATCCTGAAGTCCCTATTTTCCTTCAGTGTGAACCTGCAGGGGAACACTAAAAATAAGTTACCTCTTCAGAAAAGTTGAAGGCAGAGGGCAGTATCCTTCTACTGTGTGTCCCACTGAGGTGAAATAACTGTAGTGTGTGATTTCCAGTCTCCATCCTTCTGATCAGTTCATTATATTTGCCTGATGCAGTCTGTTTAGATAATTACATGAGCCTCCGCCCCTCTCTAAATGCTTTCTAAGTGCTAATGCATTTATCTTCATGTCTTGTTGAGTGAACACAAGAAATATTACTATCTCCATTTCAGAAATGGAGAAACTGCAACCCTGAGACTTGTATGGAGTCACCTGAGGCCACACTGTAGTGTGGACCAAGAGTTCAAACCAAGCCTAGCTCTTTGTAACATAGGAGATTCTCCTTCTGGAAGTATAACCATGGCCCAGTGGACTGTTTCACTTAACCCTGTTGCAGATGAATAATTTGTAAAACAGTTTGCACCGGTTTCCAAATGAGTGCTTAAAGCCTGGGGAAAAAAACAAAGCATGCTGCAGTCCATGGTTGTAGAGGAAGTTGTGTGGAAGCCTGGAGCAAAGAACAATAAAAATCAATGTGAGAATCCTCTGATGATGGTAGGTTTCAAACAATTCCCTGTCATTAACAATAAATGGGTATATTTCCTTAAAAGCACTGAAAAATTTATTAGACAGTGAAATAAACTTGTAGGATAGTGCATTCTCTGCAGCTTCACCCACATGGAGTAAGTCTTCCAACAGCTCCTTCTAGGAAAAAGATCAGTGAACAGGTGATCTTAATCCAATTTCTGTTGCCTGTGGCTGTATATTGTGAAAAAGAGCACAGAGCATGCCTGCACAGAGACCTCGCCTTCCCAAAACTGGCAGCTGCCCAGATCAGGTGATGGCAAGGCATGCTGGCAGCGCAGAGCAACTGGAACTAAGCTAGGTGACCATGTCTCTTGTTGTGTGACAGTGTCACTGGCTCAAGTCCTGCCTGTGCTCAAACCAGAGGTGAACCCTGCACTGCTTCAGCTGCATTCATTTTGCAGCTAAATAATGCCATACATAGTGTTGCATCTACTTGCAGAGAGGACATTTCGCAGTAAGTTCCTTACCACACAGGCTACCACTTTTTTTGTTCAGCATTTGGGTAACGTCTAGCACAATGAAGCATGATGAGAATCCCCAGGTAATACAATACAATAGGAAATAAAAGGGCAGTCTGTTCTCATATGGAATCTAACTTTCCCCTTCTAGACCTCCCTCCTGACACGCTGGGGAATTGCCTTGGGTGTCGTTGAAACTGAGCAGCATGAAGGTTCTCCAGCAATGCTCCCTCTCTCCTCTCGCTGAAGCCACCCGTGTCCAAGCAGACCAGTGGTACCTTCTCACGCAGTTAGGCCTTGTAGGTTTGTCTACAGTAAAGTGTTCTTTGGAAAGCAGTTGTACTGCTTCTTAAGACTGATGCTGTATTCTTCTCTGCCTTACTAGCTGGCACTTTATTACTGAGAGAGAATATTTGACACAAGATTCCCTCGTTTTATACAAAAGGAGTAAGAGATATTTAGGTTCCAGGTGCTCTAGTGGCAGAATTTGAAGATAGTCTAAAGTAAAGCTGTAGATTTAGAAGTGTCAGAAACTGGCTTGTTGCTTTCCACATTCAGAGGCTCCCAATGGGTTGGCTTCACAGAAGCGTTGCAGGAATTCTTTTTTTTAAAGGCTTCTAAGTACAAGCATCCCTGTTTTCTGCACAATTGCAGATTTTTGACAGCCTTCATATATACCACTTGGATAAGGGAAAACATCTACAAAAAAAGATTGCAGTTTAAAATTTTGCTATTATGTACCAGATAGCAAAAGCACAGCACTTTTATTATCTCAGTATATAAAAGGATTAGCACACCATTTGGTGTAAGGAATGTTACAGTGACCTAAGAGGCTTCTAGCGAGGCTTGAAAATGTGGAATTAATTTGTCTTCAGATGGAGCTTTATTTTAATAAAGATTGGAATTTTAATATTTCAGAGTATTTTAAACAGAACTCGTATCAATATCTATCACAGGTGACACAGATCATGACTAACTTTTTAGGGAGAACGACCACGAATCCGTGGCATAAATGGTCATTTCTAGTAAAGAGGAAAGAGCTTGAAGATGCAACATTTTTAAGGCTGGATTACGCCATGTTGTACAGATGTACCCCGGAGCAGTATTTACTTATCGGTGGCCGCCGCGCGTTCCCCCACAGGAAGGCTGTGGCTACCGGATGTACACCGGAGTGTCTGTCGGAGCTACGCGGTGTGCCGCGGCTTCGGTGCGAGAGGGCTATAACCCCGGCTCTCCGCCCGCTTCCCCCTCCGCCATTTCCGCGCCTCTCACACCAGCTACTCGCGCCTGGGCCAAACCCGAAGGTAAGATTGACGTCAGGCGTTCGCAGCCAATCCCCGAGCCGGAACCTGAGAAGTGGGCGGGGGCGGAGGCGGGTCCCGCCCGCCCCAGTCGTAAGGCCTCGCTCGCACTCGGTCCTTCTGGTCCCTCTGCCGGCGCCGTAGGGGCAGCCCGGCGCCTGCAGCCCCCCGTGCCGGCCGGCTGCCTCCCGCCGCCATGGATTACCGGGCGGTGGCGATGAGCCAGGCCGTGCCCGGGCAGTTTGACGATGCGGAGTGCTCCGACGGGTAGGAGGCGGCGAGAGCGTGGGCCGCTCGGTGCGCGCCGCGCCGGCACGAGGGGAGGCCGAGCAGGCCTAGGGGTGAGGGGCTGGCCGCGGTTCCCGGCAGGCCGCGTCGGAGCCGCCCGTGCGGGTGGTGGTTCGGGTGCGTCTGTCCCCGGGCGCGGCCGGCAAAAAACGACGATCGGGGAGGGGAGCAGTCGTGCACGCCGCCCAGCGGCGGGGAAGGAGGACCGGCGTGGGGATGCCAAGTCGGGGCAAACCCCGGTGTCAGTACAGGTTGGGGGATGAAAGGATGGAGAGCAGCCCTGACGAGAAGGACTTGGGGGTACTGGTGAGTGAAAAGCTGGGCATTCTGGGTAATGTGCGCTCACAGCCCAGAAGGCCAACTGTATCCTGGGCTGCATCCAAAACAGCGTGGCCAGCAGGTCGAGGGAGGGGGTTCTGCCCCTCTACTCTGCTCTGGTGAGACCCCCCCGGAGTCCTGCGTCCAGCTCTGGAGCCCTCAGCACAGGAAAAACATGGACCTGTTGGAGAGGGTCCAGAGGAGGGCCACAAAAATGCTCAGAGGGATGGAGCACCTCTTCTATGAAGAAAGGCTGAAAGAGCTGGGATTGTTCAGCCTGGAGAAGAAAAGGCTCTGCGGAGACCTTACTGCAGCCTTCCAGTACTTAGAGGGGGCCTATAAGAAAGATGGGGACAGACTTTTTAGCAGGGCCTGTAGTGAAAGAACAAGGGGTAATAGTTTTAAACTAAAAGAGGGTAGATTTTGACTAGATCTAAGGAAGAAATTTTGTACAATGAGGGTGGTGAAATACTAGCACAGGTTGCCCAGAGAGGTGGTAGATGTCCCATTCCTGGAAACATTCAAGGTCAGGTTGGACAGGGCTCTGAGCAACCTGGTCTGGTTGAAGATGTCCCTGTTCGTGGCAGGGTGTTGGACTCGATGACCTCAAAAGGTCCATTCCAACACGAAGACTCTGTGATTGTATGCCGGCCTGAAAACTGTGGGGGAGGGTGGGTGTGCTGCCTGAGTTGAAACAGCATGTGTGAGGAAAGGCTGCATGTGCTCTCTCACCTTTCCTTTTCAATTGTTTGTGATTTCTGCTTAGCCACTAAAATGAGCAGACCCACCTGCAGACTCTGTGGGTGGTCAAGGCAATTTCACCTTGGTGGTGTTTGTAACTGACCATGTGAAACCATATAAGAGAATGGTGAGTTGCTTAGGACAGCTAATAGCTTTGATTAGTCTTGGAATTAAAGCATGTTTTCTGTTGAACTGAAACCCTAGAGCTTTTTATATTTAGTGGGGAGTGAATAAGGAATGGTCTTGTGTTATGGGTTCAAGCCGGTTTCATTCCAGTTTACTCTTTATTTAATTAAATGTCAAATGCCCAAAGAGAATCTGCTTTGGGACACACTTCTGGCAGAAAAACGTGACAAACTACAGACAAGAAGACATGAGTAAGTCAAAAGGGCTCATTTCTCCCACAAGTTCTTTTTTAGGTCTTTTTTTTCATATAGGTTGTGCTGGTGCCCTGAGTTCCCAACAGGTTGGCTGTCTGCCTCTGGTGAGATTTTGTGTGATGCCTTGTCAGGTGGAAATCTGCAGTGGCAGCAAGCAGAGTGGTTCATGTCTGGTGAAGGGGCCAGCTGGCCTGATCTGGTGTGCTCATCCGATTGGAGTCAGAGGGATCCAAACATGAGTAACTGCAGAACAAGTTAGAAGGCAGCACTGATGTGTTCATGAACATGATGTAAATGTAGTCCATCCTTTAAAGGCAGTGACGTCCTAATAGATGCTTGCTTAAAGATAGGTGAAGTGAGCAACATCTCATGGAGAGCTAACCTTGTGAAATCATTTGTTGGGATAAATGTATTGAATATTCAATGACTGTAACAATCATTTGTAGTTGTATAAACATCTGTATTTGTTTGAAGTGAATTTACGCAAGACACAGAAACAGTTAAAGAAGGTGAGGTCACTGAGAACTGCCAGTCATGCGTGTGTGAAGAAGTTAACACTGAGGAAGGTGATGGTGATGATGACGGTGATGATGAAGAGGAAGATGAAGACTGGGACTGGGATGATGAGGTGGGAAGACTCATGAAGCGCCACAATGCTGCTGGTGGATGCAATCCACAGGTATGTTGAAGGCTATTTTGTGAGCATCAAGGGTGCCCAAGAGCAAGTGGGGCTAACCTGGAGGCTTTGTTCTTTGTTGGTATTATGCTGAGCATAAATGCAAATGGAAATTTTTCCTCAAGAGAATCCCCTTCCTTTGAATCTGTTCCTCTGCCGTGCCATGTGTGTATGTACATTGTAGCCAGAGCTCCTCTTGATTTCCTTGTCTCTGTTGCTGGATTGTCTTTGTCGGTGCAGTTTTCCTTCTGTTCTGCAGCTTTCTCAACCTTTCTTTGCGCACCCCGATCTCTACTCATGTTGCTTACTTTTTGGTATTTGTCCTCTGTGTTTTTGAGCATCTTCCTCATCTTTTATATTTAATTTGGAGACCGTACCTGCTTGTCACACCCAGGGTGAAATGGGTTATGTTTTGGACTAATAGTGAAGGAGGTAAAAGAAAGCATAGGAGATGGAGGGAGGTGCTAGAAGTGGATTAATTTGGAGCGTATGCTGTTGACATAGAAACTCAGGCATTGTGCAGGATGAAAAGCATGTGTGATGTGAGAACTAGCATCCTTCTCCTCAGCTTGGACATTGGAAGTTCAAAACCTCTTTTTCTTATTGATACCAACATAACAGAATAGTTGAGATAAATTAGAGTGGTGCTGATCACGGCATGTCATGTCTGACTCACAGCACTTTTCCTGGGTGACTTACTCTTGCCTTCAGTTAGCGGTTTATCCAGTGTTGGTGAAATCGTGTTCGAATATTTGGAGGAGACTACCTGTAAAAAAACATACCATCTTGGAAAGTTTTCTCTGTTCATTACCTTCTCATTTTTTCTGTCATCTTTCTCTGCCTTCCTTTTACAGATGGAAAAAGTGTTAATAGGAGAGACTTACAGCTCAATTCCCAGACTAAAAATAACAGTGAATTGGGGCACTTTTTGGAATTTTAACTGAGTCACCTTTATTTTCTTATCTTGAATTAACTGATGTTAATCCATAACTCTTTCTGGTTTTCTATTTATAGCTTTAGACATAGGCATTTGAGATGACTTTTCCAATGCTATTGTTTTGAATTTCAAAGGGCTATTTAGAGAAGGCAACTTATATTAACAAATCCTTTTTTTCAGGCAAATAGACAGACCCCTAGTTGCTATTCAGCAAGAATGTCAACCCCTACAGACAAGGCTATAAGGAAATTTGAACATAAAATTAATTTAGGTGAGTATAATTGCATTGGCTTCTTTTATGACAACAAATACCACTCTATGATGTCCTCAGACTAATTCTGCTTACTTTAAGCCAGAACTCACTGGAATGGCAGTTAACCGTTGCCAGACAGATTGAAAAATGGCTTTTGCTTACTTGAAGTTGCCTTTAGACTCTATTAGCCAGCTGTCATAGCCCTTTCTCTCCCCCTTCACAGCCACAAGGCTGTTTTGTTTGGGGTTGTTTTTTTCCCTTTCCCTTCACTTCTCCAGACCACATTAAGTATTTTTTCCTTAGCTTCTCTGCAGGACCAAGCTGTTTTGCTGAAGGGAGGTTATCCGCTTTCTGTTGTGATGTTGTTGGTCATTGTCAAAGCTGCTACCACAGCTAAATTTTCTAGATGACTGCAGCCCCCTGTAGTATTAGTGTGGTACCTTAAATAACAGTTATCTCACCGGGGTAGAGTTTCTATGCGAAGAGGCTGCTGTCCTAGCTGGTGCAGCTTGATGTTCACCATGTGATGGAAATGGCTGCTCAGCTCAGCCTGTTAATGTATAGGCTGGGTGTAGCTGTGTGATTGGGGCCTTTCGACAGGGTCGTAAACAGAGGCTATGTTTTCCTTCATAACGAAGGGGTTCTAAAATGAGGGTCCAAAAGAGTGGTGCTGATATATGTAGCCAAATACAGCAGCTTTTATACATTCAGCAATTAGTCAAATACCATTTTAAATACATCATGGGATGAGAATCCTGGAGGCTGTTGCTTATTCTGTTCAGAAAAATGGCAGTCAATTGTGGTAAGAGAAGGGAGGACAAATTTAATGGTGAGATGTTATCCAAAAGGCATTACTTCTGGATGGCATTGCATCTCCAAGTCTGTGGGACTGTCTCACTCCTCTGTATTGTTACCTTATAGTCTTACTTTGAAGTGTAGACAGAGTGGAGAGCTAGGTTAACTGCGGTATGTAGCTAAGCTTCTGTGGTAAACTTCTGTGCTTGATACAGAAAGCTCCACCTGTGTTTGAACGTTGTGTTGCGGCGTATCAGCTGGCAGCAGAATTGCAGAGGCAATTCCAAACATAGGAAACTTTTTTAGGTTTTGCTTTTTTTAATTTCTTCTTACCTGTTTTTCAGATAAGTTGAATTTTGATGATTCTGTTATAAACAGAGTTACAGAAAAGTCTAGACAGAAGGAAGCAGATATGTGAGTATTATTCCTGGTTCTATTTTCATTTCAACAATTTGAACCCAGAAGAGTAGTTCCTACTTCCTAGTGTGATCCTGAATTTTTAATAAATTTATTAAGAAAAACAAAATTTGTAAGTAGTCAGCATGGAGTTTGCCTTTTGGTCTTACAACTTTTTGGTTTCCAGATCAGTTGTCTAAATCATTCCAAAGATACGATCCTTCTGTCATTGCAGCTGGTAGCATGTCTGATTGTATTGGTGTAGTAAGACAAAAGTGACGGTGTCATTCCACTAGCAAAAGACTATTTTTATCTCTGATACAGTTTTTTATAAACAGAGGTCCTTAAGCAGTTGGGCTAAAAAAGTATTGGAAACCTTTTGAATGTTCCTCCTGATGATTTGGTGAGGGAAAGGTACTTTTTTTTTTCCCCCCCCAATTATGTAATGCCTGCTCTAAGTTTTTAAGATAGATACTGTTTTCTCCTGAATGAGCATAACTCAGTGGAAGAAGATACCTATAAAAGCGAAGGGCACTGATGTTTGTGTGTTTCTTCCCCCCCACCCCTGCCTGCAGGAGAAACCTTTGCTTTTGTATGAACTGAAAGCCTTACTTCTTGAGGCTCTCATCTTATCTTTGATACAGAATGTCATGTTTTACTCTGTCAAAGTACTGAGTCCAGATGTGGGATTGTATCATTTTATTTTCACTTCCACTAGGTACCGAGTCAAAGACAAGTCAGACAGAGCAACAGTAGAACAGGTAAGTCCTTAATTCGTCAATTTTCTCTTTTGACTAGAACAATTAATGTTGAATTTTGGAATCAATAATAAAAATGATGCTGTAGAAACAGAGTTTTGCCTTAGAATTCTGTTTCCCTTGTTACCCTGAAGAGACTAGTTGTTTACTTATGTTTCTTGTACGAAGGTTGTACTTGCTTCCGTAAACATTTTGGAACTCATTTTTGTGCTTACCATTGTGATTTGATCGTATATACAGTGCAGAATTTCATCTTAAGCTTTTATTAAATTCCAAAGAACAATAAAAAAATGCTGTTTTTTTTCTTTAGCAAGATTGAACTGCTACTGGCCCAAGGCCAGTTATGATAGCTATATCTTAAAAGAACCTTACCTTAACACATTTAATGGGGAAATCATTGGGATTTCCAATCCCAAGTGGGTGGGAAATCATTCTCTTATGTGTATTCTAGAGGTAGCTTAAGGACGTATGCTTAGCTTAAAAAAAAAAAACTTGAAAGAAAAAGTGAATCATAGCAAAGTTCTGGGTGGCTGCTGTTTTGGATTATTATTTGATCCTTAAGAATAGCCTGATGCCATGGATCCTTGCATATGGTACTAAGACTGGACTGTATTATTAGGTTTTGTCCTCTTCAGAGAGAGCAGTTGTGCTGACTTCTCTGAATCAAATTTCAGGTGTTGGATCCAAGGACCCGAATGATTCTGTTCAAGATGCTAACTAGAGCTGTCATATCAGAAATCAATGGCTGCATCAGCACAGGGAAAGAAGTAAGTTTTATTACAACTGACATGATAGTCTTTTTCTCAGCAAGTTAGGTGGAAGCCTATGGCGCTCAGATGATGTGTTGAAATAATTTGTTTTAGTACTACTTTTTTTGTGTGTGTGTTGCTTGATTGGTAGGAAGCTATCTTAAGATAAAATGCCATTTATGTTAAAGGAAACGAGTTTCTCCAAGTATGAGATTTCCCAGAATACTTAAGTGTTATCTTGAATTGTGGATCATGTTAATTGTATGTTACAACTGAAGTTTTTGAAAAAGGGTGTGTGTACACACAATATTAAACAGTGCCTGAAAAACGTACAAACCCAGGTAATTCTTTCTTCATGTGAGACTCTTGCATGCAGATGAGACCAGCTCCCCATGTCAGCAGGCATCGGAGAATCTAAACGGTGTAACAGAATTTTGTTTAAAATACTATTAAACTTTCATTGCTTTTACAAAACTAGCATGTTTGTGTGCTGTTACTATCAAGTAATAGTGCAGAAAATTAAAATCAGACCACAAAAATTTCCAAGTAAATTAATAAATCAGTTTTAGAATGCCTAGTCCCTAGGCTGATCTGGTTTTCTTCCAAATCCTTGGATGCTGATTAAAGGCATACTTCCACCCTCTGTAGAGGTGTAAGCGTGAGACGTTTGAGCCATGCTTTAGGACCTAAATAGTACACAGGCTGAAGTTAAGCCTTCACACAAGGGCTTCTTTCAGTCTTCAAAATGTGGATGAGGCAGAGTTTTCTTGTGCACTGTTGTTTTTGTCCTGTATGCATTGCCACACCCCAACCCAGTCCTAGGTACTTCCTGTAAGCTGCCTCTGGTAGAAAAAGAGAGCACCCTTATGTGCAGTCTCACTCATCTGGGTGCCACGTAGGGACTGGGGAGAGAAAGCTTATCAGATCTTTTCCAGGATGTCACGCAGAGAAGAGGAGAGAAGGTTATGTTGGTTTAAAGCATTTCTCTTGTAATGTTATTTCTTCCCTCTGTAATCTGATAGGCTAATGTATATCATGCCAGTACTGCAAATGGAGAGAACAGAGCAATAAAGATTTACAAAACTTCTATTCTAATGTTTAAGGACCGGGATAAGTATGTGAGTGGTGAATTCAGGTGAGTTGGAGTTTTGCCAGGTTTTACTGGGGAAGAGGGGTTGTTTCAAAGATGGTAAAATCACTGGTGCTAATACTGCATCGATTGGCTAAGAATCCTTGTTGTCTTTTATTTATTTAAAGATTTCGTCATGGATATTGTAAAGGCAACCCAAGAAAAATGGTGAAGACATGGGCTGAAAAAGAAATGAGGAATTTAATAAGGTGATTCTTCCAGTTTTTATTTCAGCATGCAAAGGTAACTGTAACTTTAAGTTGATAGGAAGTACTCTTCTGTTGCTAGACTGTGTCTGTCAATACCTTTTAGGGTCTCTGGAGTATTCAGGAAAGTGTCTTAAGCACCCCTGTGAGAGAGAAAAGGGAGGGAGGAATAAAGATATTCTTTTGTTTTGCTGCTCATGCTCTAAGCTCTTCAATGTCTGAACACTCTGACATGACTGAAAAGTGAGGAAAAGCTAGAAAAAGCTGCTGCAGAGTGACAGCACACTGATTAACCTGAACTGTGTAAAGTTTCTTTGTCTGACACAGGAATGCTTAGAGAAGAGTCAGAACCAGAATGGTTGTGGCTTTTTGTATTCATTTTCTAGTTGCTCTTCACAAGTGAGTTTCCTAGGTAGAGGAGCTCTTATTGTGTATTATGTTTAAAGCAACAGAGCTCCTATAGGAACTAGTGCAATGCAACTAGTAGAATTTGGTTTTACTTTTTTGTGGCTTTGTTCCTGTGTTACAGGTTGAATACAGCCCAGATACCTTGCCCAGAGCCAATTATGCTAAGAAGCCATGTTCTTGTCATGGGCTTTATTGGTAAAGGTGATAGGTAAGTATCCTTAGAAAATAAAATATTTTTTTGTTAGTAGCTTTCCACAACCTGTTATTAAAAACAAACAAATCAACCCTCTGAATTTACCTACTTTTAGATCTGTAAACTAACATGTTACTCTTACATGTGCATATGACCTGTAGAATACCCAGACATTTGCCAGCTGCTACCACAGACAATCTGAATGATTCTGAAGCCTCAGTTGTGTGCAAAATTAATTCGTAAAGTGGCTTAGCCAGAGATTAAGGCTGGAAAGGCTTGCTAATTATACATGAAGATAGCTCATCATTTTGTAGTGCAAACATTAATGTAGCATGGTCCAAATTACCTCACGTTGGAAACAGAGCTCCGGTGTCTTTGGCAAGCATATACCAAGCTTTTCTGCCCTTCGTGCTGACTCCATGCGCTTTGCTGTTCACGCTGACTTGCCTGACACACTTGGTGAGCGGCAGGATCAGGTACAGCAGTTAAAGCATTTGCAGCTGGTAAGAAGAAGGAAAAAGTATTCACTTTCTGTTATTTGTGTTCTAATTTAAAGGCCTGCTCCTCTGCTGAAGAATGCTCAGTTATCTGACTCCAAAGTCCGGGAACTGTACCTACAAATTATCCAGTACATGAGAAGAATGTACCAAGATGCCAGACTTGTTCATGCGGATCTCAGTGAATTTAATATGCTGTATGTTTTTAAACTTTGTTCTGAGTTGTGACATCTAAAATGTATGCATTGGCAACCTCTATGTGAGAGTACTAGTCTACCTTTAAGGGAGGGCGGGGTCCTTTTTGTAACTGGGTTTTGTAACATGTAATTAATTGTGTAGTTTTTAACCCAGATGGGAGGTTTCTCTGTTTAAAAGGAAAAACGCAAAACAAACAAAGAAAAAAAAATCCTCACAAACAAACAAAAACTCAACTAGAGAAAAAATTATTAAGGTATATTTTTTTTTTTCTTTTTCTGCCCTGTTGTGGTTTAACCCCAGCCAACAACTAAGCACCACAGAGCTGCTCACTCATTCCCTGCCCCTGCAGGTGGGATAGTGGAGAGAATTGTAAAACACTCATGGGTTGAGATAAAGACAGTTCAATAGGTAAAGCAAAACAAGGAATTAGTTCACCACTTCCCATGGGCAGGCAGGAGTTCAGCCATCTCCTGGGAAGCAGGGCTCCATCACACATAACCGTTACTTGGGAAGACAGATGCCATAACTCCGAACGTCCCCCCTTCCTTCTTCCCCCAGCTTTATATACTGAGCATGATGTCATATGGTATGGAATATCCCCTTGGCCAGCCTGGTGCAGCTGTCCTGGCTGTGTCCCCTTCCAGCTTCCTGTGCATCCCCAGCCTTCCTGCTGGCAGGCCAGCATGAAAAGCCGGACAGTCCTTGACTGCTTAGCGACAACCCAAAACATCAGTATGTTATCAACATTATTTTCATCCCAAATCCAAAACATAGCCTCACATTAGCTTCTACGAAGAAAATTAACTCTATCCCAGCTTAAACCAGGACGCACCCCACCCATATCACTGCTTTTTGTGTTCACAAGAAGACTATTTCTTTAATAATACAGCTTGTGTAGAGGAGGGAAAGGGTTGACCCAAAAAAACCACTCTGGCCCTAATATGCAAGGTGTATGCTAGTGAAATACACTAAGATTGTTTGCTGTTTTTTTAAGTTTGAAGCACACTGTTTCCTGCCTTTCAATAATCTCCCATATGAGAGTGGTGGAGTTAGTGCAGCTCTCTGAGTTCACTTGCAGATACCACAGCGGGGATGTGTACATCATTGATGTATCTCAGGCAGTGGAGCATGACCACCCACATGCGCTGGAGTTCCTGCGAAAGGATTGTGCCAACGTTAACGGTGAGTGGGTGGTACTTTAACTCTTGTTCTGACAGCTGGTTCATTTAGGAAGGTGAACTGTGTTTACCTATGTTCTTTCAGGTATAACTGAGTGTAGAATCTGTCAAACTTCAGTGAAAATGCTCCTTCTCCCAGATTCTCATGGGTTCCTCAGGGAGCTAGAAATTGTTTGGGCAAAGTGAGTCACCTAGCTGAATCTCAGATTTATGGCAGAAAGTAGAGATCAGTCCCAGTCTGCAGCAGCACCCACCCCAGTCTTCCCTTACTTAAAGAACTGAGCAGATATACTGATGTGTTTCCTTCTGTGAGTGGAATCCAGACGTGGAATTTTTCAGCTGGCAAGAAGTTACCACATGTTATGAAGTTCCATGCACTTACTTGTCCAGGTCAGCTGAGAGTATCGAGGCATTGAGTAATTTATTAGAGATGTTATCACTTGTTATAGTATTTTGATAAACAAGGTACCTGTATGGCATTTTTCCTCTTGAAAATTTGGTCTTTGTGTGTGAGTATGTGTGTTGTGTAACAGACACACACCTCCTGGTAGGCTGTGTTTCTCTCTGAGGACAGGAAATCTGTCACTGCAGACTGCTTTCCTCCCCGCTTTCTTTTTAGGTTGACCTCTTTCTAATTTTACAGAGACTCTTCAAACTCTGTGGAAAAGGAACTGTGTGCATTTTGATGCTTTGTGTTTGTTGATACCTGATATGCTAGTTTTTCCTTATTCCTTTTCTGTTCATGGATTTCTAATAACTCCCAGCTCAGATACTTGCACCCTTGCTCTTTTTTTATGTCTTCTGGCTTGCTCTCCCTAGATACTCTAGTGCCTCAGTGAGTTGCAGTGGTTTTGGTGTGTTTTGTTTGTTTGTTTTCTGTCACTGCAGCTTTCTCTGTGTAGTCCTCCTACAGGGACTCTGAGGACTGCCTTGCTTTATGCTATGCCCTAGCTGTGATCATTGCAAAGACTTGTGGTTCCATGAGCAAAGAGAACTGCCTCCAAACTAAATTTTTTTCTTCTTTCAGTGATTAATTTCTCCTGGTGAGAGATGTTCTGAGAACCTTAGTAGGAAACACTTATTAAGTAGTCCTTAGTGTCTTTCGCTGCTGTTTTCCAGTACAGAATTGCAGCCTCTGAATTTGGTTATACTTGACTCAAGAAACCAATTGAGTGTAGTATTGAGGAAAATTCTAATATGTTAATGTGTCTTCCCTTTTAGGTGCATTATAATTAGGCTGTACTGTGTTTCAGTGGATACTTCTGTTTTTCTTTGGCAAAAGTTTGAGCTCTACATTCCTTATTCTTTGAAATACATTTTTCATCTTAGTCATTGCAAATACTACACCTGTCTTAAATTGTTTACTTCTTAGCCTCTACTCCATTAAGTCTGGGTCCTGCTGAAATTGGTTTGGCTTTTATATTTACCCAGTTATTCTCCTTTCAGTACCTGTTGCATCTGGAAGATGAACAGTTTTATTTCAGATGGCCAAGAGTCATCTGATAACTAAACCCAGTATGATGCAGTACATACTGCTGAGACTTTCCCAAGTCACCAGGGCCGTTGGCTTGCTATAACTGCCACTTTAACATCACAGCTGTGTATGTTACACAAAATTACTTATGGTTTTTGTCTCTGCTCTTGATTCCTCGTAGACTTCTTCCAGAAGCACAATGTTGCAGTGATGACTGTGAGGGAGCTGTTTGAGTTTATTACCGATCCTTCTATCACAAGTGAGAACATTGATGACTATCTGGCTAAGGTAAGACCTCATGGCCTTGTTGCTTATGTAGGAAGACTTGAACAATAAAATCAGATCTAGTTCGAGCTCCTTCACCTCATTTATTTGACATCCTGCTACTGAAGGAAGCTGGTAGTAATGTTATGATGTTATGTTATGCTATGCTAGTAATTCAAAAATGCATACAGGTCTTTCCCGTTTATATTGTTATAGGATGACAACACTTTCATTCTATGTTTTCTCAAAGGGTCTAATCATGATCTATTTCAGATACTACTAAACCCAGGATTCTTTAAATTAGTTCTTCCTTTTTGGCAAGGAGAAATTCTGCAGAAATATAACCATGCTTATACAGATAATGGGGTTAGGAATGCAGATTTGAGCAAGGTGGTCTGAGGGAGGAAGGGAATGACTCGGGGCAGTGTTACTCCGACGTACACAGTCTTGCTAGCCAAATACAGCGAATGGCAGAACACAGTGATTCTAGGAGGAGGTAAACTTAGTGGTGCTTGCAGCACCCCTGTGTTTCATCTCTAGGTGCCAGTCCTCTGCTGCCAGTTAGATGTTTCTTTAAAAAGGGAGGCAGGGGAGGGGGGAAGCTTTTCAACTTAACACAAGAGAAATGGGGGCCACATACGCCACGCTCAGAGTGGAGATTTGATGTGTCATTCCTGGTCAACACCATGAGGCAGAGACTGAGAGTGGCCCAAATATGGTACAGCATGGGGATTCCCAAATGTTGTGTACTTTGTCGTACTGGAGGTTGAATGAGACCCTTATTTGTGCTCCTCTGGCTTGCTCAATGTGCATGAGAAGAGCCACGCTCCAGGAGTGAGCACTACTCACTGTATTCTCCTTGTGCTGTTATGTCCTGTCGTCATGCTGGGCCTGCCATAATTTGGTCTGGGAGGAGCAGCAAGCATGTCTTCCCCTTTTAACAAAGCAGATCTGCAATTAGAAGTGTGCTTGGTGGGAATGTTGGTTGCCATTAGGTGTCGCTCAAGGCATTGCCATAGGGAAAGCTGGAATGGTTTGTGAGTGACGGCCTGGCGTACAGGGAGAAGCACAGATGGGAATGGTTAGTTGGATTAAGTGATGCGATTCTGAAGAGTGATAACTTTTTGTATTGTTTTACATTTCTTTAGGCAATGGAAATAGCATCGAAAAGAACAGAGGAGGAAAGATCCAGTCAAGACAAAGTGGATGAGGAAGTAAGTGAGGATTTTTATTCCTGCTATGAAATTGATATTAACCTTGCCTCTTCTAAACAATGAAAAGCGTTCTTTTGTATTTGGCCA